>NC_138104.1:69427428-69834928 GCF_964146895.1 Miniopterus schreibersii | reverse complement strand
CTCTGGTAAACACCAATCTGTTGTCCATATCTATGAGTTTGTTTTTGTTTTGTTTTGTTTGTTTGTTTTCTGTTTGTTGTATATTCCACATGTGAGTGAAATAATATGATTTTTGTCCTTTTCTGTCTGACTTAGCATAATACCCTCAAGGTCCATCCTTGTTGTCACAAATGGCAATATTTTATCTTTTTAATTCCTTTGATCATTGAGAGTAGTTTAATAATATCATTTGAGTTATAACTTATCCATGGAATTAACCCATCAATTAAATGGCAAAGATTGTTAGACTAGTTAAAAAACAAAGAGACTTAAGTTAAATATAAGGATATAAGAAGATCAAAAGTAGAAGGGTGGAAGAAGTACACATTGCAAACACTACCCAAAAGAAAACTGATGTAGATATGTTAATATTGGACATAATATAAGGCAGAGATCTTTACTAGACAGAGATATTTTATAGTGATAACAGAGGCAATCCACCAAAATGATAAAATTATTCTAATTTATATACACTTAACACTCAAAACATACAAAGCAAAAAGTGACAAATGTCCAAAATATTCAGCTATCATCAGAGATCTTAACACATATCTGTCATGAACTGATGGAATACAAACAAAACCAACAAATATATAAAAGAGTTGCATAATAATATTAACAAACCTGATCTAATTGACACAGTATGCAGATGAACAAATGCAATAACTACAGAATGCATCTATTTTTCTGTGTGCAGAAAAATAGATGATATACTGGGCCATAAAGCAAGTCTCAAAAACTTTGAACAATTACAGTTACACTGAATTTTTTTTTTCGGCCACAGTGAAATTAAGTTAGAAAATAATAATAAAAAGAAAACTAGAAAATCTCCCAAACATAAGTAGTATATTTTTAAATAACCTGTAGGTCAAATTTTAAAAATCACATTAGAAATTAGGAAATATTCTTAACTGACTGAGAAATAAAAATATTGCATTTCAGAACTCATGGTGAGGAAAGGAATGAATAGACAGAGTACAGAGGATTTTTACGGCAGTGAAATTACTCTGTATGATAGTATAATGATGGATATGTCATTATATATTGGTGTGAACCCATAGAATGTACAACACCAAAGTGAACCCTAATGTAAACTATGGACTTTGAGTGATAATGCTGTGTCAATGTAGGTTCATCAGTTGTAACAATCATACCACTATGGTGCAGGATGTTGATAACGGGGGAGAGGAGGGTATGCAGGTGTGGAGAATGGAGTATATGGGAAATTTCTGTATCTTTCCCTCAATTTTTTTGTAACCTAAAATTTCTCAAAAAAAATTAATTAAAAAATATAACACAACTAATATATGATTTCACTTAAGCATACACTCATCAATAGCACTCTTAAGTAATTACCCAAGTGATCTGAAAACTATGTTCACATACACACAAAAAAACTTGTATGGATGCATGGCAGTGTGAAGGTTTCAACTGTGTGATCTGGAAGTTGGTCCTCCAAACTGTTGATTGTTGATGGGGTTTCACTGAAGGAATGGGAATGGCAAATAATGAGGGAAGGATGCTTTCACCTTTTTATTTTATATATTTCTGGGTTATTTAGATTGTTTTTGTTCCTTTTTTCTTTTTAAATGAGTGAGTTTTATTTTGTAAGTAAATACAAAACAATGACTTCTACAAAGAACTCTGATCGCATGGAGTCATTCCAGTTTTCTAAGGCATAGCTAACTGCTTTTTCCTTTGTACTTTTTTCACTGTACTCTGTGTTTATAACTATCATAAACAGTATTGGTTCTCACCCAATATTTGTCTTTCCTCACAACTAGGTAGTGAGCTTCTTGAATGGTACCTGAAATTGCTGACTTATTTATGTTTATATTCCCAGTAATTAGGAAAGTACCTATTATACACATACTCGGTAATACATGTTGGGTGAAATAATGACGAAATGAATTAATATACTTGCTTAAGAGTGGTTGTGGAGGGTAATAATCCAATGGAAGGGAAAAGAGTATTTGATTCAGAATTGAACAGTGGTCTTCACCTGATTTACATCTGGACCCAGGGCTTGGAAAACCAGACTTTGGTGCACATCTTGGTCCTGTCCAAACACACAGCCCCAACAGCATAAACCACAAGCTGTGGCATGCACAAAACTTCAAACAGGGTACTCAAGGCCAGTCACTAACAGAGTCTGACATCGGCCTGCACCAGAGACCGTCCAAAGGGCTGGGAGTCCTAGCAGATCTACCTAATACATAAAAACAAATCCAAACAGGCAGTCAAAATGAGAAGACAAAAAAGCCCCAAATGAAAGAACAAGAGAAGTCTGCAGAAGAAAAGCTAAATGAAATGGAGAGAAGCAATGTATAAGATATAGAGTTCAGAATACTGATAGTAAGGAAACTCAACCACATGAGAAAACAAATGGAAAATATGAAGGAAATTAAAAAGGACATAGTAGACATAAAATGTTGGAAGAAATAAACAGAAGATTAGGGGAAGCTGAGAACTGCATAAGTGAATTAGTAGACAGGGTAGAAAAAAATCAATCAGAGAACCAAAAAGAAAAAAACAATTAAAAAGCAGGAGGACAGCTTAAGGGAGCTGTGGGGCAACATGAAACCTTGCAATATTTGCATCATAGAAGTAGAAGACGATGTAGAAAGTAAGCAATGATTACAGAAACACTTTGAAGAAATGATGGCAGAAAACTTCCCTAGCTGGTGAAGGAAAAAGTCACACAAGTTCAAAAGGCACAGAGAGTCCCAAGCAAGAAGACTCCAAAGAGGCCCACACCCAGACACATCATAATTAAAATGCCAAAATTCAAGACAAAGAGGGAATCTTAAAGGCAGCAAGAGAAAAGCAAGCTGTTTCCTGCAAAGGAGCTCCCATAAGCTGTCAGCTGACTTCTCATCAGAAACTCTACAACCCAGAGGGGAATGGCATGAAGTGTTCACGGTAATGAAAAGCAAGGATCCAAAACCAAGACTACTCTATCCAGCAAGGCTATCATTCAAAATAGATGGTGAAATAAAGAGCTTCCCAGACCAAAAAAAAAGGCTAAAGAAGTTTATTACCACAAAACCAGCATTGCAAGAAACGTTAAAGGGACTGTTGTAATAAGAAGTAGAAATGGAAAGAGAGAAACATAGGCATAAAGAAATAAAATGGCAATAGATAAGTACCTATCAATAATAACCTTAAATGTAAATGGATTAAATGCCCCAATCAAAAGACATAGGGTCGCCGAATGGATAAGAAAACAAGACCCAAATACATGCTGTCTGCAAGAGTCCCACCTCAGAACAAAAGACTCACACAGGCCCAAAAAAACAAAACAAAACAAAACAAAACTTCTGGAGGACTTTAAAGAAGAGATCGACAGCAATAGTAGGGGACTTTAACACCCCATTAACTTCACTGGATAGATCTTCCAGACAAAAACTCAACAAGGAAACAGTGACTCCTAATGACACACTAGAACAGATGGATTTAATTGACATTTAAAGAACATTTCACCCCCAAGCCGCAGAATATACATTCTGTTCAAGTCCACATGGGACATTCTCAAAGGTAGAGCACATGCTAAGACACAAAACCAGTCTCTACAAGTTCAAGAAGATTGAAATCATATCAAGCATCTTCTTGGATATTTACGCCATGGAATACTATGCAGCTGTAAAAAAGAAGGATCCCTTACCCTTTAAGACAGCATGGTGGGACCTGGAGAGTATTGTGCAGTAAGAGAAAGGCAAGTATCACATGATCTTACTCATATGTAGAATCTAATGAACAAATAAACCAATGAATAAAATAGATCCAGAGATACAGAAGCATGCAACAAACTGATGAATCTCAGAGGGAAGGCAGGGGTGATGGGGTGGGTGGGGAGAGAAAATAATGGAGCAGTAGGTGAGTGGTTGGAATTTTTTTTACTCCAAGGGCCAGGTATTGTACACTTTGGAGGCCACATGTGGTCTTGGTCTCATATTCTTCTTTATTTTTGTTTACAACCCTTTAAAATATAGATAATTCATTCTTAGCTTGTGGGCCATATAAAAATAGGCATGGGCTATAATTCGATAGCCTCTGTATTAGACAATACCTATAGGTAGGAGTTTGGGAAACAAGGGCCTATGGAGAAAATAAATATAACCCAGGTACCAGCAGAGGTCTCTCTATGCTCTGCTCTTTGCTACCACCCATAAAATCTCAATAAATTTGACTTTAGTTCTTGATTTACTAACCTGTTATGTCAGAACCTCCCCTTAGTCATCAGCAAATTCTATTATGTCTTTAGCTATGGACTTTGGTATGTGATTGGTTTCCCCCACATCAACATGCAATTCAGTCCCCTCATCAGCTCAAACCACACACACATGCACACATCCGCTCAAAAGAAGCAGTTTGTGGATTTAGTGACCTTAAGAGGTTACCGAGAAGGCTCACATCAAGCACCATTCAGGTTCTCCGCAGCTGCTTGCCTTTTCCTCTCTCCTCACACAAGACAAATTAATTCCTTTTAAGGTCTTATACAAATGAAGTTGTTTTTATCAATCTTTCTGAAACCATGACACTCAGGGAGTTCCCAATGCCAAGCAGGTTTATCGAGATGCTTTTACTAACAGATATAATTTATTTCTAACAATAGCCATAATAATTATGATGGTGATAATAATAGCAGCTGACATATATAGGTCTTACTATGGGACAGACACAGTTCTAAGTACTTTACTCCTCATACTAAACCCATGAGATAAGTATTATTATTGTCCTCATTTTACAAAATAGGAAATGGAGTCACTGAAAGTTTTAGTAACTTGCCCACAATCACACATAATGAGTGGAAAAGAAAGTTCCAAGGAGTCAGGGAGACGGCAATTGATACTATCACAAGTGAAGAGGCCCAGAAGGATGAAACCTGAAAACCAATGCTTATATGTGGTTAGAAGGTTAAAATTAGTGAATTTTAAAATAGAACCACCTCAGTATTTTTGTTCTGTTGTTGTTGTTGTTGTTGGGTGTTTCATTTGTTTGTTTGTTTGTTTGCTTCATTGACACAGACAACAAACAGTATGATGATTACCAGAAAGGAAGGGGGGTGGGGGTGGGCGGAGAGAGGTAGAGGAGGGTAAAGGGGGAATAAACGGTGATGGAAGGAGACTTGACTTTGGGTGGTGAACACAGAATACAATATACAGATGATGTTTTATTATAAAATTGTACACCTGAAATCTATATAATTTAATTAACCAATGTCACACCAATAAATTCAATAAACAGTTTTAAATAAATAAATAGAACCACCTCAGTTAGATAGTGGGGTAGAAGCAATATTGCAAGGCATAAAATCAGATTGGCTGGTGAATAAGCAGAAGTAATGGTTATAGGCTACTTTTGCTTAGCTGTTCAGAATTTCTTCTTTGTTTAATCCTGTGTAGTTGAGATAGTTAAACTGTTCTTTTCCACAATTTTTTCTGTAGTGTATTCCATCGGCCTCATGAAAGTTGTTTTATATTGTTACTAACTCTTCTTTCTTATTGTTGAATTTTCTAGGATGTGCCACAGTTTGTCCTACATACAAAGCAGGATCCAGAACCTGCTGAAGGGAAGAGTCATACATTGGGCCCTTCAACAGCCCAACTTCACAAGCTTATTTCCATTAACCATCCATTGGCACCATACAGACTTCAAGTCTCTGAATTTTGCTTGGCAACATGAAGATCGTTTTGGTAAGATGTATAGAGACAAATCCTTTATTTTTAATTGTAATAAAAAACAGCAACATAAAAGTTAACATCTTAACCGTTTTTAAGTGTACAGTTCAATAGTATTAAATATAATCACATTGTTTTGCAATAACAGATACTTTTTATGTGGACTGAAAATACTTTCTGAGGACCACTAGCCATTTGTTTCCAAGGTTATCCTACGGGTTGCAAGAAAGACAAAAATAAAATGTCACCCCAGCTAGGGAAAGGGAACACTGCCTTGCTCCAGCCCCACTTTATCTCCCTGTATCATGTAAGAAAAAATAGGAAGGGGAAAAAAAGCCTCACTGTACAAGGGAGAGGGTTTCAAAGACATAGACTGGAAATGCTACAGCCAGGAAAGGTATTAGGTGGAAGAGGGGGGGAAAGCTTTATCCCAGCGTATGAGCTTTGTAACACTGCCATAACAAATTACCACAAACTAGTTGGCTTAAAACAACATAAATTTATTCTCTCACAGTTCTGAAGGCTAGACATCTGAAATCAAGGCATTGGCAGGGCCATGCTCCCTCCAAAGACTCTAGGAGAGAGCCCTTCCTTGCTTCTAGATTCTGGTGGTTGCGGACAATCCTTCATGTTCCTTGGCCTGTGGAAACATCAGTGCACTCTCTGTCTCCATCATCACATGGCCTTCTTCCCTGTGTCTCTCCTGTGTCTTCAAATCTCTCTTTCCTTATAAGGACATCAATTGTTGAGTTTAGGGCCACCCTAATCCAGTATGACCTCAACTTGTCTTGGTTACCTTCAAAGACCCTAATTCCAAATAAGGTCTTACTAACAGGCACTAGGAGTTAGGGTTTCAACACATCTTTTGGGGGCATACAGTTCAAGCCACAACACCCAATAAAGGGACAAAAATAATTGTGAAGGCCACACTCCCAAGGCATAGGGCCACTGTACAGTCCAAAGACTGACACTTAATCCAAAGAATGGATTAAGAGAATGCCCTCTTTCCCCACACACTACATCCAGCTAATAAGCTTCCAGTTAAAATAAAAGTGGATTACAGCTGGGAAAGCTGCAAGAGGCAGAGTGTTTCTGAGATGCAGCACAAAGGGAAGGGCCAAGACCAAGAGGGGAGAGAAAAACAAGATCACTAGAGAAATTTACTGCCTCTGTTACTCACAGAGACAAACATCAGATAGGGCCCATCTCTTGGTCAGACTGATATATTCACCCTAAGGTTCTATTTACCTCAGTATCTACTGTCCTATACAACATGCCTGGCCTCTAACAACAGCAACAAAATTAAAAAACATGCTAAAAGGCAAGAAATAACACAATTTGAAGAGGCAAAGCACCGTGAGAACTAGATTCACGTATGGCACAGGTGTTGAAATTATCAGTTAGGAAACTTAAAATAACTATGATTACTATGTTAAGGACTTTCATGGAAAGGGTAGACACAATGAAAGACCAGATGGAAAAGATAAGAAAGAATCAAAAGGAAATCTGTCTTTTTCTGACCCTTCGCTCTTTTTTCTTTCTGGTTTGATTCTCTCTCAGCCCTCTCTTATTTTCTGTGTAGACACTCCTTCAGTCTCCTTCCAAGAATTTTCTTCTTTTGCCTGCCCCTTAAGAGAAGTTGTCCTTGGTCCCCTTCTATGTTCTCTCTATACACTTTCCCTGCATGATCTACTACATCCATGTCAAGAATTATCCTAATGACTCTCAAATCTATATCTCCAGCCCTGACCTCTCTCTCTCTTGAAATCCCACACCATTTATCCTTCATCGCCATCTGGATATCCCACGGGCATCTCAAATTGACATACTCAAAACTGAACTCATCTGCCCACCAAGACCTAGACCTTCTCCTTTAGCCCATATATCCAATAATGGCTCCAAAGTCTGTAGTCACCTCACCCTGCACTCGAGGAGTTATGCCAGAGCTTTCCTCCCTCTCCCCCACTAATGCCCTACTTTTTCACTTGGCTAACTTATATTTGTTCTTCAGCTTGGACACCAACTTCTCCAGGAATATGTCCCAAGCACCAAACTCCTTGTAAATTATTGTTGCTATAGCACCTTGAACTTCCCTTCTCATAGCACTTATCACAATATAGTGTTGTGTGTTTTTTAATTGTCAGGTTCCTTGTCTATATATTTTTCATCAGACTACATGCAGGAACCTGATCTATATTGCTCATTGGTGTTTCCTCAATGCTTACCAGAGTCCCAAACATAGAGTAGGCACTCAATAAAGATTTGTTGAAAGAATGAATAAAAAAATCAACAAGTCTCCAGCTAGGGTCAATGGTATCAGAAATATGTAGCAAGCACCTATTATGTGCCATTTTACTAACCAACTTACTATTATTTTTTATTGTTGACAGTATTACAGATTTCCCCCATTCCTTGGGCTATACATATATGCATATAATTTTGGTTAATCTCTTCCCATCCCTCCCAAAGCCCTCCCCTCTAAGATCTGTCAGCTTAGCCCTGCTGGACGTGGCTCAGTGGTTAAACATCGACCTAGGATCCAGGAGATCAGGGTTCCATTCCCAGTCAGGGCACATGCCCGGGTTGCAGGCGTGCAGGAGGCAGATGATCAATGATGACTCTCTCATCATTGATGTTTCTACCTCTCTCTCCCTCTCCCTTCCTTTCTCTGAAATCAATAAAGATATATTTTTTTAAAAATCTGTCGGCCAAATTATTTTTTAAAACTGAATTTGTCCCGTGGAGTTATGTACCAATACCATCATCTTAATTAAAATATCTATCATTTCCCCCAGCCAGCGTGGCTCAGCGGTTGAGCATCGACCTGTGATCCAGGAGATGGAGGTTGGATTCCTGGTGGGTGCACATGCCCGGGTTGCAGGCTCGATCCCCAGTAGGGGCCGTGCGGGAGGCAGCCGATCAATGACTCTCTCATCATTGATATTTCTACCTCTCTCTCTCCCTCCCTCCTTCCCTCTGAAATCAATAAAGACATATTTTAAAATATCTATCATTTCTTGACTAAGTTACTGCAGCAGCTTTCTAACTCCCATCTCAGTTCTCTCTGTTCTATTCTTCACACAGGTGCCAGAATGATCTTTCTGGAAACAAATCAGGTCATGCCACTCTAGAACTTAATGACCACAGTGAGCTCACAATAGCCTACGGGGTATTCCAAAACCTGAGCACAGCATACCAGAACCTCTGTGTCTTGGTTCCTGCCAGACTCTTCTCCAGCCACATCAACCACCACTCTCCCATGGGCACCCTACTCTCCAGCCTTAGTAAACTAATAGCAGGTTCCCCAAAATGTCTCGGCTTCTCTTCATGCTACACATCCCTTCACACACACACACACACACACACACACACACACACACACACTTGCCATCAAGCAGCTTGCCTGATCCACACCTGTGCGTTGAACAAAAGGTTTATGGGCCATTTGTTATACACTCTGACCAAGTGGCATTTATCTCATGAATGTAACATATGAAAATCAATTAATGTATTACACCATATTAACAGAATGCAGCGGGTGGGGGACCTCAAGATCATCTCATAGATGTAGGGGAAAGGGAAGCATTTGACAAATTCCAACACCCTTTCCCGAAAACAAATTCAACAAAATAGGAATAGGAGGGAACTTACTCAATGTGATTAAGAGCACCTATGAAAAACCACAGATAGCATCATTCACAATGGTGAAAGACTGGGTGCTTTCTCCCTAGCATCAGGAAGAAGACAAGAGTGTTTGGTCTTGACAATTCTATGCAACATTGTGCTCAAAGTTCTAGTCAGGCCAGGTAGGCAGGGCAAATAAATAAAAGGCATTCCGATTGGAAAGGAACAAATAAAACTGTCTCTATTCATAGATGACATGTTCATATATATATATAATCACTAAAGAATACACCAAAAACACAAGGACCTATTTGAATATACAATAAAGGAGTTCAGCGAAGTCGCAGGAACCCAGGTCAATGTGCAACCACCAGTTAAATTTCTATACACTAGCAATGCACAATCCAAAAAACGAGGTTAAGGAAGGCGGGGGTGGGTGGGTGGGGAGACATTAACTGAAAAACTTACATGCATATATGCATAACCCATGGGCACAGCCAGTGGTGAGGTGAAGGCCTGGGGGAGTGCAAGTGCGGGGTGGAGGGGGTCAATGGAGAAAAAGGGGGACATCTGTAATACTTTCAGCAATAAGTTTTTTAAAAAGAAAATAATTTCTTTTACAGTATCATCCAAAAGAATAAAATACTGAGGAATGCATTTAACAAAAGACGTGTAAGACTTTTACTCTGAAAACTGCAAAACATTGCTGAAGGAAATTCCAGAGGACTGAAATAAATGGAAAGGCATCCTGTGTTAGTGGACTGAACATTTAATATTGTTAAGATGGTCACAATCCCCAAGGCAATATACAGACTCAGTGCCATGCTTGTTACAATCTAACCTGGCTTCTTTGTGAAAATTGACAAGCTGATCCTCAAATTCACATGAAAGTGCAAGGGATGCAGATAGCCAAAACAATCTCAAAAAAGAACAAAGTTGGAAGACTCTCACTTCCCAATTTCAATGCTTGCTGCAAAGCTATATCAATCCTAAAATGTGTGGCACTGGCATAATGATACACAAATTATAGGTCAATGTTTTAAAAGTTGGAACAATAAATAAACCCATATATGTATAAATAGTTGATTTTCAATAAGGGTGTCAACACCACTCAATGGAAGAGTGAAAAATATCTTGAACAAAGGGTGCTGGGACAACAGGATGTCCACAGGCATAAGAATGAATATGGACCCCAATCTCACATCACGTGCAAATATTAACTCTGATGGCTCACAGACCTAAAGTTAAGGGCTGAAACTATAAAACTCTTGGAATAAAACATAGATGCAAATCTCCATGACCTTGGATTGGGCAACAGTTACAAAATATGAGAGCCAAAGCACAGCCACAAAAGGCAAAGAAAAAAAGACAAATTGTATGTCATCCAAATCAAAAACGTTTGTGCACCAAAGGACTCTATCTAGAAAGTGAAAGGACAACCTACAGGATGGGAGAGACATTTGCAAATCATATGTCTGATAACGGCCTATTTTCCAGAATGCATAAAGAACTCTTACGACTCAACAACAGAAAGACAAGCAACCCAGTTTAGGAAATGGGCAAAGGAGTTGAAAGTGCATCTGCTTCCTCCAAAGCAGTTGTACAAATGGCCAAGAGGCACCTGAAAAGATGCTCAACATCATTAGCCATGAGGGAAATGCAAATCAAAACCAGGAGATACCACTTCACACCCACTAGGATAGCTATTATAAGCAAAACAAAAAGGGAAATAGCAAGTTTTGGTGAGGGTATGGAGAAATTGGGACCCTCATACACTGTTGTTGGGAGTGCAAATTGGTACTGCCACTGTGGAAATCAGTTGGGTGGTTCCTCAGTAAGTTAAACATAGAATTCCCATATGGCCTGGCAATTCCACCCTTAGCTGTATACTCAGAAGAACTGAAAACAGGTGTTCAAACAGAACCCTGTACAAGAATGTTCACCGCAGTGCCATTCACAACAGCTAGATAGTTGTGATGGCCGTCCAACGAGTGTACACCTGGTGCCACTGGGTCATACATGTTTGCTGTTTTTTCTGTACAAGGTTCTGGTCCAGTGGGAAGTGGGAGCTCCCTCAAAGAGAGGGTCCAGTGAGCAAGGGTGAGCAGGGTGCCACCAGCGCCCCTTCTTTGCAGGCCCAGGCCCGCCGGGGCCAATGGGAAAGCAGTGACCTCACCGAACTTGTAGGTCACAGAGCCTGTGCCTCGACCAATGAGGGGCCGGTCCGTGGTCTAGAACACTGAGCGGGAGCCTCTGTACTGGCTATCTTGAGCGGTTGAGACCAACTGGCGAATCGCAACTGACCGCACCTGACCGCACCTGACCGCACCTGACCGCACCGCAGAGCTAGGCCGGTTGGAGAAAGTGCACCTAACGCCCAGCATGTCTGGGCAAAGGAGCCGTGAAGGGCCCTCCGATCACCAGAGGCGGAACCACAGCCGCACAAGCAACAGCAACCGCAACCGCAGCCGCAGCCCGTCTACCAGAGCAGACTTGTCCTTTTCTGTGAGCCACCTGGAGCGCCTCCTGCGGGAAGGCCACTATGCCCAGCGCTTCAGCTCACGCGCACCCGTGTACCTGGCGGCCATCATCGAGTACCTGACCACCACCGTCCTGGAGCTGGCGGGCAACGAGGCCCAGAAAATCGGCCGCAGGCGCATCACTCCGGAGCTCCTGGACATGGCGATCCACAACAACGCACTGCTCAGCGGCTTCTTTGGGAATACCACCATATCCCAAGTGGCCCCGGGCTGGCAGTAGCTGCCCAACATGGCATGGGTTCCCCGGGCCTCGACCCTAGGACGCCAGGCCCCCTCACAGCCCAGGCAGCGTGAGCCTGTCTGGTGCCTTGGGCAAAGTCTTTGAAAATAAAGTGTTGAAAGAAACCCATGTGCCTGCTTCAGTCACTGTGTGGGAGGTGTTTGTGGGACAGAACTCGTTGGAGGGATGGGGCTGATGGTGGTGTCTTCCCGGGGGCGGGGGTTGAGTCGGAGATGGCAAGAGAGGAGCAGCCTCTCCCGGTGACAGTGCAGGGGGCGGTCCAGGATGGGACAGGCTGGCTGCGGTGGGGTTGAGGCTGGGGTATGGAAGGCTCCCCCATTGCCTCTGAGCAAGTCAGAGGCCCGCAAAGACCCCAGGAGGATGGTGTTCATTGGGGTGGAGTGCAAGACCATGACTAAGGCATCGTGATAGGGTGACCGTGCAATGCCAACCCGGGTGCAGAATGGAGGCGTGGACAGAGCGGTTGGCATGGACTCCAAATGGGGCAGTGGATTTGACGGGAACACTGAGGTGTGATGGGGGGTGGGACAAGCAAGAACGATGCAAAATGGGAATGAGGGTCACGCCAGGTCACGAGTTTATTTTTTGTTCCATTGCCTGAGAGATATTCGGAGACACTGGTAGCAAACTGGGTAAACAAGCTGTCACCTAGCAACAGAGGTTGCCTGGCCACGCCCTGCCCCCAGATCCAGGATATGTGTTTGCTCCTTGCAGAAGTCCAGGCCCCGCCCCAGCCACCCTATATTTACATATCACCAGGGCAACAACCGGGTGAAAAGTGCCGGCTCTGTAAGATGGGACGTTCCAGCCGAACGCAGGGCAAGTTGCAGTTAGCCTCCCGCACTCTCAAATTCCGCCCAGAGGAAGCACTTGGGCTGGGAAGATGGCGGCGTACGTGAGCGGCCTAGGTGGCTTTTCAGGCCTGGGATTTGATGCTGGGGACTTTCTGGCCAGGTACCGTCAGGTGTTGAACAAGCTGAAGAAGCGGTTCCTGCGGAAGCCGAACGTGGCGGAGGCCGGCGAGCAGTTCGGTCAGCTGGGCCGCGAGCTGCGCGCTCAGGAGTGCCTGCCATACGCGGCCTGGTGCCAGCTGGCGGTTGCGCGCTGCCATCAGGCGCTCTTCCACGGGCCGGGGGAAGCCCTGGCGCTCACCGAGGCCGCCCGCCTCTTCCTGCGGCAGGAGCTCGACGCGCGCCAGCGACTCGTCTGCCCCGCCGCCTACGGGGAGCCGCTGCAGGCTGCTGCCAGCGCCCTGGGTGCCGCTGTGCGCCTGCACCTTGAGTTGGGCCAGCCGGCCGCCGCCGCCGCCCTCTGCCTCGAGCTGGCCGCCGCCCTGCGCGACCTGGGTCAGCCGGCCGCCGCCGCCGGCCACTTCCAGCGCGCCGCCCAGCTGCAGCTAGCACAGCTGCCCCTGGCCGCGCTGCAGGCGCTCGGCGATGCCGCCTCCTGCCAGCTGCTGGCGCGCGACTACAATGGCGCCTTGGCGGTCTTCACGCGCATGCAGCGCCTGGCGCAGGAGCACGGCAGCCACCCGGTGCAGCCCCAGCCGCCGCCCCTCCCGCTGCAGCCACAGTCGCAT
The DNA here is from genome assembly GCF_964146895.1 of Miniopterus schreibersii. NCBI lineage: Eukaryota > Metazoa > Chordata > Mammalia > Chiroptera > Miniopteridae > Miniopterus > Miniopterus schreibersii. Next base: position 69,821,224 of record NC_138104.1, on the reverse strand, counting down.
CCACCGCTGCAGCCGCCGCAGCTAGGGCCCCAGCTCCGACCCGGAGGGGCCCCACCCCCGCCCCCTGCACAAAGCCCTCCGAATACAAGTTTCGAGACCGCGACCTCTGGTGCCTTGCTAGGCGCCTTCTGGGAGGTAGTGGTCCGCTGTGAGGTGTCCCGCGTGCTGCTGCTGCTGCTCCTGCAACCACCGCCCGCCAAGCTCCTCCGGGAGCAGGAACATGCTCACACTTTGGAGAAGTACTCCTGGGAGGCTTTTCACAGCCACGGGCAGGAGACCAGCGGCCAGCTTCCCGAAGAGCTCTTCCTGCTGCTCCAGTCCTTGGTCATGGCTACCCATGAAAAGGACACGGAGGCCGTCAAATCGCTGCAGGTGGAGATGTGGCCACTGCTGAGTGCTGAGCAGAACCACCTCCTTCACCTCGTTCTGCAAGAAATCATCTCCCCCTCAGGACAGGGGATCTGATTAATCCCGTTAACCAAGTGACTGCCTGTTGCCAAACCTCATGCATCCACCTTTGCTTTTGAAGGGAAATAAAAAAATATTGATCCCAGTGGTTCTACCTTTGTTTAGCTTATTCCTCTTGCCACCACAGGAATTTAGTTGACTGAAAATTACCTGTATCCCAAAGACTTATTTTCATAATAATGGAAGAAAAAAATAATATGATAGAAACAGAGTAGAGAACATAGCTCTCTTCCCCAAAACTGCAACATAAAAATGAGAATCCTTTTATCCCTTTTCTCTTCCACTCAGGTCACCTCACCCCACACCCCAATCTTCATTTCATTGCCAGGATTTTGTTTTGCACTGGTGTCTAAATACTTATGCTATGTGATTTTTCTTCATTGTGACTAATTTCTTAGCGTATTTCTATATCTAACTATGTGATCACCCAATTTCTCTTGTTTTGTCTACCCAATACGTATTCATGGGAACCATTGGATCCCATACATCATTGTTGCTACAGCTCTAAATCCATGATAAAGCCATTCCAATCATCCTGACTTCTGGTTTAGATTTACTTCATCTATAAAATGGGAATAACTTATCTAGTTGTCAGGCCACAGAAAGCAGAAACAGTTCTCTTTCAGTTCCAAGATGTATTCGTTCATTTGAAATTGACAATGTACTTAGTATGCGACTATGCATGACAATGAGTCTACAGAGATCATTTACTTAGCTGCAATGAAGATGTGTGTGAGGCGCAGTGTTAGCTGGGGGGGGGGGGTTGGAGCAGCGTTGCACAACGCAAATGTGTCAGGCGTGCATTGGAATTCACATGTACAGTTCTATTCTGAGAGGTACCTGTAATCCACATGACCTCTTTTATTTGTAGTAGGGATCTTTCTACAACTTTTACTTGACTATGTAAAATCAGCATGGTTCTTTGGTGTTGTATGATCATGTATATGACCAAACGCATGATGGAGTTCCATTTAAAAATACTAAATTTTCAAGATTTTTTGGTTCAAATGTTACATGCAAACCATTTTATCTTTTTTTAAATTCAATTTTATTTTCTTTACAGTTTCAAGAGTAATAATAGGAACTCTTCAGAGTATAATCTCATTCTCAATCATTCAGCTTTAGGAAAATGCATCCTTTAGGCTGAAGTTGTATACTGTACTAATCTTTTGGAGTGAGATTTAAGGACACAGTTTAGGGGTAGATTTTTATTTTGAACTTTTGGGGCTATGTGGACAGTTATCACTATGAGTTTGCCTCAAAATGGGTGGGACTTTGGGGGTATTGTTTTATATTTGTATTTCAACAGTGTGGAAGCCATAGGTAAGGAATGACAGGATACACCTATTTGAGACAGATTGAGCCACTATTCCTGTGCTCACACTTGGCTGCCAGGAAGGGTCCTTTGGAGCCTGAAAAACCTAGTCCAATTTATTGAAAAATGTGGTAAGGGTGCATGCTTCTTTGTGCTTTTGCTTTTTATGGTATACTCCTCTCAACCTGGGCTGCAGGCCTGGCCAACTGCTTTACTGTCATATGACAGGAAGGCTTAGGAGTTATGTAATGTGACTGGTGATAGTATTTGGATTTGAGCTTAAGAAATATTCCCCTTATGCCTCTGGTCCAAACTCCTTGCATTGAGGAGGTGGGGGGAGGAATTACCAGAGGGCTTGGTATTGGGTATGTAAGCAGTGTTGATCGAAGTTCTCCAGAGAAACAAAACAAACGGAATCTCTCTCTCTCTCTCTCTCTCTCATATTTCTATCTCTATCTCCACATATATACACATATACACTATATATGTGTATGTATATGTGTATATATATATGTGTATGTGTGTGTGTGTGCATACATATATATATGTATATATATACATATACATACATACACACACACACACACACATATATATATATATATATATATATATAATCTATCTTTCCAAGCTCATGTGATTGGAAGCTTGGAAAGTCCAAAATCTGCAGGGTAGGCCAGCAAGCTAGAGACCCAGAAAAGAGTTGCAGTTGGAGTGCAGAGGTACTTGCAGGCCAAATTTCCAATCCTTTCAAGGAGGTAATTTTCTATTAAGGCTTTTAATTGATTTGATGAGACCCACAGACATTTGGAGGGTAATCTGCTTTACTCAAAGTCCACTGATTTAAATGTTGATCTCAACTAAAAAATACCCTCACTGAAATGTCTAGAATAATATTAAACCAAATATCTGGGACTGTGGCCTAGCCAAGTTGACACATAAAAGTAATCATCACAAGTACATCCCTTATCAACTTGAGACCCAGACACATCTCCTTAAAACATACTTAAACTCCTAAAAAGGAATATAATGAGGTCCTACTTTCACCTAACATGATACAACTAGCCTGTGGACAATTGAAAATGCAATAACCCTTTCTCCAGTGCAAGATTTAAAGTCCTTAGGTAATGCTTACTCTTCTCAATATCCAGAAACTTGGCAAATACTATGATGTAAAGTAAACAATACTGAAATACTATGATATAAAGTCAATACTCCTTATGTGACAGGAGGATAAGAGAAGGAAAAAAACATTTTATACAAACAAACACATTCACAAATACTGATAACAAAAAAAAAGAAGAAATACTCGTAATAATTACATTCCTTATTTCTGTAATTGGTGACATAGTCATAGCTGATATTCATAATTACCTTCTTTCACTATCTGTTCTGTATTCCATTTCATCTCAGCAAGCACCTCAGCTGGTTGTGGTTTTTTAGCTCGTGGGGTGACCCAAACTGCATTCTTCAAGGGTATGGGACATTACTATAATAGTCCTGCCTGCTCACCCAATAGAATTTTCACTGATACATCTCCAGGGTGAAAGAAAAAAAAGAAAAAATAAACAAATGGGATTACATCAAACTAAAAAGCTTCTGCACAGAAAAAAAAACAAAAAACAAACAGCCTCAAAATACAAAGGAACCCCACAGTATGGGAGAACATATTTGCCAAGGATGCATCTGATAAGGGGCTAATTTTCAAAGTTTACAAAAGACTCATACAACGCAACAAGAGGAAGACAAACAATCCAATTAAAAATTGGGCAAAGGACCTGAATAGACACTTTTCCAAAGAGGACATACAGATAGCCAAGAGACATATGAAAAAATGCTCAGAGAGATGCAATTTAAAACCACAATGAGGTATCACTTCACACCTGTCAGAATGGCTGCCATCAACAAATCAACAAATGACATGAGCTGGCGAGGGTGTGGAGAAAGGGGAACCCTGGTACACTGCTGGTGGGCATGCAAACTGGTGCAGCCACTATGGAAAACAGTATGGAGTTTCCTCAAAAAATTAAAAATGGAACTGCCTTTTTACCCAGTGATCCCACTTCTAGGAATATATCCCAAGAATCCTGAAACACTAATCAAAAAGAATATACATACCCCTATGTTGATAACAGCACAACTTACAATAGCTAAGATCTGGAAACAGCCCAAGTGCCCATCAGTAGATGAGTGGATAAAAAAGCTGTGGTATATTTACACCATGAAATATTATGCAGCTGTAAAGAAGAACGATCTCGTACCCTTTGTGACAGTGTGTATGGACCTTGAGAATATTATGCTAAGCAAAATAAGCCAGGCAGAGAAAGGCAAACATCACATGATCTCACTTATTGTGCAATATAAAGAACAATAAACTGATGAACAAAATAGATTCAGCGACATGGAAGCATGGATCAGACTAACGAATCTCACAGAGAAGGTGGGGATGGGTGAGTGGGTGGATGGGGAGAGATTAACCAAAGAATTTATATGCATATGTTCATAACCCATGGACACAGACAATAGTATGGTAAAGGCCTGGGGATGGGAGTGGGTGCAGGGTAGAAGGGGTGAATGGGGAAGAAAGGGGACATCTGTAATATTTTGAACAATAAAAAAAAGGGAAAAAATTAGTCCTGCCTGAATTTGATTATTGTACTTTTCCCTCTGCTTTAACCACAGGGCATGATAAGTAACACTAAGAGGTATGCTACAGGATCTTATATACTCCAGACATTGTAGCCCTAACCTCCATTACCTACTATGGAGTAGCTGTCCAACTTACCCTTGGTAGTCAGGATTAGTCACCCCAGCCAGCACTGGAACTTCCTTGTTTGCCTGTTGATTCACAGGCACAAGAAGCCCAAAGTGCCAAGTGGCAGTCTTTTGTTCTTTTTCTTGTTGTTCAAAATATTACAGATGTCTCCTTTTTTCCCCATTGACTCCTTTCACCCCAAACCCCCTCCCTGCCCCAGGCCTCCACTACACTGTTGTCTGTGTCCATGGGTTATGCATAGATGCATGTGATTCTTTGGTAATCTCTCCCCACTCATCCCCACCTTCCCTTTGAGATTCCACAGTCTGTTCCATGCTTCTATGTCACTGAATATACTTTGTTCATCAGATTATTGTCTTTAGATTCCACGTATAAGTGAGATCATGTAATATTTGTCTTTCTCTGCCTGGTTTCTTTTGCTTAGCATAATTTTCTCCTGGTCCATCCATACTGCCCAAAGGGTACAAGATCCTTCTTCTTTACAGCTGCATTGTATTCCATGGTGTAAATATCTCACAGATTTTTATCCACTCATCAAATGACAGGCACTTGGGCTGTTCTCAGATCTTAGCTATTGTAAACTGTGCTGCTATGAACACAGGGGTACATATATACTTTTTGATTAGTGTTTCAGGATTCTTAGGATATATTCCTAGAAGTGGAATCACTGGGTAAAAAGGCAATTCCATTTTTAATTTTTTGAGGAACCTCCATACTGTTTTCCATAGTGACTGCACCAGTCTGCATTCCCACCAGCAGTGTACCAGGGTTCCCCTTTCTCCACACCCTCGCCAGCTCATGTCATTTGTTGATTTGTTGATGGCAGCCATTCTGACAGGTGTGAAGTGATACCTAATTGTGGTTTTAATTTGCATCTCTCTGATGATTAGAGATGTTGAGTATTTTTTCATATGTCTCTTGGCTATCTGTATGTCCTCTTTGGAGAACTGGCTATTCAGGTCCTTTGCCCATTTTTTAATTGGATTGTTTGTCTTCCTCTTATTAAGTTGCATGAGTACTTTGTAAACTTTGAAAATTAGCCCCTTATCAGATGCATCCTTGGCAAATATGTTCTCCCACACTGTGGGGTTCCTTTGTATTTTGAGGCTGTTTTCTTTTGCTGTGCAGAAGCTTTTTAGTTTGATGTAATCCCATTTGTTTATTTTTTCTTTTGTTTCTCTTGCCCTAGGAGATGTATCATTGAAAATTCCACTACTTGAGATGTCTATGTTGTTACTGCCTATGTTCTCTTCCAGGATTTTTATGCTATCGTGACTTATATTGAAGTCTTTTATCCATTTTGAATTTATTCTTGTGTATGGAATAAGTTGGTGATCTAGTTTCTTTTCTTTTTTCTTTCTTTTTTTTTTTTTTTTTTTGCATTTACCTGTCCAATTTTCCCAGCACCATTTATTGAAGAGACTGTCTTTATTTCATTGGACACTCTTGCCTCCTTTGTCAAATATTAACTAACCATAATGGCTGGGGTCTATTTTGGGGGTCTCTGTTTTATTCCATTGATCTATATGTCTGTTGTTGTACCAATACCAGGCTGTTTTGATTACAATGGCTTTGTAGTATAGTTGGATATCTGAGAATGTGATTCCTCCCACTCTGCTCTGCTTTCTCAAGATTGCTGCAGCTATTTGGGGTATTTTATGGTTTCAAATAAATTTTTGGAGTATTTGTTCTAGATCTGTGAAATATGCTATTGGTATTTTAATAAGAATTGCATTAAATCTATAAATTGTTTTGGGTGGTATGGACATTTTAATGATATTAATTCTTCCAATCCATGACCATGGTATAGTCTTCCACGTGTTTAAATATTCCTCTGTTTCTTTTTTCAGTGTCTTGTAGTTTTCTGAGTACAGGTGTTTTACATCCTTGGTTAAGTTTATTCCTAGGTATCTTATTTTTTTAGTTGCAATGGTAAATGATATTGGTTTTTTAGTTTCTCTTTCTGATGGTTCATTGTTGGTGTATAAAAGTGCCATCAGTTTCTGGATGTTAATTTTGTATCCAGCTACCTTGCCAAATTCATTTATCAAATCTAGTAGTACTTTGGGGGAGTCTTTAGTGTTTTCTATGTACAATATCATGTCATCTGCAAATGATGATAGTTTTACTTCCTCCTTTCCAATTTGGATACCTTTTATGTTTTCTTCCTATCTGATGGTTGTGGCAAGGACTTCCAGTACTATGTTGAATAAGAGTGCTGAAAGCAGACAACCTTGTCTTCTTCTTGTTTTTAAGGGAAATGGTTTTAGTTTTTGACCATTGAGTATGATGTTGGCTGTAGGTTTGTCATATATGGCCTTTATTATGTTGAGGTATGTTCCCTCTATTCCTACTTTGCTGAGAGTCTTTATAAAAAATGGGTTCTAGATTTTGTTGAATGCTTTTCCTGCATCTGTTGATATGATCATATGAGTTTTGTCCTTCATTTTGTTTATGTGATGTATCACATTTATTGACTTGAGAATATTATGCCAGACTTGCATCTCCAGAATAAATCCCACTTGGTCGTGGTGTATGATCTTTTTAAGGTATTGTTGGATCTGGTTTGCTAGTATTCTATAGAGGATTTTAGCATCTATGTTCAATGGGCTGTAATTTTTTTTCTTTGTAGTGTCTTTACCTGATTTTGGGACTGGGACGATGCTGGCCTCATAAAAAGTGTTTGGGAGTTTTCCCTCCTCTTGAATTTTCTGGAATAGTTTGAGGAGAATAGGTGTTAATTCTTCTTTGAATGTTTGGTAAAACTTGCCTGTAAATCCATCTGGTCCAGGACTTTTGTTTGCTGGGAGTTTTTTGATTACTGCTTCAATTTCATTAGTTATTGGCCCAGTCAGGTTTTCTGTATCTTCCTGATTCAGCTTTAGAAGATTAGATGTTTCCAGAAATTTGTCCATTTCATCCAGGTTGTCCAGTTGTGGGTAATTAGTTGCTAATAGTATTGTTTTACAATCCCTTGCATTTCTGTTGGATCAGTTGTTTTATCACCTGTTTCATTTCTGATTTTATTTGGCTCCTCTCTCTTTGTTTCTTGGTGAGTCTGGCTAAAGGTGCATCAATCTTATTTATCTTTTCAAAGAACCAACGCTTGGTTTCATTGATTTTTTGCATTGTTTTCTTAGTCTCTATGTCATTAATTTCTGCTCTGATCTTTATTATTTCCTTCCTTCTGCTTCCTCGGGGCTTTTCTTGCTGTTCTCTTTCTAATACTTTTAGTTATTGTGTTAGATGTTTTATTAGACCTTTTTCTTGTTTCTTGAGTTATGCCTGTACTGCTATGAACTTTCCTCTCAGGACTGCTTTTGCTGTGTCCCATAGATTTTGGGCTCTTTGTTCATTTTTTTTCCCCAGGAAGTTTTGATTTCTTCCTTGGTCTCATTGGCAACCCATTCATTGTTTAATAACATGCGATTTAGTCTCTGTATGTTTGAATATTTTTATTTTTTTTATAGTGTTGATTTCTAGTTTTATACCACTGTGATCTGAGAAGATGTTTGCTATGATTTCAATCTTGAACTTCTAGAGACTTGTTTTTTGCCCTAACATCTGGTCTATCTTTGAAGATGTTCCATATGCACTTGAGAAGACTGTGTATTCTTCTGCTTTGGGATGAAATGTTCTATAAATGTCAATTAAATCCATTAGAACTAGTATTTCATTTAAGGTCTGTGTTTCCCTGTTGATTTTTTGTCTTGATGATCTGTCCAATGATGACAGGAGTGTTTTAAAGTCCCCTGCTCTGATTGTGTTGCTGTCCATCTGTCCCCTGAAGTCCTCCAATAATTTTTTATATAATTAGGTGCTTCTATATTGGGTGCATATATATTTATAAGGATTATTTCCTCCTGTTGGATTGATCCCTTTAATATTATGTAATGACCATTTTTGTCTCTTGTTATGGTCTTTATTTTGAAGTCTATTTTGTCAGAAATAAGTGTTGTTTGTTATTCCAGCTTTTTTGTTGTTGTTGTTTCCATTTACATGGAATATTTTTTTCCATCCCTTCACTTTTAGACTGTGTGAATCTTTTGCTCTCAGGTTGTTCTCTTGTGGACAGCATACCCTATGTATTTTGATTGGAGCAGTTAATCTGTTTACATTTAAGGTTATTATTGATATATACTTATTTAATGCCATTTTTCCCTTTTTGCTTATGTACCTTTCTCCCAATATTCCTTCTTCTTGAAGCAGTTCTTTTAGCTTTTCTTGCAATGCTGGTTCAGTGGTACTGAGCTCCTTTAGCATTCTTTTGTCTTGAAACTTTTTTTTTCTATTCTTTTTTTTTTTTTTAATTTTTATTATTGTTTAAAATTTACAAATGTCCCTTTTTCTCCCCAATGACCCATTCCACGCCGATCCTTCCCCCTCCCCAGTCCCTCTCCCCACCATTGTCCATGTCCTTGGGTTGTACATATATGCACATAAATTCTTTGGTTACTCTCTCCCCCTCCACCCACCAGCCCTCCTCCATCCCTCTGACATTCATCAGTCTCATCCATGCTTCCATGTCACTGAATTTATTCTGTTCATCAGTTTATTAAGTGCTTTAGATTCCACATATAGGCGATATCATGTGATGTTTTTCTTTCTCTGTCTGGCTTATTTCACTTAGCATAATATTCTCAAGGACCATCCATACTGTCCCAAAGGGTACGAGATTCTTCTTCTTTACAGCTGCATAGTATTCCATGGTGTAAATGTCCCATAGCTTTTTTATCCACTCATCCACTGATGGGCACTTGGGCTGTTTCCAGATCTTAGCTATTGTAAACTGTGCTGCTATGAACATACGGGTAGATATATTCTTTCTGATGAATGTTTCAGGATTCTTAGGATACACTCCTAGGAGTGGAATCACTGGGTCAAACGGCAGCTTCATTTTTAATGTTTTGAGGAACCTCCATACTGTTTTCCATAGTGGTTGCACCAGTTTGCATTCCCACCAACAGTGTACTAGGGTTCCCCTTTCTCCACACCCTAGCCAGCACATGTCGTTTGTTGATTTGTTGATGGCTGCCACTCTGACAGGTGTGAAGTGACACCTCACTGTGCTTTTAATTTGCATCTCTCTGATGATTAGCGACCTCGAGCATTTTCTCATGTGTCTCTTGGCCATCTGGATGTCCTCTTTGGAGAAGTGTCTATTCAAGTACTTTGCCTATTTCTTAATTGGGTTGTTTGTCTTCCTCTTGCTGAGTGTTATGAGTTCTTTGTACACTTTGGAAATTAGCCCCTTATCAGATTCATCCTTGGCAAATATGTTTTCCCAAACCGTGGGGCCCCTTTGTATTTTGAGGCTGTTTTCTTTTGCTGTGCAGAAGCTTTGTAGTTTGATGTAGTCCCATATGTTTATTTTTCCCTTTGTTTCTCTTGCCCTAGGAGATGTATCAGTGAAAAGTCCACTACATGGGATGTCTGTGACTTTACTGCCTATGTTTTCTTCCAGGATTTTTATGGTTTAGTGACTTACATTTAAATCTTTTATCCACTTTGAGTTTATTTTTGTGTATGGTGAAAGTTGGTGATCTAGTTTCATTCTTTTGCATGTATCTGTCCAATTTTCCCAGCACCACTTATTGAAGAGACTGTCTTTACTCCATTGTATGCTCTTGCCTCTTTTGTCAAATATTAACTGACCATAATGGCATGGGTCTATTTCCGGGGTCTCTGATCTGTTCCATTGACCTATATGCCTGTTGTTGTACCAATACCAGGCCATTTTGATTATAGTGGCTCTGTAATATAGTTTGAAGTCTGATAATGTGATCCCTCCCACTCTGCTCTTTTTTCTCAAGATGGCTGCAGCTATTCGGGGTCTTTTTTGGTTCCATACAAAATTTCAAAATGTTTGTTCTAGGTCTGTGAAATATGCTGTTGGTATTTTCATAGGAATTGCATTAAATTTATAAATTGCTTTGGGTGGTATGGTCATTTAAATGATATTAATTCTTCCAATCCATGAGCATGGTATCTTCTTCCACTTGTTTAAATCTTCCTCTATTTCTTTCTTCAGTGTCACGTAGTTTTCTGACTACAGGTCTTTTACATCCTTGGTTAAGTTTATTCCTAGGTATCTTGTTTTTTTAGTTGCAATGGTAAATGGTATTGCTTTTTTAGTTTCTCTTTCTGAAAGTTCATTGTTTGTGTATAAGAATGCCACTGATTTCCAAATGTTGATTTTGTATCCAGCTACCTTGCCAAATTCGTTTATCAAATCTAGTAGTACTTTGATGGGGTCTCTAGGGTTTTCTATGTACAATATCATGTCACCTGCAAATAATGACAGTTTTACTTCCTCCTTTCCAATTAGGATGCCTTTTATGTTTTCTTCCTGTCTGATGGCTATGACGAGGACTTCCAGTACTATGTTGAATAAGAGTGGTGAAGCCTTGTCTTGTTCCGGTTTTTAATGGAAATGGTTTTAGTTTTTGCCCATTGAGCATGATGTAGGTCTGTCATATATGGCCTTTATTATGTTGAGGTATGATCCTTCTATTCCCACTTTGCTCAGAGTTTTTATCAGAAAAGGGTGCTGGGTTTTGTCGAATGCTTTTTCTGCATCTATTGATATGATCATATGATTTTTGTCCTCCATTTTGTTTATGTGATGTATCACATTTATTGATTTGCAAATGTTGTACCAGCCTTGCATCCCTGGAATAAATCCCACTTGGTCATGATGTATGATCTTTTTAATGTATTGCTGGATCCGGTTAGCTAGTATTTTAGTGAGAATTTTAGCATCTATGTTCATCAGGGTAATTGGCCTATAATTTTCTTTCTTTGTAGTATCTTTATCTGGTTTTGGGATTAGGGTGATGCTGGCCTCATAAAAAGAGTTTGGGAGTTTTCCCACCTCTTGAATTTTCTGGAATAGTTTGAATGGAATAAGTGTTAATTCTTCTTTGAATGTTTGGTAAAACTCGCCTGTAAATCCATCTGGTCCAGGAAGTTTTTCCGCTGGGAGTTTTTTGATTACTGCTTCAATTTCATTAGTTGTTATTGGCCTATTCAGGTTTTCTGCCTCTTCTTGATTCAGCTTTGGAAGGTTGTATGCTTCTAGGAATTTGTCCATTTCCCCCATGTTATCCAATTTGTTGGCATATAGTTGCTCATAATGTTTTCTTACAATCCTTTGTATTTCTGTAAAATCAGTTGTTATAACGCCTCTTTCATTTCTGATTTTATTTATTTGGGTCCTCTCTCTTTGTTTCTTAGTGAGTCTAGCTTAAGGTGCATCAATCTTATTTATCCTTTCAAAGAACCAGATCTTGGTTGCATTGATTTTTTGTATTTTTTTTTAGTCTCTATGTCATTAATCTCTGCTCTGATTTTTATTATTTCCTTCCTTCTACTTCCTTGGCGCTTTTCTTGCTGTTCTTGTTCTAGTTCTTTTAGTTGTTGTGTTAGATGGTTCATTAGATCTTTTTCTTGTTTCTTGAGATAGACCTGTAACGATATGAATTTTCCTCTCAGGACTGCTTTCTCTGTGTCCCATAGGTTTTGGGTTGTTGTCTGTTCATTTTTGTTACTTTCCATGAAGTGTTTGATTTCTTCCTTGATCTCCTTGGTAACCCATTCATTGTTTAATAACATGCTATTTAGCCTCCATGTGCTTGAATATTTTTGAGTTTTTTTATAGTGGTTGATTTCTAGCTTCATGGCATTGTGATCAGAGAAGATGCTTGATATGATTTCAATCTTGTTATATTTGTAGAGACTTGCCTTGTGCCCTAACATGTGGTCTATTTTTGAGAATGTTCCATGTGCACTTGAGAAGAATGTGTATTCTGTTGCTTTGGGGTGAAATGTTCTGTAAATGTCAATTAAATCCATTAGGTCTAGTGATTCATTTAAGGTCTGCGTTTCCCTGTTGACTTTTTGTCTTCATGATCTGTCCAATGCTGACAATGGGGTGTTAAAGTCTCCCACTATGATTGTGTTGCTGTCAATCTCCTCTTTGAAGTCCCCCAAGAAATTTTTTATATACTTAGGTGCTCCTGTATTGGGTGCATAAATGTTCATAAGGGTTATTTCCTCCTGTTGGATTGATCCCTTTAGTAATATGTAGTTACCGTCTTTGTCTCTCGTTATGCTCTTTATTTTGAAGTGTTTTGTCAGAAATAAGAATTGCTACTCCAGCTTTCTTTTCCTTTCCATTTGCATGGAATATCTTACTCCATCCCTTCACTTTTAGCCTGTGTGAGTCTTTTGCTCTCAGGTGGGTCTCTTGTAGACAGCATATATTTCGGTCCTACTTTCTTATCCATTCAGCTACCCTTTGTCTTTTGATTGGACCATTTATTCCACTTACATTTAAGGTTACTATTGATATCAACTTATTTAATGCCATTTTTCCTCTTTATGCTGATGTACCTTTCTCTCACTATTCCTTCTTTTTCTTAAAGCAGTCCTTTTAGCATTTCTTGCAATGCTGGTTTGGTGGTGCTGAACTCCTTTAGCCTTTTTTTTGTCTGGGAAGCTTTTTATTTCACCTTCAAATTTAAGTGATAGCCTTGCTGGGTAAAGCAATCTTGGTTGCATGTTCTTGCTTTTCATTACTTTGAGAACATCATGCCACTCCCTTCTGGCCTGAAGAGTCTCTGTTGAGAAATCAGCTGTCAGCCTTATGGGGGTTCCTTTGTAGGTCACTGCTTGTCTCTCTCTTGCAGCTCTTAATATTTTCTCTTCGTCCTTGACATTTGCCATTTTAATTATGATGTCTCTTGGAGTGAGTCTCTTTGGGTCCCTCTTGTTTGGAACGCTCTGTGCTTCCTGAACTTATGTGGCTTCTCCTTTGCCAGCCTAGGGAATTTTTCTGTCATTATTTCCTCCACCAAGTTCTCTATCCCTTGCTCTCTTTCCTTCCCCTCTGGCACTCCTATAATGCGAATGTTGTTTCGCTTCATGTTGTCCCAAAGTTCCCTCAGACTGTCCTCATGTTTTTTAAGTGCTTTTGCTTTTTGCTGTTCTGATTTTGTGATTTTCTCTACTTTGTCTTCTAAGTCACTTATTCTATCTTCTGCTTCATTAAGCCTGCTTTTAATTCCTTCCAGTGCATCCCTGATATCAGATACAGCATTCTTTATCTCTCTCTGAGTTTTATTTATGGTATGTATCTCTTTTTTCATGTTTTCACTAAGGTTCTCGATCTTATCCTCTAGAGTCTTCTTAAGTTCCTTGAACATCTTCATAATCCATACTCCAAACTCCATTTCTGATAACTTGCTTAACTCCATCTCACAATGTCTTTTTCTGGCGATGTTTCCTTTTCTTCAATTTGGGGGTTGTTTCTTTGTTTCCCCATTTTGGTAGGTCTTAGTGCTTGTATCTATATATTAGATATATTTGCTGTCTCCCAGTCTTGTGGGATGGGATTTTGTTTTGTGGGTCCAGTGGAGCCCAGAGGTGTATATTGTTGTTAATACTGGTGAAAATTTAGAAAATAATAATAAACTAAAATGTAAAAAATAGAGAAGCTACTGGGAGATAACAGAAGCAGAGAAAAGATTCTGAAAGAATGGCCAGCAAAAATTTAAGGGAGAGAATAGGAATAGGATAATAGTTGAAAATGAGAAAACAAAAATACAATAAAGAGAATAAGAGAAACTAACATTCAGACAGGAAGACAGAAGGGAGCCTAATGAAAGAATAAAAGAAAAGTAGAAAAAGAAAGAAGAAAAAGAAGAAAAAAGTTATGCCAATGGATTCAGAGGAGAGAGAGATATATAGCCTAGGCAGGGAGGGAGTCCAGTAAGAGATTTGTTGGAAACTATAGAGGAAAGCAGTAAACTTGGTTATAATGATAAAGTCCCAGTCATTAAGCAGGGATATCAAGAAAGTCTTGATATTAGAAGCAAGGATAAAACAAAAGAAAGCATATAACCAAAACAAAACCAAAAACAAGCTAAGCAAGACAAAATTCTTTTTTAAAAAAGAGAAAAAAAAATTTAGTTAAAAAAATGCTTTAAAAAAAGAATTAAAAAAGAAGAAAAAAAAATTATTATAAAATTTAAAAAAGAAGAAAAAACAAATTTTCTCCCCTTTCACTTCTTCCTAAGGAAAAAAGAGAAAAAATAAACAAACCCACAAACAAAAAACAAAGAAAAAAAAACCCCAAAACCAAAAATACCAAAACCAAACAAAACAAAACAACAGCAGAAAAAAAGGTAGTCAATCAGGTGAGTCTCTTCTGGGCAACTTATGTTGTCAGAGGGTCACTGTTTTTTGTGATTTCAGTTCTCCTGGGAGGTACTTGTGTATCCCCCAATGTGAGGAGCCATCTAGGTTTGGCTCTGGTGTCCTTAGCTAAATGGTTGATCTGAGGCTCTCCTTCGACCACCTCCTCTTGTCAACTATTTTGCAACCTTGTAGTTGCCTTGTCTTACTCCAGAGTCTTCTGTAGAGTCCGTAGGGTGCAGGGTGGCTAGTGTAGCCCAGGGTATCACTCCCCTTAGAGGTGTCACTGTCAGGCGCTCACTCTGCGGGGGTTAGTCTCTGCTCCACCGCCAGCTCCTCAGTCCCTACCCTGCCTCTGATTCTAGTTCCCCAGGCTCTGGCCTGCTGCAGCTTCAGATTGATTTCAGCCTGTTGCCTTTTCTGTCTGGGCCCGTTTCAGCAGCCTGGGCTTAGTGGGTTAGATTAAGAACACATTCTGGTGGGCCCTTTGCCTGCCCAGCCCCCAGCAGGGGTTTTCATTGTTTCCTCCAGCTCCCAAACAACAGTCCCCGAGAGTCTTATTCTTGCAAAGTCCTCCTGTGAGCTGCTCTCCCTCCCCCCTCAGGACTGTGCCCTTCGGTGTGTCTGGGACTTCAGTGAGCAGGACCCGCCCTTTTCCCGTTGGGGGTGGTGCTCCCGGCTGCAGGAGAGGTGTGCGGGCTCCGCCCCTCCCTGCTCAGCTCTGGTTGGCTGGTTGTACCAGGCCCACTCCTCAGACCGTCTACTGTGCAGCCCCCAATGGCAGCCTCTGCTGCTCTGTCCACGCAGTGCACGCCGGGAAGTTGGGAACCAGTTCTGCAATCAAACTGGCAAACGCACAAAGCAACACTTGGGCAGAGAGTCTGCCCTGCAAGGTTCCGCAGCCCTTGCTACAAGGCACCCAGCAGGGGTGTCGGGGGGGACCCAAAGTCAGCTCCATGCAGCTCTCCACACCGCTGGTCTCAACAAACCTGGAGCGGCTTCACGCGCCACCACGGGGCCCCTCAGGGCCTGTCACGGATCCCAGCCTTTCGGCACTGGGAGCTCAGAGCGGGAGGACACCCTCAGGGCTGGTTGCAGAACCCAGCCTCTTGGCACTGGGAGCTTAGGGCAGGAGGGCTCCTCCCCTCCCCCGCACCATGCAGATTCAGTGCTTTCCGGGGCTCAACACAATGCCCCACAGGGAGGCCTAGGGTCCCTGTGTGCGGGTGCTCAGGGCAGTCCTCTGGTCCCTCACCACTTGGGTGCCACAGCCCTTGGGACAGCTTTCCCTATGGTTGGCACCCCGAGCACCAGACACTGGTCGCAGCCGCCCCTAGAGGCTTTGTTTCCTAGGAAGGCGCTGTACCCTCCGGGACTCACCGCTCCCCTGGGTCCCTCTGCCCTGTGCGCGGGGTGCTCCTTCCCCTCTCTGCTCGGGGTATGGGATCCCCACTTTTGGATGCCATCTGCACTTCCGATGGGCAGGCGCTTTGCAGCCTCCAAGCCTCCAGGCTCAGAGCCCAGCACAGGCTTCAGGGTGACTCCCCCTTCCTACGGCCCCCTCTCTTACTGGACTCTGTGATGTTTCTTCAGTGCTCCCCACTCAGACTTTGTCCACTCAGGTATGTTTCTCTGTTTTTTTCAAGCTGGTTACGTAGGATTTTAGGAGGAAATCAAGTCCATGGCTGGAGCGGGGCACTGCTGCTTCTCACAGGGCCGCCATCTTCCCTCTCCTCTCCTTTCTTGGAAACTCTTTATTTCACCTTCAATTTTAAATGACAACCTTGCTGGATAAAGCAGTCATAGTTGCAGGTTCTTGCTTTTCATTATTTTAAGAACTTTATGCCAATTCCTTCTGGCCTAAAGTGTTTCTGTTGAGAAATCTGTTGTTGTCAGCCTTATGGGGGTTCCCTTGTAGGTCACTGCTTGTCTCTATCTTGCAGCCCTTAATATTCTCTCTTTGTCCTTAACATTTGCCATTTTAATTGTGATGTGTCTTGGAGTGTGTCTCTTTGGGCTCCTCTTGTTTGGAATCCTCTGTGCTTCCTGAACTTGTGTGGTTTTCTCCTTCACCAATTTAAGAAAGTTTTTTGTCATTATTTATTCCACCAGGTTCTCTATCCCTTGCTGACTTTCCTCCCCCTCTGCAGCCTTATGATATAAATGTTGTTTTGCTTCATGTTGTCCCAAAGTTCCTTTAAATTATACTGATGCTTTTTAAGTGTTTTTTTTTCTTTTTGTTGCTTGGATTGAGTGGTTTTTTTCTACTTTATCTTCTAAGTCAGTTATTCTATCCTCTGCTTAATTGAGCCTGCTTTTAATTCTTTCCAGAGTATTTCTGATATTAGACAGTATTCTTCATTTCTGCCCAGTTCTTATTTATCATATCTATATCTTTTTTCAGCTGATGAAGCTTTCACTAATTTCCTGGACCTTTCAACGAGTGTCTTGTGGTTCTCATTAATTTCCTTGATCATCTTTATAACCATTACTCTGAACTCTATTTCTGAAAACTTGCTTAACTCCATCTCATCAAGGTCTTTTTCTGGCAATTTTCCCTTTTCTTTAGTTTGGGTTTGTTTCTTTGTCTCCTCATTTTAGAGACTTTTAGTGTTTGTACTTGTATATTAGATATATTTGCTGTCTCCCAGTCTTGTGGGGTGGGATTTTGTAGTGTATGCCCAGTGGGACCCAGAGGTGTGTTTTCCTTATACTTCTGAGCTATATTCTCTAGGCATGTCCTTTTGTGGGCTCTTTGGGCCCCTCTGTTGTGACTGGGTCTAGATTGTTGTTGACCCATTCATGGGAGGACTCTCCTCTCAGTTTGGCTAACTGTGAGGCTCAGCCATAACCATGTCATGTGAGCTGTTGTACAGGTGCTGACAGATCAAAACAAAACATAACCAAACTGCCAGGAAACAAACAGGAGCTTATAAAATATCCTGACAATCACCACAATGGAAACCACCCAAAAGAAAGTAGAACTGGGAGTGTGAAGTGAGAACACAAATGCTAAAGCAAAAAAGAAAGAGAGAAAAGGATATTATTGTTCCTAGTAATAAATAAAATAAAAAATTTAGAAATAGAGAAACTACTGGGAGATAAAAGGGGCAGATAAAAGATCCTGAAAGAAAAGAAAAGTGAGCAAAAAAAATAAGTGTAGAGAGTAGAAATAGGAAAATGGTTGAAAAAGAAAAAAAAGGACAAACACAAACAAACAAAAGACAGGAAGACAGAGACTAAAAGGGGGAGAAAAAGAAAAATAGAAAAGCTATGCCAATGGAACAAGAAGAGAGAGAAAGGTAAAGCAAGTGCAGAGAATGAGGCCAATAAGAGATATGGAGGAATAATAGAGAAAAGCAATAAACTTATTGATTACTATGATAATATCCCAGTAATAAAGCAGACGATATCAATTAAATCTTGATAATAGAACAAAAAACAAAACAAAAGAAACAAGCAAAGCAAGACAAAACAAATCTTTTTAAAAATTAGTTTAAAAATCAAAATCAGGGACACCTGAAGATGGCGGCACTGTGAGAAGCAGCAGAGTGCCCCCGCTCCTAGCCACGGACTCAATTTACTCCTAAAACCCTACACAACCAGCTTGAAAAAAACAGAGAAACACACCTGAGTGGACGGAGAGCAAGTGGAGAGCACTAAAGACACATCACGGAGTCCGGTAAGAGAGGGGGGCGTAGGAAGGGGGAGACCCCCTGAAGCCTGTGCTGGGCTCCGAGCCCAGAGGCTTGGAGGCTGCAAAGCTCCCTCCCCTCGGGAGTGCGGAGGGCATCCAAAAGCGGGGACCGACACCTGGAGCGAAAAGGGGAAGGAGCGCCCCGCGCACAGGGCAGGGGATCCCAGGGGAGCGTGGAGTCTGTGAGGGGACAACACCTTCCTAGGAAACAAAGCCTCTAGGGGCGGCTGCGACCGTCGTCTGGCACTTGGGGTACTGACCATAGGGAAAGCTGTCCTAAGGGCTGTGGCACTCAAGTGGTAAGGGTCCAGAGGACTGCACTGAGCAGCCGCACACGGGGACCCTCTGCCTCCCTGAGCGCAGCGGAATCTGCGAGGTGCGGGGGGAGGGGAGGAGCCCTCCCCGCCCAGAGCTCCAGGTGCCAGGAGGCTGGGACCTTCGACCAGCCCTGAGGGGTGCCGTGGTGGCCCGTGAAGCCGCTCCAGTTTTGCTGAGACCAGCAGCGCAGGGAGCTGCGTGGAGCTGACTTTGGGGCCCCTCCCTCTGGGTGCCTTGGAGCGAGGGCGGCAGGACCCTGCAGAGCAGACTCTCTGCCTGTGTGTTGCTTTGTGCATTTGCAACTTTGATCTTTGCAAGTTTGATCACGGAACCCGTTCCCACCTTCCCGGCTGGCCCTGCACGGACAGACCAGCATAGGCTGGGGTCGGGGTCTGCACTGGAGACGGTCTGAGGGGCGGGCCTGGTGCAACCAGCCAACCAGAGCTGAGCAGGGAGGGGCCGAGCCCACCGACCTCTCCAGCAGTCAGGAGCACCCTCTCCCAACAGGAAAGGGGTGGGTCCCGCTCTCTGAGCCCCAGACATCCCCCAGGGCACAGTCCTGAGGGGGAAGGGAGAGCAGCTCACAGGAGGAATTTATAAGAATAAGACTCTCAGGGATTGTTGTTTGGGAGCTGGAGGAAATGCTGAAAACCCCTGCAGGGGGCTGGGCAGGCAAAGGGCCCACCAGAAGGTGTTTTTAATCAGACCCACTGAGCCCAGGCTGCTGAAACGGCCCATACAGAAAAGGCAACAGGCTGAAATCAATCTGAAGCTGCAGCAGGCCAGAGCCTGGGGAACTAGAATCAGAGGACAGGGTAGGGACTGAGGAGCTGGCGGTGGAACAGAGACTAACCCCCGCAGAATGAGCGCCTGACAGCGACACCTCTAGGGGGAGTGATACCTTGAGTTACACTAGCCACCCTGCACCCTAAGGACTCTACAGAAAACTCTGGAGTAAGACCAAGCAACTACAAGGTTGCAAAATAGCTGACAAGAGGAGGTGGTCGAAGGAGAGCCTCAGATCAACCATATACCTAAGGGTACCAGAGCCAAACCTAGATGGCGCCTCACATTGGGGTGATACACAAACACCTCCCAGGAGAACTGAAATCAGCACGCAAAACAGTGACCCTCAGACAACATAAGTTGCCCAGAAAAAAAAAAACACCTCACCTGACCGACTACCTTTTTTTTTTCTTTTTCTTTCTGCTGTTTTTTTTTTTTTTTCCCTTTTGTATGGTTTGGTGTTTTTTTGGTTTTGGGGACTTTTTTGTTTGTTTTCTGTTTGTGAGATTGTATATTTTTTCTCTTTTTTCCTTAAGAAGAAAATAAAGGGGAGAAAACTTGTTTTTTCTTCTTTTTTAAATTTTATATATATATTTTTTCCTACATTTTTTTTAAACTAATTTTTTTTCCTCTTTTCTCCTTTTTTAAAAGAATTTTGTTTTGCTTTGCTTGTTTTTCAATTTTCTTTTGGATAGTTGCTTTGTTTTCTTGTATCCTTGCTTCTAATATCAAGACTTTCTTGATATCCCTGCTCAACGACTGGGACTTTATCATTATATCCAAGTGTACTGCTTCCCTCTATAGTTTCCCCCAAATCTGTTACTGGACTCTCTCCCTGCAGGGGCTTTATCTCTCTCTCTCGTCTCAATCCATTGGCATAACGTTTTTCTTCTGTTTCTTTTTTCTTTTTCTACTTTTCTTTCATTCTTTCATTAGGCTCCCTTCTGTCTTCCTGTCTGATTGTTAGTTTCTCCTATTCTCCTTATTGTATTTTTGTTTTCTGATTTTCAACTACTATCCTATTTCTATTCACTCCCTTAATTCTTTGCTGGCCCTTCTTTCAGAATATTTTCTCTGCTTCTATTACCTCCCAGTAGCTTCTCTATTTTTTACATTTTAGCTTATTATTAGTTTCTAAATTTTCACCAGTATCAACAACTATATACATCTCTCTCTCTCTAAGCGTTACTTTTCTTTCTCTCTCTTTTTGTTTGTTTGTTTGTTTGTTTTTGTTAAGCACCCTTTTTTTTCTCTGTATGTGTGTGTGTGTGGGGGGGGTGTTGTGTTCTCCCTTCACTCTCCCAGTTCGATTTTCACGTGAATTATTTTCATTGTTACTATCAAGATATTTTGTAAAATACCTCTTGTTTCCTGGAATTTTAGTTGTGCATTGGCCTGCCTTGCCAGCACCCGTACCACAGCTTACACATCGGGGTTGGGGCTATGACACAGTTAGCCAGCCTGAGAGAAGAGTCCTCCCAAGGACTGATCAACAACAATCTAGACCCAACCACAACAAGAGAACATAAAGAAACCACAAAAGGGGCACCCACAAGAGGGTCACGACTAGAGCAAAGAGCTCAGAGGTATAAGGGAAACACACCTCTGGGCTCCACTGGACCCACAAGACAAAATCCCACCCCACAAGAATGGGGGTCAGCAAATATATCTAATATATAGTTACAAACACTAAGACCTACCAAAATGGGGAGACAAAGAATCAATCCCCAAATTAAAGACAAAGAAACATCGCCAGAAAAAGACTTTGATGAGATGGAGTTTAGCGAGCTATCAGAAATGGAGTTCAGAGTATGGATGATGAAGATGTTCAAGGAACTTAAGAAGACTCTAGATGATAAGATCAAGGACCTTAGTGAAAATATAAAAAAGGAGATACATACCATAAATAAAACTCAGACAGAGATAAAGAATGCTGTATCTGATATCAAGAATACACTGGAAGGAATTAAAAGCAGGCTCAATGAACCAGAAGATAGAATAAGTGACTTAGAAGACAAGGTAGAACAAATCACACAATCAGAACAGCAAAAAGCAAAAGCACTTAAAAAACATGAGAACAGTCTTAGGGAACTTTGGGATAACATTAAACGAAACAACATTTGCATTATAGGAGTGCCAGAGGGGGAGGAAAAAGAACAAGGGATAGAGAACTTGGTGGAGGAAATAATTATACAAAACTTCCCTAAGCTGGCAAAGGAGAAAGCCACACCAGTTCAGGAAGCACAGAGGGTTCCAAACAAGAGGGATCCAAAGAGACCCACTCAAAGACACATCATAATTAAAATGGCAAATGGCAAGGACAAAGAGAACATATTAAGGGCTGCAAGAGAGAGACAAGCAGTGACCTACAAGGGAACCTCCATAAGGCTGACAGCAGGTTTCTCGACAGAAACTCTTCAGGCCAGAAGGGAGTGGCATGAAGTTCTCAAAGTAATGAGAAGCAAGAACATGCAACCAAGATTGCTTTACCCAGCAAGGCTATCATTTAAATTTGAAGGTGAAATAAAAAGCTTCCCAGACAAAAAAAAAGGCTAAAGGAGTTCAGCACCACCAAACCAGCATTGCAAGAAATGCTAAAAGGACTGCTTTAAGAAAAAGAAGGAATAGTGAGAGAAAGGTACATCAGCATAAAGGGGAAAAATGGCATTAAAGAAGTTGATATCAATAGTAACCTTAAATGTAAACAGAATAAATGGTCCAATCAAAAGACATAGGGTAGCTGAATGGATAAGAAAACAGGATCCAAATATATGCTGTCTACAAGAGACCCACCTGAGAGCAAAAGACTCACACAGGCTAAAAGTGAAGGGATGGAGTAAGATATTCCATGCAAATGGAAAGGAAAAGAAAGCTGGAGTAGCAATTCTTATTTCTGACAAAACACTTCAAAATAAAGAGCATAACGAGAGACAAAGATGGTCACTACATATTACTAAAGGGATCAATCCAACAGGAGGAAATAACCCTTATGAACATTTATGCACCCAATACAGGAGCACCTAAGTATATAAAAAATTTCTTGGGGGACTTCAAAGAGGAGATTGACAGCAACACAATCATAGTGGGAGACTTTAACACCCCATTGTCAGCATTGGACAGATCATGAAGACAAAAAGTCAACAGGGAAACGCAGACCTTAAATGAATCACTAGACCTAATGGATTTAATTGACATTTACAGAACATTTCACCCCAAAGCAACAGAATACACATTCTTCTCAAGTGCACATGGAACATTCTCAAAAATAGACCACATGTTAGGGCACAAGGCAAGTCTCTACAAATATAACAAGATTGAAATCATATCAAGCATCTTCTCTGATCACAATGCCATGAAGCTAGAAATCAACCACTATAAAAAAACTCAAAAATATTCAAGCACATGGAGGCTAAATAGCATGTTATTAAACAATGAATGGGTTACCAAGGAGATCAAGGAAGAAATCAAACACTTCATGGAAAATAACAAAAATGAACAGACAACAACCCAAAACCTATGGGACACAGCGAAAGCAGTCCTGAGAGGAAAATTCATAGCATTACAGGCCTATCTCAAGAAACAAGAAAAAGACCTAATGAACCATCTAACACAACAACTAAAAGAACTAGAACGAGAACAGCAAGAAAAGCCCCAAGGAAGCAGAAGAAAGGAAATAATAAAAATCAGAGCAGAGATTAATGACATAGAGACTAAAGAAACAATACAAAAAAATCAATGAAACCAAGATCTGGTTCTTTGAAAAGGTAAATAAGATTGATGCACCTTTAGCCAGACTCACTAAGAAACAAAGAGAGAGGACCCAAATAAATAAAATCAGAAATGAAAGAGGCGATATAACAACTGACCCAACAGAAATACAAAGCATTGTAAGAAAATATTTTGAGCAACTATATGCCAACAAATTGGACAACATGGGGGAAATGGACAAGTTCCTAGAAGCATACAACCTTCCAAAGCTGAATCAAGAAGAGGCAGAAAACCTGAATAGGCTGATAACAGCTAATGAAATTGAAGCAGTAATAAAAAAACTCCCAGCAAACAAAAGTCCTGGACCAGATGGATTTACAGGCGAGTTTTACCAAACATTCAAAGAAGAATTAACACCTACTCTATTCAAATTATTCCAGAAAATTCAAGAGGTGGGAAAACTCCCAAACTCTTTTTATGAGGCCAGCATCACCCTAATCCCAAAAACAGATAAAGATACTGCAAACAAAGAAAATTATAGGCCAATATCCCTGATGAACATAGATGCTAAAATTCTCACTAAGATACTAGCAAACCAGATCCAGCAATACATTAAAAAAATTATACATCATGACCAAGTGGGATTTATTCCAGGGATGCAAGACTGGTACAACATCTGCAAATCAATAAATGTGATACATCACATGAACAAAATGGAGGACAAAAATCATATGATCATATCAATAGATGCAGAAAAAGCATTTGACAAAATCCAGCACCCATTTCTGATAAAAGCTCTCAGCAAAGTGGGAATAGAGGGATCATGCCTCAACATAATAAAGGCCATATATGACAGACCTACAGCCAACATCATACTCAATGGGTAAAAACTAAAACTATTTCCATTAAAGACTGGAACAAGACAGGGATGCCCACTTTCACCACTCTTATTCAACATAGTACTGGAAGTCCTAGCCACAGCCATCAGACAGGAAGAAAACATAAAAGGCATCCTAATTGGAAAGGAGGAAGTAAAACTGTCATTATTTGCAGATGACATGATATTGTACATAGAAAACCCTAGAGACCCCATCAAAGTACTACTAGATTTGATAAATGAATTTGGCAAGGTAGCTGGATACAAAATCAACATTTGGAAATCAGTGGCATTCTTATACACCAACAATGAACTTTCAGAAAGAGAAACTAGAAAAGCAATACCATTTACCATTGCAACTAAAAAAACAAGATACCTAGGAATAAACTTAACCAAGGATGTAAAAGACCTGTACTCAGAAAACTACGTGACACTGAAAAAAGAAATAGAGGAAGATTTAAACAAGTGGAAGAAGATACCATGCTCATGGATTGGAAGAATTAATATCATTTAAATGACCATACCACCCAAAGCAATTTATAAATTTAATGCAATTCCTATGAAAATACCAACAGCATATTTCACAGACCTAGAACAAGCATTTCAAAAATTTATATGGAACCAAAAAAGACCCCAAATAGCTGCAGCCATCTTGAGAAAAAAGAGCAGAGTGGGAGGGATCACATTGCCAGCCTTCAAACTGTATTACAAAGCCACTGTTATCAAAACGGCCTGGTATTGGTACAACAACAGGCATATAGATCAATGGAACAGAATCGAGACCCCAGAAATAGACCCACACCATTATGGTCGGTTAATATTTGACAAAGGAGGCAAGAGTATCCAATGGAGTAAGGACAGTCTCTTCAATAAGTGGTGCTGGGAAAATTGGACAGATACATGCAAAAGAATGAAACTAGACCACCAACTTTCTCCATACACAAAAATAAACTCAAAATGGATAAAAGACTTAAATATAAGTCACGAAACCATAAAAATCCTGGAAGAAAAGATAGGCAGTAAAGTCACGGACATCCCACGCAGTGGACTTTTCACTGATACAACTCCTAGGGCAAGAGAAACAAAGGGAAAAATAAACATATGGGACTACATCAAACTACAAAGCTTCTGCACAGCAAAAGAAAACAGCCTCAAAATACAAAGGAGCCCCACGGTCTGGGAAAACATATTTGCCAAGGATGAATCTGATAAGGGGCTAATTTCCAAAGTGTACAAAGAACTCATATTACTCAGCAAGAGGAAGACAAACAACCCAATTAAGAAATGGGCAAAGGACCTGAATAGACACTTCTCCAAAGAGGGCATACGGATGGCCAAGAGACACATGAGAAAATGCTCGATGTCGCTAATCATCAGAGAGATGCAAATTAAAACCACAATGAGGTATCACTTCACACCTGTCAGAATGGCTGCCATCAACAAATCAACAAACGGCATGTGCTGGCGAGGGTGTGGAGAAAGGGGAACCCTAGTACACTGCTGGTGGGAATGCAGACTGGTGCAGCCACTATGGAAAACAGTATGGAGGTTCCTCAAAAAATTAAAAATGAAGCTGCCGTTTGACCCAGTGATTCCACTCCTAGGAATATATCCTAAGAATCCTGAAACATTCATCAGAAAGGATATATGCACCCCAATGTTCATAGCAGCACAGTTTACAATAGCTAAGATCTGGAAACAGCCCAAGTGCCCATCAGTAGATGAGTGGATTAAAAAGCTGTGGGACATTTACACCATGGAATACTACACAGCTGTAAAAAAGAAGAATCTCATACCTTTTGGGACAGCATGGATGGTCCCGGAGAATATTATGCTAAGTGAAATAAGCCAGGCAGCGAAAGAAAAATATCACATGATCTCGCTTATATGTGGAATCTAAAGCACTTAATAAACTGACAAGCAGAATAGATTCAATGACATGGAAGCATAGTTGAGACTGATGAAATGTCAGAGGAAAGGGGGAGAGGGGGTGGAGGGGGAGAGTGTAACCAAAGAATTTATATGCATATATGCACAACCCAAGGACACGGACAATGGTGGGGAGAGGGACTGGGAAGGGGGAAGGAACGGGGAAGAAAGGGTCATTGGGGAGAAAAAGGGACATGTGTAATACTTTAAACAAAAATAAAAATTATTTAAAAAAATCAAAATCAATTTAAAAAATTTAAAAAATCCTCTTTTTCTAAAAAAAATAAAATAAAAATAAAAAAAATTTAAAAAGTCATCCAAGTGAGTTTCATCTGGGCAGCTTATGTTGTCTGAGGCTCAGTGTTTTTTATGCTGATTTCGGGTCTCCTGGGAGGTACTAGTGTGTCAGCCAATGTCAGGAGCTGTCTAGGTTTGGCTCTGGTGTCTTTAGGTAGCTGGTTGGTCTGAGGCTCTCTGTGGTCCACCTCCTCCTGTCAGGTATTTCGCCTCCCTCTTGTGGTTGCCTGGTCTTCCTCCAGAGTCTTCTGAAGAGTCTTAGTGTGCAGGGCAGCTTGTGTAGCTCAGGTTATTGCTCCCCTTAGATGTTTCGCTGTCAGGCACTCACTGTGGGGAAGTTAGTCTCTGCTTCAAAGCCAACTCTTCTATTTCTTCCAAATGCTCCAATTCTAGTTCCCCGTACAATGGCCTGCTGTAGGTTCAGATTGAATTCTGTCTGTTGCCTTTTTTGTATGTGCAGTTTCAGCGGCCTGGGCTCAGTGGGTTTGATCAACAGAGATTCTGGTGAGCACTTTGCCTGCCCAGCCCCCAGAAGGGGTTTTCAGCTTTTCCTCCAGTTCCCAAACAATAGTCCCTGAGAGTCTTACTTTTGTCCTGTCGTCCAGTGAGGTGTTCTCCCTTCCCCCTCAGGACTGCACCCTGCAGGGGACATTTCAGCCTTTAGTGAGCTGAACCAGCCCCTTTCCTGTTGGAGGTGGTGCTCCTAGCTTGCTCCACCCCTCCTTTCCTAGGTCTGGTTTGCTGTTTTCACTGAGCACTCAGTTCAAACTCTCAACACAGACACAAATCCCAGCTTTCTCTGGTCTGTCTCTCCAATGCAAGCCAGGAAGGTGGACGCCTGTTCAGCAATCAAAAATTCCCAAAGCAACAAACAGGCAGAGAGCTCACCTTCTGAGATCCCAGTACCCCTGGGCCTCAGAACCAAGCAGGAGGGTTCACAAAGTCAACCCCCATGCAGGTCCCCTGTACAGCCGATCTCAGTAAAGCTGGGCCAGATCTGTGCGCACTATTCTGGCTCTCTTCAGAGTAGGTCAAAACTCCCCGATTCACTGTACCAGCAGCTCCAATTCCTCTCTCTGGCATCAGGAAGGCTCTCTTCTCCTTCCTTGTGTCACACAGTTCCAATGCTTTCTGGGGTTCTACACAATGCTTTACAGGAAAACAGAGGGTCCCTGTAGGTTGCTGCTGAGTGAAGCCCTCTGGCTCCTTTCTATTCAGAAGCCACACACTGTGGGACAGCCTTTCCTGTGGTCAGGACCTGGGGTTTAAGTCTCCTTCCCTGGTTGCTGCCATCAGGTGCTTTGTTTCACTGGGAAGGTGTGGTCCCTTCCTCACAGGAACAGTGTTCCCTTTGCTCCCTATGCCCACCCTGCACAAGCTCTCCTTCCCTTCTCTGTTTCAGATTTGAGATCTCAGCTTTTGGATGCCAGTCCACACTCCCAAGGGGAGGGAGCTTGGCAGCCTTTAACCCTCGGGCCTCACAGCTGAGCAAAAGCTTCAGGGGGGACTCCCCATTTCTACACCCCTCCCCTCCTATCAGACTCTATGATGTTTCTTCAGTGCTCCTTGCTCGAAATATGTCCAATCAGCTATATTTCTCTTGTTTTTCCAAGCTGGCTACGCAGTATTTTAGCTGTAAATCCAGTCCATGGCTGGGAACAAGGGCACACTGTTTCCTATCAGAGTGTGGCCAGTTCCCACCCCCTCCCCAAGTGGCAGTCTTAGCTTCCAGTTCAATGGTTGAAATATTCAACCCTTGGAACTAAGATTGTTAAGCCATCAGGGACAGAAAGCAAAAATTTTTCTAGTAGGTTCCCTGGGTTCCTGGACCTGTGAGTCCTGGCTATTGGAAAAATCATTCTGGAGAAACTTGCCCCAGACCTGCAAGGTATTGCCACCTAGCTGGCCTTATAACTGAGTCTTTACAAGGCCATTCCACTGTTCTAGCAAGCCAGTTGCTTCTGCATGGTGGGGAGTACAGTAAGACCAATGAATTCCATGAGTCTGGGCCCATTGCTGCACTTTATTTGCTGTGAAGTGAGTTTCTTCATCAGAAGCAGTGTTGTGTGGAATACAATGACAGTGGATAAGGTATTTTGTAAGTCAGTGGATGGTAGTTTTGGCAGAAACATTGTGTTCAGGGAAGGGAAATCCATATTCAGAGTAACTGTCTATTCCAGTGAGTCTAAAGCACTGTCCCTTCCCTGAAAAAAGTGATCCCAAGTAATCAACTTGTCACCAAGTAGCTGGCTGATCTGGTTATACCAGAGAATCTGGCGGAGGGGAGAGGATAAAACAGCTGTATCAGTAGTTTAGAGTAATATGAAGTGAAAACTGAGAGAATTCTATTCAAGCTAAAATATTACTCTATGCATCATAGGAGACACAAACAGACATAGAATGGAACTGAAGGGAATTAACTCACTCTAGCTAAAGACAATTAATTTGGAGAAATCCCATAATTTCCCCAAGAAAAACAAAGAGAAAAATCAAGTAATGTAAAGCTTACATTTAAAAAGTTAATGAAAAACCAGAGAAAAAAAGAGCAGCTAGTTAACTCAGAAACAAAAGTGTGTCTTTAAAAATAATCTATAAAATACAGGAAAAAAAATTCAGAGATTGCTTTGGAAAAAGAAGCCTATTTATCAGAAACAGACTCATAGATACAGTGAACAGACTGATGGTTGCCAGTGGGGAGGAGGGTTGGGGCACTGGGTAAAAAAGGCTGAAAGGATTGAGAAGTACAGATTGGTAGTTATAAAATTGTCATGGGGATATAAAGTACAGGAAAGGAAATATAGTCAATAATATTGTAATAACTATGTATGGTGTAAGGGAACACTTTGTAAGTATATATGATTGTCAAACCACTATGCTGCATACCTGAAACCAATACAAAATAATACTGATTGTAAACTGTAATTGAAAAAAATTAAAATGAAAAAAGACCTGTTTGCAACGGTACTAAGACATAATAAGGAGAGAACAAAGTTAGGTGAAAAGGAGATGCACAAATAAAGTTAGTATACTTCCCACTTTTTGGATGAAGAAAAATTGAGTCTTAAATAACTTAAGAATAACTTACTTGTATATAAAATCAAATTGTTGATGAAGATGAACTGGAAAATATCTGACAGACAATGGAAAGCTAACATATTGATATTTGATGTACCTCAGGAAAAGCCTACCATTCAAAGAACAAAAGAAATAATCAAATTTAAAGCTAGAAATAAAAAGTTCCTGAGTTGATGAGGGACATGTGCTTAAGAATGCACAAATAAAAAATAGAACAAATTAGGAAGTTAAGAAACTAAGGAGTAAATGGATTAGAGGAATGAGGAAAAAATAAGACTATTGACTATTATAAATTAAATCAACA
Source organism: Miniopterus schreibersii (assembly GCF_964146895.1). Lineage (NCBI taxonomy): Eukaryota > Metazoa > Chordata > Mammalia > Chiroptera > Miniopteridae > Miniopterus > Miniopterus schreibersii. The sequence continues at coordinate 69,791,477 of NC_138104.1, read as the reverse complement.
GAAGCAGCAAAGATAAGTCATCATTACAAAAATTATATAAATTACAAGGAGGGGCAGCATGAAAAAAAATGCTTTTAGAATACAGAGAATCTACAAAAAGGTGAAAGTGATTTGAGAAAAACAAACATGTTATGGAGCTAGAACTGAAATCTAGGCATATCTGACTTTAAAGTCTACACTGTTTCCTTCTGCCCTTGGAAACATGCATAATCACTCATCTTCAAGTTTTTGGTACATTTAGCTTATTTTAATTTCATGTTACACTCTATACCACTATCTATTCAAATGACCAGAATATATATACTCTGCTGAGAATCAGTGTATGTACTATAGAGATCCTAGAAATCATATGTCATTAAAGCCATTTCTGATGTATGATTTAATAGGAAAAGATATTGGCCTATGACTTAATAAGAAAGGTATATATATGAGTTCACAGAGTCTCATACCCTACTTAAAATCTGCTCCAAGATACAATGTAGCTTTTCACTGAGAAAATCTGGGAAAGAGTTCATCTATGACCTGCACAGCAGGAAAGGCTCAAGGGGAGAAGGTGGAGTCCAGTGCAGCCATGGAAGCCAGCAACCCTACACTTGTAAAATGTAAACATCTCCAAGTCAGAAGGGACGATGGTCCTCAGGTCCTTGAGTCCCCTGTCCTGAACTGGTAAACTCCATCCTTTGTGCTCTCTACCTCCTGACCTATTTCTAAACTTCTTAGCTGCCGACCCCTCAACTCATCTCTTATTTTCTACACCCTGATGCCCTCCTCACATTTGCTACTTGGTACTAGACCTCAAGCACTGACTTCCACCTTCCTTCCTCCCTCAGTTACTTAACTTCTCTGTGCCTTAAGTTCATCTTCTATAAAAAAAAAAAATAGTATGAGTTTGGCTGTGGACCCTAGTGACTTTGGATATTATCATATTTTCTAGAGTTGGAACAAGAACCATATTAAACTTTCAATAACAACAAAAATACAATCTTCAAAAGTGAAATAAAAGAGAATAAGTAACAGCATTAAATGTGGCATTTGAACTATTGACTCAACTAATTAACAAGAACTATATAAGTTTCCAATATTAAATCATGGGCTAGGGTCTTGTTTCAGAATGATCTAAAAAAACAGTTATCAATTCAGTGGGCTCCTAAGCCCTAAGTGATGCTGTGGATAACCCAAATCATCATATTGTCCAAAATAATAGATTTGGCTTTTCCGCTTACTTGTTCCAATGGTCAAATACAAGGGTGGGCAAAAGTAGTTTTACAGTTGTGAATACATGAAACACAGAATTTATTCTTGTATTATTATTTATTTATTAATTATTGAATTATTTATTTATATTATTTGTCTTACTATTATTATTGTTGTCATTATTTTGTATCCTTATTTATCATTTATCTTTTAGGTAATGATGGCTGGTAATTAACTTACTTTTGCCCACCCCTTTATTTGCTTTTCATTCAACCAGTTTCCCTATCTGTGCTATAAGGAAAGAATATGTTTTACTGACACCTAAGCCAGGGCTGATGTTCAACAGTGTCACTTTATGTAATGTCCCCAGGAGTTCTCTGGAGGGAAGTAGAAAGAAGAACTGTCAAGAGCTGTGATACATAAACCAACTGGAAAGATATATTTTAGTAAATTTTATTAATATAAGCATAAATTCTTTCAAATCACATAAAATCTGCAAATTTGTCCCCCACTGACAAAACATCTGGACTAAATCATTAAAGTAATTGTGTTGAATATCTACTTTTCTCTACTGGTGAAGACTCCATCTTTCTGCTCTCTAGGGAAGTATTTAGTCTTGCACCCAATATTTTTCTATAGCCTGGGCTCTGGGGATATTTTCAGTATCAACAAGAAGAGACCTGCCCCAGAAACATTCACAAAGCCAAACAATACTTAGACCCATGAAAAAAGAGGTATTTGGTGTCTCTGTCAGAAGACCCCATAGACTGTTTATTCTTGTCTGCCTTTTCTTGCATTACCAGTTCTCTGACTCCATACACTTTCCTCTTGCAAATAAACATAAGACCTTCATGTCCCCAGAACAGCAAGAAGCACTTGGGAAAAGTGATTGTTTTTTCCAAGTGAATCTCTTGGGTTTATAATAAGAATAAATTCTCCTCTCATATTCTATCTTCTTCTAACATCAATTTTCTTATTCTTCCTTACACTTCACTTCAAAATTAGTTCCATTGTCTGTGCTCTAAGAACACTTTGGCTCAGTGTAGCCCCCTTCCACTTCAGTGGTGCTGATCAGATGATGTCAGGAAATATCAACTCACAGATGTTTTCTATACTTGTTCCACAATAGTAATAAGTAATATCTAAGTAACTAAATGTCATAACTAATAATAATAATAGCTAAATGTGTGGTGGGTAGGGATGGAGACTGTCCTAGTGTTAAAAGAAGAGAGAGCATCAGAAATTATCAACTCACCTGAAAATTCTGGGGCTGCTTCCAGCACACCTGCCAGACACAGGCAACCAGCACTTATAGAAAATGCAAGCCTGTGCAGCTCAGAAATTGTCCCAGAATAGCCATTTGGTGTTGTGCTTCTTCATTTGCCTGCATCCAGCTCACAATTGCATTGGGTTTTAGAATTACTAACTTCAAACTCATTAAGGACTCTCAGTGTCCATAAACAGTCTACTGTGTGTGTGTGTGTGTGTGTGTGTGTGTGTGAGAGAGAGAGAGAGAGAGAGAGAGAGAGAGAGAGAGAGAGAGAGAGAGAGAGATCTACACTCAGAGAAAAGAGAAAAAAACAGATGAGAAAAAGCAAAAAGGCTATTTCTCTAGTCAGGGATGTAAAGTACAGCATAGGGAATACAGTCAATAATATTGTAATAAGTATGTATGGTGTCAGATGAGTACTACTAGACTTATTGGGGTGATCACTTTGTAAATTATGTAAATGTCTAATACTATGCTGTACACCTGAAACTAATATAATATTGTATGTCAACTGTAATTGAAAAATTTTAAAAGGACTATTTCTCACAGTTATTCAAAATGAATCATTTTAACTGATCATCTGAAGGACCAAGAGAGCTTAAGTTGGTATTACTTACTGAATTAGTGTGTGGTTTGGGCTTTTACTCTAGAAATGAAGTCAGTTAAGGATTAACATTGTAGTGACAAAAAAAGAAACGATATGCTTCTCTACTTGTCCTAACCTCATCCACTTAATGTACTATGAGGAAGACTTTAAATGTAATTCAAAACTCTTGTCTATAGCTTAATTTTGTAGTATTGCAGCTGATAAAGATAAAGGCAAACCAGTATCAGTAGAAGAAACATATATGCAGAGAATATCCAAGCACTCACCTCCAGCTCAAGGGTCCCATACAAATATTAATTGATTTGTATTGCTGTGTTAAAATATTTATTATAAAATAAAAATTAAGAAGTAGCTTGTATATGTACAGATTATTAGTTCTTCATTATAACATGACTAAAATGATGACAGAGAAGAGCATTAACTAAAAATGTTAAATATTATAAGTAAGGGGATGAGGAAAAACCCTGTGTAAAAATAGCCTGTAACATTAATGTAAATATGATCTGTGAAGGCTTGGGGCAAAGATAGAGATGGGAAAATATTAGATGTGCCTAACAACCCTATGTAGTGAATATTCAGCAAAGATACTGATAGTTCAATATATATATGATGTTCTAGAAACCTTGAGAAAGTTGCTATAAGGGGAAACAAATTCTTGGACTTTTAAAAATGGAATTTATTGCGGTGATACTGGTCACAAAACCATACAATTTTAATTGTACAACTCAACAAAACATCATCTGCATCATGCACCCATTGCCCCCAGAAAAGTCCCTTTCTGTCTCCAATTTCACCACCACCCCTTTGCACACCTCCACCTCCCCTCACCCCCCTTTCCCTCTGGCTCTCACCACATTGTTGTCTGTTTCTATATGATATAGCAATATATATATATATGGGTTTTTTGCTTAATCCCTTCACCTTCTTTCATCCAGCCCCCCAACCCACCTCCCCTCTAACAGCTGTCGGTAAGTTTCATGTTTCCATGCCTTTGTTTCCATTTTCTTCATCAGTTTATTTTTATCATCAGATTCCACATATAAATGAGATTATATGATGTTTGTCTTTCTCTGACTGGCTTTTTTCACTTAGCATAATAATCTCCAGGTCCGTCCATGCTCTAACAAAAGTTAATGTTTCATTTTTTATGGCCTAGTAGTATTCTATTGTGTAAATGTACCACAGCTTTTTTATTCACTCATCTACTGATGGACACATGGGTTGTTTCCAGACCTTGGCTATTGTAAATAATGCTGCTATGAACATGAGGGTGCATAGATTCTTTTGAATTAGTCTTTCCTGTTTCTTCGAATAAATTCCCCAAAGTGGAATCACTAGGTCATAAAGCAGTTCCATTTTTAATTTATTGAGGTAACTCCATACTGCTTTCCACAGTGGCTGCACCAGTCTGCATTCCCACCAACAGTGCATCAGGGTTCCCTTTTCTCCACATCCTCATCAGCACTTGTTTGTTGATTTGTTGATGGTAGCCATTCTGACAGGTGAGAGGTGATATCTCATTGTGGTTTTAATTTGCATCGCTCTGATGATTAGTGAGGTTGAGCATCTTTTCATATGCCTCTTGGCCATCTGTATGTCCTCTTTGGAGAAGTGTCTATTCAGGTTCTTTTCCCATTTTTTAATTGGATTGTTTGATTTTTGGTGTTGAGTTTTATAAGTTCATTATAATTTTTGGATATTACCCCCTTATCAGATGTATCATTGGCAAATTTGTTCTTCCATTCAGTGAATTGTCTTTTCATTTTGTTGATGGTTTCCTTTGCTGTGCAGAAACTGTTTAGTTTGATATAGTCCTGTTTATTTATTTGTTCTTTTGTTTTCCTTGCCCAAGGAGATACATCAGAAAAAATATTGCTCTAAGAAATGTCTGAGATTTTACTGCCTATGTTTTCTTCTAGGATTTTTATGGTTTTGTGACTTACATTTAAACCTTTCATCCATTTTGAGTTTATTCTTGTGTGACTTTTAAAGAATCCTCGCCTTTATCTTTGGATCTTGAATCCTAGGTAGGCCTGAAGAAACACTGTTAATTTTTTTAAAACATTGAGGATCTTAACTAGGATTTTTAAGTTTCAGAAACTATCATACAAGTAAAAAAAAATCTGGAATAAGAGGTGGAATGGGTAACTTGATACTGATTCACAATTCCTAGTACATGAGCTTGTGGAAACCTTCCATTATGCAAAGACTTTTGGGGAAAGGGGAGAAAGGAGCATTTTGAGCTTGAATTCCAACTAAAACTTAAATTCAACATGTTTAAAATGCTAATGACTTATTTTCAGCTCTGGCAACATAGCAGACTAATCTGATAATCACACTGTATGTAAAAGCAAGATTCAACTCAATGCTGTCTATAAAAGATGTTTTTTTAACAATACAGATAAACCTTGAGGACATTATGCTAAGTGCAATAAGCCACTCACAGAAAGACAAATACTGCACAATCCCACTCATACAAGGTATCTAAAATGGTTAAATTCACAGAATCCAAGAGTGTAATTGTAGTTTTTAGGGCCAAAGGAGAGGGGGAAATGCAGTTACTAATCAATGGGCATAAAGTTTCAGATAAGCAAGATGAATAAGTTCTGGACATCTGCTGTATAACATTGTACCTATTCAACAATAATGTATTGTACACTAAAATTTTATTAAGAGGATAGATCTCATTTTAAATGTTATCACAATAAAATAAAAATTTTTTAAAATATTATCTTTACATATAAAGACAAAGAAAGATGGGAAGAGGATATATAAATATATGCCACACAAACAGAAGGCATAAAAAAGCTGAAACAGTTATTTAGATATTAGAAATATCACAGTCATGTTGGAGATTTTAACATCATTTTATTGGCAAGTCAAAACTATGCTCAACATCTTTAGTTATTAGGTAATTGCAAATTAAAAGCACAATAAGATATCACTATACATCTACTAGAATGGCTAAAACTAGCCTGCTGACAAAAAATGTTGACAAAGATTGGAACAACTGGAACCCTCAAATATAGTGGGAATGTAAAATGATACAAACACTTTTGAAAATAGTTTATAACCTTCTTATAAAGCTAGAGATATACCTAACATGTTACCTAACACTTCCACTTTTAGGAATTACCCAGGGGAAATGAAAATATACGTCTACACAAAAACTTGAACACAAATGTTCATAGCAGCTTTTTTTTTTTTTCCATAGTAAAAACTGTGGAAAAAACTAGATGTCCATCATTTGAATGTATAAACAAAGTGTGGTTTATCAATATAACTAAATAACACTGAGTGAGAAAAAGGAATGAATCATTGATACACACAACAACATGGGTGAATCTCAAAAGAAGCTTCACTGAAAATTTTATATGTATGAAAGCATTAATTTGAAGTTCTAGAACAAGCAAAACTAGTATGTGGTGGAAAAAATAAGAACATTGGCTGCCTCTTGGGTGTGAGGATGAGGCTAGGGGCCTGAGGAGTCTTTTCATATGATTCAGCTGTTCAACTCCTGAGTATTTACCTAAAGAAATGAAATTTTATGTTCATACAAAAACTTATCCATGACTGTGTTGAACTAAAAACAACAGTCAGTTATTTTATCAACAAAAATGGGTTCATTGGGGGAACAGCAAAGAATTGCAATTCAGGACATTCAAACTATGGCAAAACCACAGGCAAGTACAGAGAACAAAGGAGAGAAAATGCTCTTTTACAGACGAATGGGGGAAGTTGAGAGAAGCTGTTACAAACAGAGTCCATTGGAGGAAACTGAGAGTTCAAAATGTAGTGGCTTTTCATTGGCTGGGCTGTGACAGTCTTTCATTGGTTGCACAGCAAGGAGAAACCTTCCTTCCTCCTGCTGAGGTAGTAAAGTAGGAAACATCTTCCTGTTGGAGATGCAAGGTGTATCTCTTCCTATTTGAGACAATTAAGGATGAGTGGTAGGGATGGAGGCTCCACAAACTCCAATTTTAGTTGAGGTTTCCTATATTAATTTTCACAAATGTTTATAGCAGCTTTATTCAAAATTGCCAAAATCTGGAAACAATCAAAATCCTACAATAGACAAATTGTTAAACAAACTGTGATACATTCATATAATGGAATAATATTTGACAACAAAATATAACATAACTATTGATACACATAACAATCTAGATAGATGAACCTCAAAAGCAATATGTTGAATGGTAAGAACCAATCTTCCATGGTGACATACTGTATGAATCCACCTACAAGATGTTCTGGGAAAGGCAGTTCTATAAAAAGAAAATGGTTGTCTGGGGCTAGGTCTGAAGAAAGTATTTGACTAATGCTGAGACTTTAATTAAACTACTCCACAATACTGCTGCCTGGGAATCCATGTTATGTGGCTAAGCAACCTACAGATGATAGCTAGCAGAGTTACAGGTAAGGGTAAGTGCCTGATATGGCTTCCCCAATCGCTCTGGTGATAAACAGTCTCTTCTGCCTCCCATCTCCTTTCCTGTGTGGGTCCATTAGATCAGACCACCACCATCAGACCATCAGAGCTTATCAAATCCCTATTCTGTTTTGGGTTTTGAATTGACCAATCCAATCTTAGCCCAGAATCCCCAGAAACACTTCACCCATTGACTCTAATAAAGGTGTACAGGTCCTGCTACTCACTCTCTGCCTGTACCCTGCCTTGACCTCCCCATATGTCCCTAGGGGTGTGCTGTGTACCTCCTCCAGTAACTGTGGGCAATAAATTTATATATTTCACTTTCCCTTATGTTCTTTGTTGAACCTTGGCTCATCATCTGACACACCACCTGAGACTCTACTTAACAAATGTTATTTTAACAAAAATCACAACAACTAAAAAGGGACAGTAGTACCAGACCAGGAACATTTCTGGGTTGATGGAGCTGTTCTGTGTCCTGAATATGTTGTTGGATAAACATATCTATATATGTGTTAAATTCATAGAAGTGGGATCCAAAAAAGGTCAATTTTATTGTATGAGATAAAAAATAAAAAACAACGCAGTATTGTGGACAGGATATAGTACTATCCCTAATAGCAAATTATTTTAGCATAACTATATTTTACATATTTTAAAATATGTTATGTATTATATATATACTGATATATGCAGTTAAAGTTTCATATATCTTCTAATCATTATTCTGAAATAGAACGCAGGTGTTATCCTCTCATAAAAAATAAAGAAGTTGAAGCTCAGGAAAAGACTGGTACATTAGCAGAGAAGCAGTAGGCAAAAAAAAAATCTTAATAGTCAAATTCAAATTACATAAGGCATATAGAAATATCATTAATTTTAAAATATGAGTATCAGAGTTATTAATCTAGCTTTCAGACACTAAAGCGCCCTTCCCCAGGTGATATACAAATCCAGTGATATGAGGAAGAACCTAGTCCAGCACAGGTTGGACATGCAAATTAGGGGTTGTGGGGAAAAGCCTTTCCAGGGTGCTGTTCCCATGCAAAAATGCTGAGGGGCCAGGCCTTGCATGGTGCAAGCAGTTTACACAAATAAAGAATCGGGTCAGGCGTGGCCAGGCACCCTCTGTTGCTAGGTGACAGCTTGTTTACCCAGTTTGCTACCAGTGTCTCCGAATATCTCTCAGGCAATGGAACAAAAAATAAACTCGTGACCTGGCGTGACCCTCATTCCCATTTTGCATCGTTCTTGCTTGTCCCACCCCCCATCACACCTCAGTGTTCCCGTCAAATCCACTGCCCCATTTGGAGTCCATGCCAACCGCTCTGTCCACGCCTCCATTCTGCACCCGGGTTGGCATTGCACGGTCACCCTATCACGATGCCTTAGTCATGGTCTTGCACTCCACCCCAATGAACACCATCCTCCTGGGGTCTTTGCGGGCCTCTGACTTGCTCAGAGGCAATGGGGGAGCCTTCCATACCCCAGCCTCAACCCCACCGCAGCCAGCCTGTCCCATCCTGGACCGCCCCCTGCACTGTCACCGGGAGAGGCTGCTCCTCTCTTGCCATCTCCGACTCAACCCCCGCCCCCGGGAAGACACCACCATCAGCCCCATCCCTCCAACGAGTTCTGTCCCACAAACACCTCCCACACAGTGACTGAAGCAGGCACATGGGTTTCTTTCAACACTTTATTTTCAAAGACTTTGCCCAAGGCACCAGACAGGCTCACGCTGCCTGGGCTGTGAGGGGGCCTGGCGTCCTAGGGTCGAGGCCCGGGGAACCCATGCCATGTTGGGCAGCTACTGCCAGCCCGGGGCCACTTGGGATATGGTGGTATTCCCAAAGAAGCCGCTGAGCAGTGCGTTGTTGTGGATCGCCATGTCCAGGAGCTCCGGAGTGATGCGCCTGCGGCCGATTTTCTGGGCCTCGTTGCCCGCCAGCTCCAGGACGGTGGTGGTCAGGTACTCGATGATGGCCGCCAGGTACACGGGTGCGCGTGAGCTGAAGCGCTGGGCATAGTGGCCTTCCCGCAGGAGGCGCTCCAGGTGGCTCACAGAAAAGGACAAGTCTGCTCTGGTAGACGGGCTGCGGCTGCGGTTGCGGTTGCTGTTGCTTGTGCGGCTGTGGTTCCGCCTCTGGTGATCGGAGGGCCCTTCACGGCTCCTTTGCCCAGACATGCTGGGCGTTAGGTGCACTTTCTCCAACCGGCCTAGCTCTGCGGTGCGGTCAGGTGCGGTCAGGTGCGGTCAGGTGCGGTCAGTTGCGATTCGCCAGTTGGTCTCAACCGCTCAAGATAGCCAGTACAGAGGCTCCCGCTCAGTGTTCTAGACCACGGACCGGCCCCTCATTGGTCGAGGCACAGGCTCTGTGACCTACAAGTTCGGTGAGGTCACTGCTTTCCCATTGGCCCCGGCGGGCCTGGGCCTGCAAAGAAGGGGCGCTGGTGGCACCCTGCTCACCCTTGCTCACTGGACCCTCTCTTTGAGGGAGCTCCCACTTCCCACTGGACCAGAACCTTGTACAGAAAAAACAGCAAACATGTATGACCCAGTGGCACCAGGTGTACACTCGTTGGACGGCCATCACAACTATCTAGCTGTTGTGAATGGCACTGCGGTGAACATTCTTGTACAGGGTTCTGTTTGAACACCTGTTTTCAGTTCTTCTGAGTATACAGCTAAGGGTGGAATTGCCAGGCCATATGGGAATTCTATGTTTAACTTACTGAGGAACCACCCAACTGATTTCCACAGTGGCAGTACCAATTTGCACTCCCAACAACAGTGTATGAGGGTCCCAATTTCTCCATACCCTCACCAAAACTTGCTATTTCCCTTTTTGTTTTGCTTATAATAGCTATCCTAGTGGGTGTGAAGTGGTATCTCCTGGTTTTGATTTGCATTTCCCTCATGGCTAATGATGTTGAGCATCTTTTCAGGTGCCTCTTGGCCATTTGTACAACTGCTTTGGAGGAAGCAGATGCACTTTCAACTCCTTTGCCCATTTCCTAAACTGGGTTGCTTGTCTTTCTGTTGTTGAGTCGTAAGAGTTCTTTATGCATTCTGGAAAATAGGCCGTTATCAGACATATGATTTGCAAATGTCTCTCCCATCCTGTAGGTTGTCCTTTCACTTTCTAGATAGAGTCCTTTGGTGCACAAACGTTTTTGATTTGGATGACATACAATTTGTCTTTTTTTCTTTGCCTTTTGTGGCTGTGCTTTGGCTCTCATATTTTGTAACTGTTGCCCAATCCAAGGTCATGGAGATTTGCATCTATGTTTTATTCCAAGAGTTTTATAGTTTCAGCCCTTAACTTTAGGTCTGTGAGCCATCAGAGTTAATATTTGCACGTGATGTGAGATTGGGGTCCATATTCATTCTTATGCCTGTGGACATCCTGTTGTCCCAGCACCCTTTGTTCAAGATATTTTTCACTCTTCCATTGAGTGGTGTTGACACCCTTATTGAAAATCAACTATTTATACATATATGGGTTTATTTATTGTTCCAACTTTTAAAACATTGACCTATAATTTGTGTATCATTATGCCAGTGCCACACATTTTAGGATTGATATAGCTTTGCAGCAAGCATTGAAATTGGGAAGTGAGAGTCTTCCAACTTTGTTCTTTTTTGAGATTGTTTTGGCTATCTGCATCCCTTGCACTTTCATGTGAATTTGAGGATCAGCTTGTCAATTTTCACAAAGAAGCCAGGTTAGATTGTAACAAGCATGGCACTGAGTCTGTATATTGCCTTGGGGATTGTGACCATCTTAACAATATTAAATGTTCAGTCCACTAACACAGGATGCCTTTCCATTTATTTCAGTCCTCTGGAATTTCCTTCAGCAATGTTTTGCAGTTTTCAGAGTAAAAGTCTTACACGTCTTTTGTTAAATGCATTCCTCAGTATTTTATTCTTTTGGATGATACTGTAAAAGAAATTATTTTCTTTTTAAAAAACTTATTGCTGAAAGTATTACAGATGTCCCCCTTTTTCTCCATTGACCCCCTCCACCCCGCACTTGCACTCCCCCAGGCCTTCACCTCACCACTGGCTGTGCCCATGGGTTATGCATATATGCATGTAAGTTTTTCAGTTAATGTCTCCCCACCCACCCACCCCCGCCTTCCTTAACCTCGTTTTTTGGATTGTGCATTGCTAGTGTATAGAAATTTAACTGGTGGTTGCACATTGACCTGGGTTCCTGCGACTTCGCTGAACTCCTTTATTGTATATTCAAATAGGTCCTTGTGTTTTTGGTGTATTCTTTAGTGATTATATATATATATGAACATGTCATCTATGAATAGAGACAGTTTTATTTGTTCCTTTCCAATCGGAATGCCTTTTATTTATTTGCCCTGCCTACCTGGCCTGACTAGAACTTTGAGCACAATGTTGCATAGAATTGTCAAGACCAAACACTCTTGTCTTCTTCCTGATGCTAGGGAGAAAGCACCCAGTCTTTCACCATTGTGAATGATGCTATCTGTGGTTTTTCATAGGTGCTCTTAATCACATTGAGTAAGTTCCCTCCTATTCCTATTTTGTTGAATTTGTTTTCGGGAAAGGGTGTTGGAATTTGTCAAATGCTTCCCTTTCCCCTACATCTATGAGATGATCTTGAGGTCCCCCACCCGCTGCATTCTGTTAATATGGTGTAATACATTAATTGATTTTCATATGTTACATTCATGAGATAAATGCCACTTGGTCAGAGTGTATAACAAATGGCCCATAAACCTTTTGTTCAACGCACAGGTGTGGATCAGGCAAGCTGCTTGATGGCAAGTGTGTGTGTGTGTGTGTGTGTGTGTGTGTGTGTGTGTGTGAAGGGATGTGTAGCATGAAGAGAAGCCGAGACATTTTGGGGAACCTGCTATTAGTTTACTAAGGCTGGAGAGTAGGGTGCCCATGGGAGAGTGGTGGTTGATGTGGCTGGAGAAGAGTCTGGCAGGAACCAAGACACAGAGGTTCTGGTATGCTGTGCTCAGGTTTTGGAATACCCCGTAGGCTATTGTGAGCTCACTGTGGTCATTAAGTTCTAGAGTGGCATGACCTGATTTGTTTCCAGAAAGATCATTCTGGCACCTGTGTGAAGAATAGAACAGAGAGAACTGAGATGGGAGTTAGAAAGCTGCTGCAGTAACTTAGTCAAGAAATGATAGATATTTTAAAATATGTCTTTATTGATTTCAGAGGGAAGGAGGGAGGGAGAGAGAGAGGTAGAAATATCAATGATGAGAGAGTCATTGATCGGCTGCCTCCCGCACGGCCCCTACTGGGGATCGAGCCTGCAACCCGGGCATGTGCACCCACCAGGAATCCAACCTCCATCTCCTGGATCACAGGTCGATGCTCAACCGCTGAGCCACGCTGGCTGGGGGAAATGATAGATATTTTAATTAAGATGATGGTATTGGTACATAACTCCACGGGACAAATTCAGTTTTAAAAAATAATTTGGCCGACAGATTTTTAAAAAAATATATCTTTATTGATTTCAGAGAAAGGAAGGGAGAGGGAGAGAGAGGTAGAAACATCAATGATGAGAGAGTCATCATTGATCATCTGCCTCCTGCACGCCTGCAACCCGGGCATGTGCCCTGACTGGGAATGGAACCCTGATCTCCTGGATCCTAGGTCGATGTTTAACCACTGAGCCACGTCCAGCAGGGCTAAGCTGACAGATCTTAGAGGGGAGGGCTTTGGGAGGGATGGGAAGAGATTAACCAAAATTATATGCATATATGTATAGCCCAAGGAATGGGGGAAATCTGTAATACTGTCAACAATAAAAAATAATAGTAAGTTGGTTAGTAAAATGGCACATAATAGGTGCTTGCTACATATTTCTGATACCATTGACCCTAGCTGGAGACTTGTTGATTTTTTTATTCATTCTTTCAACAAATCTTTATTGAGTGCCTACTCTATGTTTGGGACTCTGGTAAGCATTGAGGAAACACCAATGAGCAATATAGATCAGGTTCCTGCATGTAGTCTGATGAAAAATATATAGACAAGGAACCTGACAATTAAAAAACACACAACACTATATTGTGATAAGTGCTATGAGAAGGGAAGTTCAAGGTGCTATAGCAACAATAATTTACAAGGAGTTTGGTGCTTGGGACATATTCCTGGAGAAGTTGGTGTCCAAGCTGAAGAACAAATATAAGTTAGCCAAGTGAAAAAGTAGGGCATTAGTGGGGGAGAGGGAGGAAAGCTCTGGCATAACTCCTCGAGTGCAGGGTGAGGTGACTACAGACTTTGGAGCCATTATTGGATATATGGGCTAAAGGAGAAGGTCTAGGTCTTGGTGGGCAGATGAGTTCAGTTTTGAGTATGTCAATTTGAGATGCCCGTGGGATATCCAGATGGCGATGAAGGATAAATGGTGTGGGATTTCAAGAGAGAGAGAGGTCAGGGCTGGAGATATAGATTTGAGAGTCATTAGGATAATTCTTGACATGGATGTAGTAGATCATGCAGGGAAAGTGTATAGAGAGAACATAGAAGGGGACCAAGGACAACTTCTCTTAAGGGGCAGGCAAAAGAAGAAAATTCTTGGAAGGAGACTGAAGGAGTGTCTACACAGAAAATAAGAGAGGGCTGAGAGAGAATCAAACCAGAAAGAAAAAAGAGCGAAGGGTCAGAAAAAGACAGATTTCCTTTTGATTCTTTCTTATCTTTTCCATCTGGTCTTTCATTGTGTCTACCCTTTCCATGAAAGTCCTTAACATAGTAATCATAGTTATTTTAAGTTTCCTAACTGATAATTTCAACACCTGTGCCATACGTGAATCTAGTTCTCACGGTGCTTTGCCTCTTCAAATTGTGTTATTTCTTGCCTTTTAGCATGTTTTTTAATTTTGTTGCTGTTGTTAGAGGCCAGGCATGTTGTATAGGACAGTAGATACTGAGGTAAATAGAACCTTAGGGTGAATATATCAGTCTGACCAAGAGATGGGCCCTATCTGATGTTTGTCTCTGTGAGTAACAGAGGCAGTAAATTTCTCTAGTGATCTTGTTTTTCTCTCCCCTCTTGGTCTTGGCCCTTCCCTTTGTGCTGCATCTCAGAAACACTCTGCCTCTTGCAGCTTTCCCAGCTGTAATCCACTTTTATTTTAACTGGAAGCTTATTAGCTGGATGTAGTGTGTGGGGAAAGAGGGCATTCTCTTAATCCATTCTTTGGATTAAGTGTCAGTCTTTGGACTGTACAGTGGCCCTATGCCTTGGGAGTGTGGCCTTCACAATTATTTTTGTCCCTTTATTGGGTGTTGTGGCTTGAACTGTATGCCCCCAAAAGATGTGTTGAAACCCTAACTCCTAGTGCCTGTTAGTAAGACCTTATTTGGAATTAGGGTCTTTGAAGGTAACCAAGACAAGTTGAGGTCATACTGGATTAGGGTGGCCCTAAACTCAACAATTGATGTCCTTATAAGGAAAGAGAGATTTGAAGACACAGGAGAGACACAGGGAAGAAGGCCATGTGATGATGGAGACAGAGAGTGCACTGATGTTTCCACAGGCCAAGGAACATGAAGGATTGTCCGCAACCACCAGAATCTAGAAGCAAGGAAGGGCTCTCTCCTAGAGTCTTTGGAGGGAGCATGGCCCTGCCAATGCCTTGATTTCAGATGTCTAGCCTTCAGAACTGTGAGAGAATAAATTTATGTTGTTTTAAGCCAACTAGTTTGTGGTAATTTGTTATGGCAGTGTTACAAAGCTCATACGCTGGGATAAAGCTTTCCCCCCCTCTTCCACCTAATACCTTTCCTGGCTGTAGCATTTCCAGTCTATGTCTTTGAAACCCTCTCCCTTGTACAGTGAGGCTTTTTTTCCCCTTCCTATTTTTTCTTACATGATACAGGGAGATAAAGTGGGGCTGGAGCAAGGCAGTGTTCCCTTTCCCTAGCTGGGATGACATTTTATTTTTGTCTTTCTTGCAACCCGTAGGATAACCTTGGAAACAAATGGCTAGTGGTCCTCAGAAAGTATTTTCAGTCCACATAAAAAGTATCTGTTATTGCAAAACAATGTGATTATATTTAATACTATTGAACTGTACACTTAAAAACGGTTAAGATGTTAACTTTTATGTTGCTGTTTTTTATTACAATTAAAAATAAAGGATTTGTCTCTATACATCTTACCAAAACGATCTTCATGTTGCCAAGCAAAATTCAGAGACTTGAAGTCTGTATGGTGCCAATGGATGGTTAATGGAAATAAGCTTGTGAAGTTGGGCTGTTGAAGGGCCCAATGTATGACTCTTCCCTTCAGCAGGTTCTGGATCCTGCTTTGTATGTAGGACAAACTGTGGCACATCCTAGAAAATTCAACAATAAGAAAGAAGAGTTAGTAACAATATAAAACAACTTTCATGAGGCCGATGGAATACACTACAGAAAAAATTGTGGAAAAGAACAGTTTAACTATCTCAACTACACAGGATTAAACAAAGAAGAAATTCTGAACAGCTAAGCAAAAGTAGCCTATAACCATTACTTCTGCTTATTCACCAGCCAATCTGATTTTATGCCTTGCAATATTGCTTCTACCCCACTATCTAACTGAGGTGGTTCTATTTATTTATTTAAAACTGTTTATTGAATTTATTGGTGTGACATTGGTTAATTAAATTATATAGATTTCAGGTGTACAATTTTATAATAAAACATCATCTGTATATTGTATTCTGTGTTCACCACCCAAAGTCAAGTCTCCTTCCATCACCGTTTATTCCCCCTTTACCCTCCTCTACCTCTCTCCGCCCACCCCCACCCCCCTTCCTTTCTGGTAATCATCATACTGTTTGTTGTCTGTGTCAATGAAGCAAACAAACAAACAAACAAATGAAACACCCAACAACAACAACAACAACAGAACAAAAATACTGAGGTGGTTCTATTTTAAAATTCACTAATTTTAACCTTCTAACCACATATAAGCATTGGTTTTCAGGTTTCATCCTTCTGGGCCTCTTCACTTGTGATAGTATCAATTGCCGTCTCCCTGACTCCTTGGAACTTTCTTTTCCACTCATTATGTGTGATTGTGGGCAAGTTACTAAAACTTTCAGTGACTCCATTTCCTATTTTGTAAAATGAGGACAATAATAATACTTATCTCATGGGTTTAGTATGAGGAGTAAAGTACTTAGAACTGTGTCTGTCCCATAGTAAGACCTATATATGTCAGCTGCTATTATTATCACCATCATAATTATTATGGCTATTGTTAGAAATAAATTATATCTGTTAGTAAAAGCATCTCGATAAACCTGCTTGGCATTGGGAACTCCCTGAGTGTCATGGTTTCAGAAAGATTGATAAAAACAACTTCATTTGTATAAGACCTTAAAAGGAATTAATTTGTCTTGTGTGAGGAGAGAGGAAAAGGCAAGCAGCTGCGGAGAACCTGAATGGTGCTTGATGTGAGCCTTCTCGGTAACCTCTTAAGGTCACTAAATCCACAAACTGCTTCTTTTGAGCGGATGTGTGCATGCGTGTGTGGTTTGAGCTGATGAGGGGACTGAATTGCATGTTGATGTGGGGGAAACCAATCACATACCAAAGTCCATAGCTAAAGACATAATAGAATTTGCTGATGACTAAGGGGAGGTTCTGACATAACAGGTTAGTAAATCAAGAACTAAAGTCAAATTTATTGAGATTTTATGGGTGGTAGCAAAGAGCAGAGCATAGAGAGACCTCTGCTGGTACCTGGGTTATATTTATTTTCTCCATAGGCCCTTGTTTCCCAAACTCCTACCTATAGGTATTGTCTAATACAGAGGCTATCGAATTATAGCCCATGCCTATTTTTATATGGCCCACAAGCTAAGAATGAATTATCTATATTTTAAAGGGTTGTAAACAAAAATAAAGAAGAATATGAGACCAAGACCACATGTGGCCTCCAAAGTGTACAATACCTGGCCCTTGGAGTAAAAAAAATTCCAACCACTCACCTACTGCTCCATTATTTTCTCTCCCCACCCACCCCATCACCCCTGCCTTCCCTCTGAGATTCATCAGTTTGTTGCATGCTTCTGTATCTCTGGATCTATTTTATTCATTGGTTTATTTATTCATTAGATTCTACATATGAGTAAGATCATGTGATACTTGCCTTTCTCTTACTGCACAATACTCTCCAGGTCCCACCATGCTGTCTTAAAGGGTAAGGGATCCTTCTTTTTTACAGCTGCATAGTATTCCATGGCGTAAATATCCAAGAAGATGCTTGATATGATTTCAATCTTCTTGAACTTGTAGAGACTGGTTTTGTGTCTTAGCATGTGCTCTACCTTTGAGAATGTCCCATGTGGACTTGAACAGAATGTATATTCTGCGGCTTGGGGGTGAAATGTTCTTTAAATGTCAATTAAATCCATCTGTTCTAGTGTGTCATTAGGAGTCACTGTTTCCTTGTTGAGTTTTTGTCTGGAAGATCTATCCAGTGAAGTTAATGGGGTGTTAAAGTCCCCTACTATTGCTGTCGATCTCTTCTTTAAAGTCCTCCAGAAGTTTTGTTTTGTTTTGTTTTGTTTTTTTGGGCCTGTGTGAGTCTTTTGTTCTGAGGTGGGACTCTTGCAGACAGCATGTATTTGGGTCTTGTTTTCTTATCCATTCGGCGACCCTATGTCTTTTGATTGGGGCATTTAATCCATTTACATTTAAGGTTATTATTGATAGGTACTTATCTATTGCCATTTTATTTCTTTATGCCTATGTTTCTCTCTTTCCATTTCTACTTCTTATTACAACAGTCCCTTTAACGTTTCTTGCAATGCTGGTTTTGTGGTAATAAACTCCTTTAGCCTTTTTTTTTGGTCTGGGAAGCTCTTTAATTCACCATCTATTTTGAATGATAGCCTTGCTGGATAGAGTAGTCTTGGTTTTGGATCTTTGCTTTTCATTACCGTGAACACTTCATGCCATTCCCTTCTGGCTTGTAGAGTTTCTGATGAGAAGTCAGCTGACAGCTTATGGGAGCTCCTTTGCAGGAAACAGCTTGCTTTTCTCTTGCTGCCTTTAAGATTCCCTCTTTGTCTTGAATTTTGGCATTTTAATTATGATGTGTCTGGGTGTGGGCCTCTTTGGAGTCTTCTTGCTTGGGACTCTCTGTGCCTTTTGAACTTGTGTGACTTTCCTTCACCAGCTAGGGAAGTTTTCTGCCATCATTTCTTCAAAGTGTTTCTGTAATCATTGCTTACTTTCTACATCGTCTTCTACTTCTATGATGCAAATATTGCAAGGTTTCATGTTGCCCCACAGCTCCCTTAAGCTGTCCTCCTGCTTTTTAATTGTTTTTTTCTTTTTGGTTCTCTGATTGAGTGATTTTTTTCTACCCTGTCTACTAATTCACTTATGCAATTCTCAGCTTCCCCTAATCTTTTGTTTATTTCTTCCAACATTTTATGTCTACTATGTCCTTCTTAATTTCCTTCATATTTTCCATTTGTTTTCTCATGTGGTTGAGTTTCCTTACTATCAGTATTCTGAACTCTATATCTTATACATTGCTTCTCTCCATTTCATTTAGCTTTTCTTCTGCAGACTTCTCTTGTTCTTTCATTTGGGGCTTTTTTGTCTTCTCATTTTGACTGCCTGTTTGGATTTGTTTTTATGTATCAGGTAGATCTGCTAGGACTCCCAGCCCTTTGGACGGTCTCTGGTGCAGGCCGATGTCAGACTCTGTTAGTGACTGGCCTCGAGTATCCTCTTTGAAGTTTTTTGCATGCCACAGCTTGTGGTTTATGCTGTTGGGGCTGTGTGTTTGGACAGGACCAAAATGTGCACCAAAGTCTGCTTTTCCCAGCTCTACATCCAAGATCAAATCAGGCAATGCCTCAAAGCATCCGGAGTCTGTTATTCAGTCTCTAAATGAGCCTCGGCTGTAGAATCTCCACAGGTTTGGGAAGCTGATTGTTATCAGTCTCTTAATGAGCTTCAGGCTATTGAAACTGCACAGGGTGGGACAAGAGGTTTTCCAACAGGGTGGGGCAATTTCTTCCTCCACAGGCAAAAGCTGTTTGGAAGGCAAATGTCTGCCTGAGATATATATCCTTTGCAGTATGGGGCAATAACTCAGGACAAGAATCCAGATGGCTGCCTTCAGAGCTATATTTCCCTTGCCAGCATTCCCAGACACTCCTCACACTGCTCTGGTCCACTCTGCCCTCCCTCCACCAGAGCCCAAGGTTAGTGGCTTCACACAAAACTTTGTGCATTGGCCCTTTAAGAGGGTGCCTGATTTCAAGCCACCTCTCCTTGGCAGACAGAATGCCTGCAGCTTTTCACAGCCAGATGTTATGTGGGCACCTTTCTCAGTTCTGATGTTCTGGACTGCGGAGCTCAGCTTGGGGTTTAGACCTCAGAGTTCTCAGTGGGAACCCCCACAGCTGAGATATCCCTCCAGACATTCAGATGCTGCCTGTGGGAGCCTGGCCATCTCTCTTGTGGCTCCTCACTTCCTACCAGTCTCTATGTGGTCTCCACTTTAAGTCCTTGGTAATAAGGATGCTCTCCAACTAATCTTCAGTTGATTATTCAGGATGTTTTTTCTATGTTTTAGTTGTAATTCCAGTTTGGTCCTGGGAGAATGTCAATGTAGCTTCCACCCAGTCCATCACCATCTTGGAATCACTGGCCTTGTTAGTACAATGTCTTTTCTTTCAAGTTTGCTTTTAAGATCGTCCCGCTTTTCTTTGTTGGCCTGTAGTTTCCCCATGATTTGGTTTTATTGTTTATGTGTATGGCTTGTGCTTTAAAAATATGAGGAATATGTCTTTTTTCAAATATGGAAAGTTTTCAGCCAGTATCCCTTTGAATATTGCTTTACACCTATTCTCCTTATTCTCGTGTCCTGTCATTCCTGTTTTCTGTTTTTGGACCTTTGCATTTCCCCCCATATTTCTTAACCTTTTATACATTTGCTATCTCTCCTAGTTGCCTTCTAAATGATTTCCTGAGCTTTATATTACAATTCATTAAAGCAGATAAATCTGCATTTAAACCCATCTCCTGAACTTTTGATATTACTGGACATGTTGTTTTCCATTTCCAAAAGTTCCAATTGGTTCTTTTATGAACTAGCCTCTTCTTTTTTCAACAGAATCATCTTCTTTCCTTATTTTTTCTAAGTATCTTAAACAAACTTTTCTATACTCTCTGTTAGTTCTATTATCTGAAGTTCTTGGTGGTCTAATCCTCCTTGTCATTGCTAACAATCACAAAAGGTTTTTTTCCTTATGTGTTTTATAATTTTGACTGTGATTTTAGGGATTTCTTGAGCAGAGCTTCATCCATGGGACTTCTGTGAGGTCTGAATTGACAATGTGTCTCTCCAGAGAAGTTGTGTTTTCTTCTGCCAGGAGACCTTGGGGTATCTCTAGATGGTATATATTTTACATTAATTTGTGTTCTTGAGGTTTCCTTGAATAAACAAGAGATATTCATTCCAACACTAGGCCAGCATGAGAATAGTCCTAGAATTACAAATTACTAGGGAAAGCATTATATTTTCTTCCACCAGAATCCATGAAGAGATCAAACTCCCTTTTGATCTCCCTATGGTGATGGGCAGATTTTTTTTTTAGTTTATCCTTTAATTGACTGTGTAGTCCTTGTGAGGTGCCAAGGCTTTTCTCCTCTCCCTGATGGTCATTAAGTCCTACAAGCCTAACAGAAATTCAAATTCCTATTGATCTGCTCTTTAAGTTCCTCTTTGTGTTTTGATACCTGACAGTCACCTTCAGTGGCAAACTAATCATATGCATCAAAAGGGATGTTTATTAAAGGCACTTGGTAGCAGAGGAGCTTTCGGGGTACCTAATATGCACTATTTTCAGAAATGGAAATTACTTTCCCCTTTATAACTCACACAGCACTAAGAAGCTCCCACAAAATTTCTGTAAAAGGACCTTGATGATGGAGAACATTTTTCATGAATAGGCCCAATGTATTTAGAAAATAAAAGAGGCAGTTTTTTAAAAAAATCCTCACCTGAGGATGTTTTCTTATTTTTATTTTTTTAGAGAGAGAAGAGAGAGACAGACAGACAGAAAAAAATCAATATGAGAAAGAAACATTGATCAGTTGCCTCCTGCACGAGCTTCAACTGAGAATCAAACCCAAAATCTAGGTATGTACCCTGACTGGGAATCAAACCCACAACTTTTTGGTGTACAAAACAGTGCTCCAAGCAACTGAGCCAAGAGGGCAAGAAGCAACTATTTGAAGCAGAAAAAGTCCTGGACCCAGAGTGAAAAGGCCTGGGTTGCAGGACTGGCTCTGTCACTTGCTAAGTCTCAGTTTCTTTATCTGTAAAATCGGGGCAGTGATACCACTTCATATTAATATAACCTCTGCTGCAAAAGACGAATTTAGGTACCCTTGATACGAGCTCCCACAGACTTCTTGTGATTACCTGGTATTACAATTGTCTGTTGATATGTCTGTCTTCCATGGTAGAAAGCCATCTCCTTGAGGGCAGAAATTGTAGTTGTCTCACCCCTACTGTGTACATCAAAGTAGTCCAGTGAATAAAAAACATTGGGAACTTGAATATTTTCATCTGTTTTCTTAAGCTGCTACATTTTTAAAAGAATAATTCCTGTTTTGCAATTATTGGTAGGCTACCAAGATAGTACAAATCGATTTTTATTATATATAAATTTGATGTATAGAAGTTCCAGGTTGATAGGACTTTGTTGAGTCATTCATCATGTTACATAAGAACTAGTTTTGGAAACTTGTAAGACTCTTATAACAGATTATTTCAATAAATTTTTCTCCCCTTGTTATTCAGGGACACATGTTTCCTCAATAATAAGCCTTTACCTGTGTGCATCACAACTTTAAAGATTTGTTAAAAGATGTTTTCATGTGCACTGACTCATATGCTTCTCTCAACAACCCCATGGGATAGGCAATGAAGTTACTGTTGCTACCAGTTGACAATGAAAGAAACCAATGTTCAGAGACATTAATTGAGCATCGCATACCATATCAAAAGAGAGTTTGTGGCAGAGCTGGGCTTAGAACTACACCAAGTTCCTCATTTCCCAGTCTAACGTGTTTTACACAATCCATTAGTTCATCCCGGTTGCACTTTGTGATGTTGCTTCTATGACGTTTTTGTATCTCATCCTATTCCTGCTTTCCAACTGCCCCTCCCACTACTTCCCCTGGCATACTCTGTGTTCAACCAGGGCCTTTCTCTTTCTTCCTTCAACATGGCCTCTTGCAATTTCCTGCTTCTGGATCTTTGCATCTGTTTCTACCTCTTGGTGGACATCCACAATCCCCAGTACCACAAGATAAAGCCTGCGTGGATCAGCCCTGCTAGATGAGATCTCTGTGTCCTTGTACCCACAAAGCAGTCTATGAATTGTTCTATAGGCATTTCCATGCCTATTTAATTCCTTATCCACATAATTCCTTTTGTTCTGTGCTCCCACAGCCCGCTGTGCTCGGTTTTCCCAGTGTTTATTGCCCTATGTTGTAGGTTTGCTTTCACCCATGACTGTAAGCTTCTAGAGAACTGGGATCTTGTCTGATTCATCTTGTCTCAAACAGCCTGGAACACAGTAGTTGCTGCAAAAATTGTTGGATGAATAAATGGGTGGATGAATGAATGCTACCTAGCAGAATGCCTTGGATATACCAGTTACTAAATAATAATGGTTAAATTGAGTCAGTCTTCACTCAAATCTTATTTCTTCTCATTCTATAGCAGTGGGGGCTAAAAATGTTTTTCATTTTGCCTCAGGATATCACTTCCATTCATGCTCTGGATTCCATACCACCACCTTCCCAGGTGCCTCACTCCATGAACTACCTTCTCTCTCCAGAATCTCTAGTCTCTACCTCTTCCCTGACTGACTCCTTTCCCTGCAGTAACAAACATGCTCAGGGCTCCCCTCCCTTTCTAAAAATAAGTATCTTCAACTGGATGGGTTTTATCCTCTTTTTCCACTTTACAGTATCAAACTATGAGCCTCATTGTGGAATAATCTGGCTGGATACATTTGGGGAAAACTTCAGTGTTAATCTCCTTAGGTACTTTTATCTTGGGTTGAAAAGATGCCCTACAGAGGACCCTTGAAGCTGTCAGAATTTTAGGGTCAGGGTTAGAGAAGACTGGGGATTATAGCTTTCAGCATACACACCTCTACTTAACTCCTGTGTTCTCTTCTCTTCTCTTCTCTTCTCTTCTCTTCTCTTCTCTTCTCTTCTCTTCTCTTCTCTTCTCTTCTCTTCTCTTCTCTTCTCTTCTCTTCTCTTCTCCTCTCCTCTCCTCTCCTCTCCTCTCCTCTCCTCTCCTCTCCTCTCCTCTCCTCTCCTCTCCTCTCCTCTCCTCTCCTCTCCTCTCCTCTCCTCTCCTCTCCTCTCCTCTCCTCTCCTCTCCTCTCCTCTCCTCTCCTCTCCTCTCCTCTCCTCTCCTCTCCTCTCCTCTCCTCTTCTCTTCTCTTCTTTTCTTTTCTTTTTGCTCAAAACATTACAGATGTCCCTTTTTCTCCCCAATGACCCATCCCCCCCCCCAGTCCCTCTCCAAACCATTGTTCATGACCTTGGGCTGTGCATATATGCATATAAATTCTTTGGTTAATCTCTCCCCCTCCAGCCATCCGCCCTCTTCCATCCTTCTGAGATTCGTCAGCCTGATCCATGCTTCCATGTCATTGAATGATTTCTCTTCGTCAGTTTATTAAGTTCTTTAGATTTCACATATAAGTGAGATCATGTGATATTTGTCTTTCTCTGCCTGGTTTATTTTGCTTCGCATAATATTCTCCAGGTCCTTCCATACTGTCCCAAAGGGTAAGAGATCCTTCTTCTTTACAGCTGCGTAGTATTTCATGGTGTAAATGTCCCACAGCTTTTTTATCCACTCATCTACTCATCAGTTTGATATCTGGTGAAGTGATCCCTCCCACTCTGTTCTTTTTCTCAAGATGGCTGCAGTTATTCGGCCTCTTTTATTGTTCCATATGAATTTTCCAAATGTTCGTTCAAGATCTTAGCTATTGTAAATTGTGGTGCTATGAATGTAAGGGTGCATTCTGATTAGTGTTTCAGGATTCTTAGGATATATTCCTAGAAGCAGGATCACTGGGTAAAAAGGCAGCTCTATTCTTAATTTTTAATTTTTTGAGGACCCTCCATACTGTTTTCCATAGTGGCTGCACCAGTCTGCATGCCCACCAGCAGTGTACCAGGGCTTCCCTTTCTCCACATCCTCGCCAGCACATGTCATTTGTTGATTTGTTGATGGTAGCCATTCTGACAGGTGTGAACTGATACCCCATTGTGGTTTTCATTTGCATCTCTCTGATGATTAATGACCTTGAGCATTTTCTCATATGTCTCTTGGCTATCTGTATGTCCTCTTTGGAGAAGAGTCTATTCAGGTCTTTTGCCCATCTTTAATTGGATTGTTTCTCTTCCTTTTACTTTGTAGTATGAGTTCTTTGTACACTTTGGAAATTAGCCCGTTATCAGATACATCCTTGGCAAATATGTTTTCCAGATCATGGGGTTCCTTTGTATTTTGAGGCAGTTTTTTTTTTGCTGTGCAGAAGCTTTTAAATTTGATTTACTCCTATATGTTTATTTTTTCTTTTGTTTCTCTTGTCCTAGGAGATGTATCAGTGAAAATGTGACCATGTGAAATGTCTGTGACTTTACGGTCTGTTTTCTTGCAGGATTTTTATAGTTTTGCGACTTACATTTAAGTCTTTTATCCATTTTCAGTTTATTTTTGTGTGTGGTGAAAGTTGGTGGTCTGGTTTCATTTTTTTGCATGTAGCTGTCCAATTTTCCCAGCACCGTTTGTTGAAGAGGCTGTCTTTTCTCCATTGTATGCTCTTGCCTCCTTTGTCAAATATTAACTGACCATAATGACTGGGGTCTATTTCTGAAGGTCCCTGTTCTTTTCCATTGGTCTATATGTCTGGTGTCGTACCAATACCAGGCCGTTTTGATTACAATGGCTTTGTAGTACAGTTTGATGGCTGGTAAAGTGATCCCTCCCACTCTGTTCTTCTTTCCCAAGATGGCTGCAGCTATTCGGGGTCTTTTATTGTTCCATATAAATTTTTGAAATGTTTGTTCTAGATCTGTGAAATATTTTAATAGGAATTGCATTGAATCTATAAATTGCTTTGGGCAGTATGGACATTTTAAAGATATTAATTCTTCCAATCCATGACCATGGTATTTTCTTCCACTTGTTTGTACCTTCCTCTATTTATTTCTTCAGTGTCCTGTAGTTTTCCGAGTACAGGTCTTCTACATCCTTGGTTAAGTTTATTCCTAGGTGTCTTATTTTTTTAGTTGCAATGGTAAATGGTATTGCTTTTTAGTTTTTCTTTCTGAAAGTTCATTGTTGGTGTATAACAATGCCACCGATTTCCAGATGTTGATTTTGTATCCAACTACCTTGCTGAATTCATTAATCAAATTTAGCAGTACTTTGATGGAGTTTTAGGGTTTTCTGTGTACAGTATCATGTCATCTGCAAATAATGACAGTTTTACTTCCTCCTTTCCTATTTGGATACCTTTTATGTTTTTCCTGTCTGATGGCTGTGGCAAGGACTTCCAGTACTATGTTGAATAAGAGTAGTGAATATGGACATCCTTGTCTGGTACCGGTTTTTAATGGAAATGGTTTTAGTTTTTGACCATTGAGTATGACGTTAGCTGTAGGTTTGTCATATATAGCGTTTGTTATGTTGAAGTATGATCCTTCTATTCCCACTTTGCTGAGAGTTTTATCAGAAATTGGGTGCTGGATTATGTCAAATACTTTTTCTGCATCTATTGATATGATCATGTGATTTTTGTCCTTCATTTTGTTTATGTGATGTATCACTTTTATTGATTTGCTGATGTTATACCAGCCTTGCATCCTCGGAATAAATCCAACTTGGTTGTAGTGTATGGTCTATTTAATGTATTGCTGGATCTGGTTTGCTGGTATTTTGTTGAGGATTTTAGCATCTATGTTCATCATAGATGAACATATTCATCTATGTAATTTTCTTTCTTTATAGTGTCTTTATCTGGTTTTGGGATTAGGATGATGCTGGCTTCATAAAAAGTGTTTGGGAGTTTTCCCTCCTCTTGAATTATCTGGAATAATTTGAGGAGAATAGGTGTTAATTCTTCTTTGAATGTTTGGCAAAACTTGCCTGCAAATCCATCTGCTCCAGGATTTTTGTTGCTGAGAGTTTTTTGATTACTGCTTCAATTTCATTAGTTGTTATGGGCCTATTCAGGTTTTCTGCCTCTTCCGGATTCAGCTTTTGAAGCTTGTATGCTTCTAGGAATTTGTCCATTTCACCCATGTTACCCACTTTGTTGGCATATAGTTGCTCATGTTTTCTTACGATCCTATGTATTTCTGTTGGTTCAGTTGTTGTATCACCTCTTTCATTTCTGATTTTACTTATTTGGGCCCTGTCTTTCTGTTTCTTAGAGTGTCTGGCTAAAGGTGCATCAACCTCATTTATTTTTTCAAAGAACCAGCTCTTGGTTTCATTGATTTTTTGTACTTTTTTTTAGTCTCTATGTCATTGATTTCTGCTCTGATCTTTATTATTTCCTTCCTTCTACTTCCTTGGGGTGTTTCTTGCTGTTCTCGTTCTAATTCTTTTAGTTGTTGTGTTAGATGGTTTACTAGAGCTTTTCTCTTTTTCTTGAGATAGGTCTGTAATACTATGAAGTTTTGTCTCAAGACTGCTTTCGCTGTGTCCCATAGATATTGGGTTCTGGTCTGTTCATTTTTATTTTTTTCCAAAAAGTGTTTGATTTCTTCCTTGATCTCATTGGTAACCCATTCACTGTTTTATAACATGCTATTTAGCCTCTATGTGTTTGAATATTTTTGAGTTTTTTTTATAGTCATTGATTTCTAGTTTCATGGCATTATGATTTAAGAAGATGCTTATTATGATTTCAGTCTTCTTGAATTTGTAGAGATTTGCCTTGTGCCCTACCATGTGGTCTGTTTTTGAGAATGTTCCCTGTGCACTTGAGAAGAATGTGTATTTTGTTGCTTTGGGATGAAATGTTCTGTAAATGTCAATGAAATCCATTAGACCCAGTGTGTCATTTAAGGTCTGTACTTCACTGATGATTTTTTTGTCTTGATGATCTGTCCACTGATGATAGTGGGGTGTTAAAGTCCCCCACTATGATTGTGTTGCTGTCAATCTTCCCCTTAAAGTCCACCAAGAAATTTTTTATATATTTAAGTGCTCCTATATTGGGTGCATATATGTTTATAAGTGTTATTTTCTCCTGTTGGATGGATCCCTTTAGTATTATGTAGTGACCGTCTTTGTCTCTTGTTATAGTCTTAATTTTGAAGTCTATTTTGTCAGAAATAAGTATTACTACCCCAACTTTTTTTTTCCTTTCCATTTGCATGGAATATTTTATTCCATTCCTTCACTTTTAGCCTGTGTGAATCTTTTGCTCTCAGGTGGACCTCTTGTAGACAACATATCTTGTTTTCTTATCAGTTCAGCTACTCTTTGTCGTTTGATTGGACCATTTATTCCATTTACATTTAAAGTTACTATTGATATATATTTATTTAATGCCATTTTCCCCCTTTATGCTGATGTACCTTTCTCTCACTCTTCTTTCTTTTTCTTAGAGCAGAATTTCTTGCAATGCTGGTTTTGTGGTACTGAACTCCTTTAGCCGTTTTTTTTTTGTTTTTTGTTTTTTTTCTGGGAAGCTCTTTATTTCTTCTCCAATTTTAAATGATAACCTTGCTGGATAAAGCAATCTTGGTTGCATGTTCTTGCTTTTCATTACTTTGAGAACTTCATGTCAATCCCTTCTGGTCTGAAGAGTTTCTGTTGAGAGATCCGATGTGAGCCTTATTTAGGTCACTGCTTGTCTGTCTCTTGCAGCCCTTAATATTCTCTCTTTGTTCTTCACATTTGCCATCTTAATTATGATGTGTCTTGGAGTGGGTCTCCTTGGGTCCCTCTTGTTTGGAACCCTCTTTGGTTCCTGAACTTGTTTGGCTTTCTCCCTCGCCAAGATAAGGAAGTTTTCTGTGATTATTTTCTCCACCATGTTCACTATCCCTTGCTCTCTTTCCTCCCCCTCTGTTACTCCTGTAATGCGGATGTTGTTTCTCTTGATGTTGTCCCAAAGCTCTTTTAGACTGTCCTCATGCTTTTTAAGTGTTTTTTTTCTTTTTGCTGCTCTGATTGTTTTTTCCTACTGTATTTTCTAAGTCACTTATTCTATCCTTTGCTTCACTGAACCTGCTTATAATTCCTTCCATTGTTTCTTGATATCAGATATAGTATTCTTTATTTCTGCCTGATTCTTGTTTATATTTATCTTTTTTTTTAATGTTTTCACTAAGTTCCTTTACCTTACCATCCAGTGCCTTGTTTTTTTCAATAATTTCCTTGAGCCTTTTTATAACCATTATTCTGAACTCTATTTCTGATATCTTGCTTAATTCCATCTCATCAAAGTCTTTTTTCTAGTGATTTTTCCTTTTCTTTAGTTTGGGGGTTGTTTCTTTGTCTCCCCATTTTGGTGACTCTTAGTGTTCGTATCTATATATTAGATATATTTGCTGTCTCCTAGTCTTATGGGGAGGGGTTTTGTAGTGTGAATCCAGTGGAGCCCAGAGATATGTTTTCCTTATTCTTCTGAGCTCTTTGCTCTTGGTGTGTCACTTTTGTGGGTGTTCCTTTTGTGGGTTCTTTGGGGTCTCCTTTTGTGATTGGGTCTAGATTGTTGTTGACGTTCTTGGGATGACTCTCCTCTCAGGTTGGCTAACTGTGTCTCAACCCAAACCTCTTTGTGTGAGCTGTTGTACAGGTGCTGGCAAGGCTGGACAATACACAACTAAACTTCCAGGAAACAAGGGGTATCTTGCAAAATATCTTGACAATAACAATGAAAACAACCCAAGTGAAAATAGAACTGGGAGATTGAAGGGAGAATACAGATTCTAGAGAGACAAAAAAGTAAAAAAAGGAAAGAGAGAAAGAATAGTAAAGGTAGAGAGAGAAAAGTATATTGTTGCTATTAGTGATGAAAATTTAAACAAAAATAATAATAAACTAAACTAAAATGTAAAAAATTTAGAAGCTACTGGGAGATAAAAGGGGAAGAAAAAATATTCTGGAAGAAGAGCAAGCAAAAAATTAAGGGAGAGAATAGGAATAGTATAATAGTTGAAAATGAAAAAATAAAAATACAATAAAGAGAACAACAGCAACTAACATACAAACAAAATGACAGGAAGACTCAAGGGAGAAGAACAAAAGAAAGAAAGAAAAGAAGAAGAAGAAAGATATTCCACTAGATCGAGAGGGGAGAGAGATAAAGCCAAGGCAGGGAGGGAGTCCAATAAGAGATATGAGGGAAACTATAGAGAAAAGCAGTAAACTTATTGGTTATCATTATGAAGTCCTAGCAATTAAGCAGGGAATATCAAGAATATCTTCATGGTAGAAGCAAAGATAAAACAAAGCAAAGCAAATAAACAAAACAAAACAAAACAGAATACAAGCTAAGCAAAACAAAATTCTTTTAAAATAAAATTAATTAAAAGTTTTTAAAATTTTTTTAAAAATTATAAAATTTAAAAAGACGAAAAAAAATTTTCCCTTTCTCTTTTTCCTAAGGGAGTAAAAAAAAAAAAAAAAGTCAATCAGGTGAGTTTTTTCTGAGCAGCTTATGTTGTCTGCGGATTCGGATCACTGTTTTGTATGCTGATTTCAGTTCTGAGAGGTACTTGTCTATCAGCCAATGTGAGGAGCTGTCAAAGTTTGGATCTGGTGTCCTTAGGTAGTTGGTTGATCAGAGGCTGTCTGTAGACCACCTCCTCTTGTCAGCTATTTTGCAACCTTGTACTTGCCTGGTCTTACTCCAGAGTCTTCTGTAGAGTCTTTAGGGTGCAGGATGGCTAGTGTAGCTTGGGATATTGCTCCCCTTACTTAGAAGTTTCACTGTCAAGCACTCACTGTGAGGGAGTTAGTCTCTGCTCCACAGCCAGCTCCTCAGTCTCTACCTTGTCCTCCAATTCTAGTTACCCATACACTGACCTGCTGCAGTTTCAGATTGAGTTCAGTCTGTTGCCTTTTCTGTATGGGCAGTTTCAGCAGCCTGAGCTCAGTGGGTTGGATTAAAAAACATTCTGGTGAGCACTTTGCCTGCCCAGCCCCCAGAAGCGGTTTTCAGCTTTTCCTCCAGTTCCCAAACAATAGTCCCTGAGAGTCTTATTCTTGTAGTGTCCTCCTGTGAGCTGTTCTCCCTTCCCCCTCAGGACTGTGTCCTGCGGGAGGTATCTTGGGCTTCTGTGAGCTGAACCAGTTCTTTTCCTTTTGGGGTGGTGCTCCTAGCCTGCAGGAGAGGCAGGTGTCTCGGCCTCTCCTTCCCAGACCTGGTTGCTAGGTCGCACCAGGTGCACACCTCAACACTGCTATGTAGACCCAAATCCCAGCTTCCACTGGCCTGTCTCTCTAAAACAAAGCAGGAAGGTAGACCCCCATTCAGCAGTCAAAAACTCAAAAATGCACAAAGCAACACACAAGCAGAGAATATGCCCTGCAAAGCCCCAACACTCCTGCACCAAGGCACCCAGCAAGAGTGGACACAAAGTCAGCTCCATGCAACTCCCCTGCATAGCTGATCTCAGTAAAGCTGGGGCGGCTCCATGTGAGCCACCATGGGAGCTCAAGGTGGGAGGGTTCCCTTCCCCTTCCCCATGTCACACAGATTAAATGCTTTCTGGGGCTCAACATAATGCCTTATAAAGAGGCAGAAGGTCCCTGTATGTGGCTGCTCAATGCAGACCTCTGGTCCCTTACTACTCGGGTGCCCCAAACTTTGGGGCAGCCTCTCCTATGGTCAGCACCCTGAGCATAAGATGCCGGTCGTGGCTGCCATTAGAAGCTTTGTTTCACTAAGAAGGCACCATCCCCTCCTCTCAGGCACACTGTTTTCCTGGGTCCCTCTGCCCACCCTGCACAGGCTTTCCTTCCCTTCTCCTGTGTTCAGGACTTGAGATCCCTGCTTTTGGATGCCAGTCTGCATTCTCAAGGGGAGGGAGCTTTGCAACCTCTAAGACTCAGGAGCTCAGTACCCAGCACAGGCTTCAGGAGGGACTCCCCCTTTCTACACACCCTTTGTCTTACCAGACTCTATGATGTTTCTTTAGTGCCTCCTACTCAAAACATGTCCACTCGGATAGATTTCTCTGGTTTTCCTCAGCTGGTTATGTAGTATTTTAAAAGTAAATAGAGCCTGTGGCTGGGAGAGGGGGCACTCTGCTTCTTCTCACAGTGCTGCCATTTTCCCTCCTCCAACCCCTATGTTTTCAATATGATGCTCCAGACCTCCATTGTATTTGGGAACTCCCAGTCCAGAGTCCCTCTGCTTTACCCTCTCCAGGGAATAACACACCAAGCTTCTATCAGGTCAGGGAAGGGTCAGACCCTCAGTGTAGAAGGGGATTTCTATATGCTTCTACTTCTTAAACGGTTTTCAAGCCGCCCCATTATTGTTGTGCCAACCCCCTTTACCTCCACTTCCAGAGTTACCTTTTGCAGTCTCTGAAGATTCTTCTGGGGGGGTGGATGGCAGTAGTAAATCAGGATGGTTATTGGCTTTTCCTACTTAAGGCTTAGGATTCTTAGTTTGTGACCTTGGGTTTGCTAAGTCAATTATTATTCATCTACCTCTTTTTCAGCATTCAAAATTTAGTTGTCTCCTTTCCTGCTTTTTCAATCTTTTCAAATATCATTTTATAGTAGTTTCAGTTGGTTTGGGGGAGTTGGTAAAGTCATATGTGGAAGTATGTGTTCCACCTCAATTCTATAGCATGGTGGGCAAGGAGGTCTGCCTGCCTGCCTCATTCACTTGCACCTTTTTTACCAAGCCACTCTCCCTAAAATACTCCTGATGTAGATTGTGTCATCAGGCCCTTTGACTTATTCTGTGACCTTTTTTCCCTTTCAGTTCTCAGCCCCAAGACTGTGTACTCCAAACCAACTTCTTAACCATAAACCCTCAGGCCATGCTTGAAGTTCAGGTGGCTTGCCAATACATTTGCACTTCACAATC
Organism: Miniopterus schreibersii; assembly: GCF_964146895.1. Classification (NCBI taxonomy): domain Eukaryota; kingdom Metazoa; phylum Chordata; class Mammalia; order Chiroptera; family Miniopteridae; genus Miniopterus; species Miniopterus schreibersii. The sequence continues at coordinate 69,758,822 of NC_138104.1, read as the reverse complement.
TGCCTACTCTCTCTCACCTCTGTCATTTCCACACACTTTCCCAGTTCCGAACCTCATAACTTTACTCCTTTTCTCTAAATATAATGTTGACTTATTTCAGACACAGGCTAACCCTGCCTTCCTATTCATTCAAATAATGATATTGGTGATGGTGATAATTACTAAGTGCTGAATGTTTATTATGTGATGCTCACTATGGTAGACACTTTATACACATGACCTCCTTTCATTCTTCATCACAACTTTATCTGATAGATGGCATTTATTAGCCCCATTTTGTAGATGAGAAATAAGAGGCTCCAGGAGGGTGAGCAGCTTCCCAAAATTCACCAGGCTGGTAAGAAACAAAGATGGAATTCAAGCCCAGGTCAGCCCAAGCCCATGCTCTTCCTATGACACTATACTGTCTCAGTCAAGGCATCAGAGAGGAAACTGGAAAGAAGAATATGAGAGGATACTTAGTGCCTGAACTGGAAAGAATGGCCACCATCAATGGGACAAACAGTAGACCATGAAGAAAGATAAGACTAACAAAGAAACCTTCACTGACCTCACAGATTTGAATAGCATTGACCTTGTGATCTTTATTTGTGCACAGGATAAATTACTAGTAAGTTAGTACATCACTATTAATCAATATGATACACACCAACATGGCTTAAGATGATTTATCACAATTGTAAAAGATGCCTAATTTTTTTTTTTTTCAGAAAGAAAGCTTGAATTTCATTAATCAAGCTAAGATTTCATACTATTTTATAACCTGGCACAAAAATGAACAGTCATAGCAATAAACCTGAATCATCAAGAAAGAATCCAGTCATGTTTTGCACACCAAATTTAGGGAATTAGGGACGAGTGAAATCCACATAAAAAAAATTTACATTGACTTCAAGATGGTACAGTGAGTTCATGCTATGGAAAGTTTGCCACTCTAAACACATGGCAATGATGGACAAAATACAAAAAGGTAAAATAAAAAAAGGAATGGCGAAGACAAAAAAAAAAGAAAAAAAAAAAAGATCATTATCTTAATGCTGAAATGGCAGACTTGCTAGACTGGAAGCAAATACTAATAGGAAGAAGTTAAGTTCCTGCAGAGTCTAACAGTCCAAAAGTACTCTGAGTAAGATGGAACACCAAAGCCAGGTTTATTGCTTAAAGCCAAAGACTACCCAAAACCCCACTAACCCCTGAATATATATATATATGACAAAAAAAAAGAACTACTACCAAATATATCAGGGCCATTGGCTCTGGTGAGTTGCAGGCCTACAGAGGTAAAGACAAATACATGGCCTGACATCACAACTAAGAGCTGAGCTAAGTAATCAGCTGGCTCTGAGTAGGTCTCCAATATGCCCAGGAGCTCTCTGGGGCAGTGATAAGAATATGTTTTGTAAAATGGTTTTAATCCTAACAACTCACTGGTATTTTGCAAGAGTACAATAAGAAGGAAAAAGTAATGAATATATTGATTTCCTTCTATCATAAAGCTTCTACCTTTGCAACAAGTAAAATTAGAGAAGTTGGAAAACACTTCTTAGAAAGTGGGATTTTTTTTGTTGATGTTTGCAAACTATTTGTAAAACTAACTGAGCTATTCTCATGGGTTTTCTATGAGATTCCCATAGACTTCAAGGCTTTTCCTTTAGTATTCCAACCAAACTCTCTCAGGAAGGACCAGAGAGAATCCAGAGAAATCTCCCCCACATTTATAACGGGGGAGACAATAGCTGCCACAAGAGGGCTGGCTAGGATCCCACAGGCAGCAGCTGAAGGTCCAGAGGGATATCTCAGTTGTGGGGGGTTCCCACTAACTCTGGGGTCTAAACTCCAAGCTGGGCTTCTCAGCCCAGAGGACCAGAATTGAGAAAGGTGCCCACATAATATCTGGCTGTGAAAAATCAGTGGAGTTTCTGCCTGCTAGGGAGAGGTGGCTGGAAATGCAGGCACCCTCTTAAAGGGCCAATACACAAAGTTACCTGTGTAGCCACTCACCTTGGGCTTTGGTGGAGGGAGGGCAGAGTAGATTAGAGCTGTGTGATGAGAATCTAGGGATGCTGGCTCTGGGCATAGAGCTCAGAAGGCAGCTATCTGGGTTCCTGTGCTGAACCAATCCCCAATACTTCAGAGGACATCTTTCTTGGGCAGACATCTACCATCCGAGCAGTTTTATACTGGGGGGTGGGAAGCAAATGCCCCACCCTGTTGCAAAACTTCTTGCCCCACACTATGGAGATTCTACAGTCTGAGGCTCATTAAGAGATTGAATAACAATCAGCCTCTGGGTGCTTTGAGTGTTTTCTTGATTTGTTTCTGGACCCAGGGCTTGGAAAAGCAGACCTTGGTACATACCTAGGTTCTTTCCAAATGCACTGACCCCCAGCAGAGAGAAGCACAAACTGTGGAGTGTGGAAAGCTTCAAACAAGGTACTCAAGGCCAGTCAAAAACAGCATCTAACATTGGCCTGCACCAGAGATCATCCAAAAGAAAAGGAGTCCTAGAAAATCTACCTAATAGATAGAAACAAGTCCAAACAAGCTGCCAAAATGGGGAGACAAAAAAACAAAAAAAAAACAAAAACAAGCCCCAAATGAAACAACAAAAGAATTCTAAAGAAGAGCTAAATGACACGGACATAAGCAATTTATCAGATATAAAGTTCAAAATACTGATCATAAGGATGCTCAACAGGGTGAGAAAAGAAATGGAAACTATGAAGGAAATTAAGAATGACATAGTAGAAATAAAAAATACATTGGAAAGAATAAACAGCACATTAGGGGAACCTGAGATTGGATTAGTGAATTAGAAGACAGGGTAGAAAAAAAATCACACAATCAGAGAACCAAAAGGAAAAAACAGTTAAAAAACAGAACAGCTTAATGGAGCTTTGGGACAACATGAAACCTTACAATATTTGCATGATAGGAGTGCCAGAAGAGGTTGAAAGTAAGCAATGGTGAGAGAATCTGTTTGAAAAATTAATGGCAGAAAACTTTCCTAAGGTGGTGAAAGACAAAGTCATACAACTTCAGGAGTCACAGAGAGTCCCAAACAAGAAAAACCCAAAGAGGTCCATGCCCAGACACATCATAATTAAAATGCCAGAAATTCAAGAAAAGAGAGAATCTTAAAGACAGCAAGAGAAAAGCAAGCTGCTACCTACAAAGGAGCTCTCAGAGGCTGGCAGTTGATTTCTCATCAGAAACTCTATAGGCCAGAAGGGAATGGCATGAAGTATTCAAGGTAATGCATAACAAGGATCTGAAACCAAGACTACTCTATCCAGCAAGGTTATCATTCAAAATAGATGGTGAAATAAAGAGCTTCCCAGACAAAAAAAAAAAAAAGGCTAAAAAAGTTTATCACCACCAAAACAGCATTGCAAGAAATGTTAAAGGGACTACTGTAATAAGAAGTTGAAATAGAGAAAGAGAGAAACATAGGCATAAAGAATTAAAATGCAATAGATAAGTACCTATCAATAATAACCTTATATGTAAATAGATTAAACGTTCCAATTAAAAAACCTAGAGTAGCTGGATGGATAAGAAAAGATGACAAAAAATATACGCTGACAAGAAACCCACCTCAGAACAAAAGACTCATAGAGGTTGGAAAAAAAGAAACTTCCGGAGGACTTTAAGGGAGAGATCAACAGCAATACAATCATAGTGGGGTACTTTAACACCCCATTCTCATCAAAGGATAGACCATCCAGACAAAAATAATCAACATGAAAACAGTGACACTATTTTTTTTATTGTTCAAAATATTAAAAATGTCTCCTTTACTTCCTATTTACCCATTGCACGCTGCCCCACCACTCACCCCAGTCCCTCACCACACCATTGTCTGTGTCTTTGCGTTATGCATATATGCATATAAGTTCTCTGGTTAATCTCTCCCACTCCACCCACTCAACCCTCTCCATCCCTCTGAGATTTGTCAGTCAAATCCATGCTTCCATGTCAGTGAGTCATTTCCGTCCATCATTTTATTAAGTTCTTTATATTACACATAGAAGCGAGATCATGTGATGTTAGTCTTTCTCTGCCTGGCTTATTTCACTTAGCATGATATTTTCCAGGTTCATCCATACTGTCCCAAAGGCTACGAGATCCTTCTTTTTATACCTGCATAGTATTCCACGGTATAAATATCCCACAGCTTTTTTATGTACTCATCTACTGATGGGCACTTGGACTCTTTCCAGATCTTAGCTATTGCACTTGCACTGCTATGAACACAGGGGTGCATAAATTCTGATTAGTGTTTCAGGATTCTTAGGATATATTCCTAGAAGTAAGATCACTGGGTCAAATGGTAGTTCCATTTTCAATTTTCTAAGAAACCTCAATACTGTTTTCCATAGTGGCTGCACCAGTCTGCATGCCCACCAGCAGTGTACCAGGGTTCCCCATTCTCCACATCCTCACCAGCACATGTTGTTTGTTGATTTGTTGATGGTAGCCATTCTGACAGGTGTGAAGTGATACCTCATTGTGGTTTTCAGTTGCATGTCTCTGATGATTAGAGATGTTGAGCATTTTCTCATGTGTCTCTTGGCCATCTGTATGTCCTCTTTGGAGAAGTGCCTATTCAGATCTTTTGCCCATTTTTCAATTGGATTGTTTGTTTTCCTCTTTTTGAGTGGTATGAGTTCTTTGTACACTTTGAAAATTAGCCCCTTATCAGATACAACCTTGGCAAATATGATCTCCCATACTGTGGGGTTCTTTTGTACTTTGAGGCTGATTTCTTTTGTTGTGCACAAGCTTTTTTGTTTGATGTCATCCCATTTGTTTATATTTTCTTTTCCTTCTGTTGCCCTAGGAGATGTATCAGTGAAAATACCACTATGTGAAATGTCTGTGACGTTACTGCCTATGTATTCTTCCAGGATCTTTATGGTTTTGTGACTTACACTTAGGTCTTTATCCATTTTGAGTTTATTTTTGTTTATGCTGTAAGTTGATGGTCTAGTTTCATTTTTTTGCATGTAGCTGTCCAGTTTTCCCAACACCATTTATTGAAGAGACTGTTTATAATTCATTGTGGGCTCCTACCTCCTTTGTCAGACATTAATTCACCATAATTGTGTGGGTGTATTTCTGGGGTCTCTGTTCTGTTCCACTGACGTATGTGTCTGTTGTACAAATACCAGGCTGTTTTGATTACAATGGCTTTGTAGTACAGTATGATAGGTGGTAAAGTAATCCCTCCTACTCTGTTCTTTCTCAAGATGGCTGTGGTCTTTTTTGGTTACATATAAATTTTTGGAATATTTGTTCGAGCTCTGTGAAATATGCTGTTGGTATTTTAATAAAAATTGCAATGAATCTATAAATTGCTTTGGGTAGTATGGACAATTTTTTCTATATCTTTATTGTTGAAATTATTAGACGTGTCCCATTTTTTCCCCTACTTGACTCCCTCCACCTCACTCCCACCCCGTCCACAGGCCTTCACCCCGCTATTGTCTCTGTCCATTGGTTATGCAAATATGCATATAACTTCTTTGGTTAATCTCTTCGCACCCTCCACCCACCTTCCCTCTTCCCTCTGAAATATGATCGTCTGTTGCATGCGTCCATGTCTCTGGATCTATTTAGTTTGTCAAATTCTTTTGTTCATTAGCTTCTTCTTAAAGAAGACCCTTCAACATATCATGTAGTACTCGTCTGGTAGTGATAACTCCTTTAGCTTTTCCTTGTCTGAGAAGCTCTTTACCTGACCTTCAATTCTAAATGATAGCTTTGCTGAGTAGAGTAATCTTGCTTGTAAGTTCTGATTTTTCATCACTTTGAATATTTCTTTCCCCTCCCTTCTGGCATGCAAGATTTCAGTTGAGAAATCAGCTGACTGCTGTATGGGTGTTCCCTTGTAGGTAACTAACTGCTTTTTTCTTGTTGCTTTTAAGATTCTCTCCTTGTCTTTAACCTTTGGCATTTTAATAATGAAATGTCTTGTTGTGGGCTTCTTTGAGTTCCTTTTGTTTGGGACTCTCTGTGCTTCTTCGACTTGTAAGTCTATTTCTTTCACCAGATAGGGGAAGTTTACTGTCTTTATTTTCTTAAATAGGTTTTCAATTTCTTGCTCTCTTTCTTCTCCTTCTGGCACCCCAATAATACAAATGTTGGGCCTCTTGAAGTTATCCCAGAGGCTCCTTATACTCTCTTCATATTTCTGGATTCTTTTTTGTATTTCCTCTTCTGGTAGGGTGTTTTTTGTTTCTTCATGTTCCAAAGTGCTGATTTGATTCTCAGCGTCCTCTACTCTACTGTTGATCCCCTGTAAATTATTCTTCATTTCAATTCTTGTAGCCTTCATTTCTGATAGGTATTTTATTAGGTTATCGATGGTCTCACTTGTTTTTGTAATATTCTTACTAATATCCTTGAGCATCCTTATAACCAAAATTCTGAACTCTGTATCTGTTAGCTTGCTTGGATCTATTTCATTTAGTTCCTTTTCTAGAGATTTCTTCTGTTCTTTCCTTTGTGACATGTTTCTTTGCCTCCGCATTTTGGCTGCTTCCTGGTGTTTGTTTCTATGTATTAGGTAGAGATGCTATGTCTCCTGGAATTTATAGAGTGGCTTTGTGTAGTAGGTGTCCTGTAGGTCCCAGTGGCTCAGCCTCCGCAGTCACCTGAGCTGGGTCTTCTAGATGCTCCCCTGTGTGGGCTGTGTGTACTGTCCTGTTGTAGTTGAGCCTTGGTTGCTGTTAGTGCCACTGAGAGGAATTGACCCCCAGGCCAATCGGCTGTGAGGACCAGCTGCAACTACAGCCAAAGAGCTGTTGTGCTGGAGACACCCTGGTCTCATTGCTTCTTCAGTTCTCTAGTTGTAGGTCTTCTATTCAGCTAGATTTCAGGAGATTCTGAGTGATGGGTGCTCTGTATTTTAGTTGTAATTTTGATGTGGTTGTGGAAGACAGTGGGTACAGTTGTTACCTACGCTGTCATCTTGTTCCTCTCTCAGAAATTTTAATGAAATTAATTATTCCAATCCATGAGCATGGTATATTTTTCCATTTGTTTATATCTTCACCTATTTCTTTTTCATAACCTATAGTTTTCTGAGAACAGGTCTTTTATATTCTTGGTTAAATTTATCCCTAGATATCTAATTCTTTTTAGTTGCAACATTTAATAATATTGTTTATTTAGTTTCTATTTTTGATAGTTCATTGTTGTTATATAAAAATGCCATCGATTTCCAGATGTTATTTTTGTATCCAGCTGCCTTGCTGAATTCATTTATCAATTCTAGAAGTACTTTGATGGAGTCTTTAGGGTTTTCTATGTATAATACCATGTCATCTGAAAATAATGACAGTTTTACTTCTCCTTTTCCAGTTTTTATACCTTTTATGTTTTCTTCCTATCTGATGACTGTGGCAAGGACTTCCAATATGATGTTGAATAAGGTTGGTGAAAGTGGACATCAGGTCTGAGTCCTGTTTTTAAGGGAAATGGTTTTAGTTTTGACCATTGAGTATGATGTTTGTTGTATATGGCCTTTGTTATGTTGAGGTATGACCCCTTTATGACCATTTTGCTAAGAGTCTTTATCAAAAATGGTTGCTGGATTATGTTGAATGTTTTTTCTGCATTTATAGATATAATCATATGATTTTTGTCCTACATTTTGTTTATACAATATATCACATTTATTGATTTGCAGATGTTATACCAGCCTTGCATCCCTGGAATAAATCTCACTTGGTCATGGTGTATGATCTTTTTAATGTATTGCTGGATCTGGTTTGCTAGTATTTTGTTGAGGATTTTAGTATCTGTGTTCATCAAGGATATTGGCCTGTAATTTTCTTTCTTTCTAGTGTCTTTACGTGGTTTTGAGATAGGATGATGCTGGCCTCATAAAAAGAGTTTGGGAGTTTTCCCTCTCTTGAATTTCCTGGAATAGTTTGAGTATAATGGGTGTTAATTCTTCTTTGAGTGTTTGGTAAAACTTGCCTGTAAATCCATCTGGTCCAGGACTTTTGTTTGCTGGGAGTTTTTTGATTACTGCTTCTATTTCATTAGTTGTTATCAGCCTGTTCAGGTTTTCTATCTCTTCCTAATTCAGCTTTGGAATATTCTATGTTTCTAGGAGTTAGTCCATTTCACCCATGTTGCCTAGTTTATTGGAAGTGTAGTTGCTTATAGTATTTTCTTATGATCCTTTGTATTTCTTTTGGTTTGTTTGTTATATCACCTTTCATTTCTGATTTTATTTATTTAGGTCTTCTCTCTTTGTTTCTTGGTGAGTCTGGCTAAAGCTGCATCAACCTTATTTATCTTTTCAAAGAATCAGCTCTTGGTTTCATTGATTTTTTTTTTTTTGTATTGTTTTTTTAGTCTCTATGTCATTAATTTCTGCTCTGATCTTTATTATTTTCTTCCTTCTACTTCCTCGGAGCTTTTCTTGCTGTTCTCATTCTAGTTCTCTTAGTTGTGTTAGATGGTTTAGTAGAACTTTTTCTTGGTTCTTGAGGAATGCCTGTATTGCTATGAATTTTCCTCTTAGGACTGCTTTTGCTGTGTCCCATAGATTTTGGTTTGTTGTCTGTTGGGGTTTTTTTTTTGTTTTGTTTTGTTTTTGTTTTTTGGCCAGAAAGTGTTTCATTTCTTCTTAGATCTCATTGGTTACCCGTTTATAGTTTAATAACATGCTATTTAACGTCCATGTCTTTGAATATTTTGAGTTTTTTTATGGTGGTTGATTTCTAGTTTCATGGGATTGTGATCCAAGAAGATGCTTGATATGATTTAAATCTTCTTGAATTTATAGAGACTTACCTTGTGCCCTATAATGTGGTCTATATTTGAGAATGTTCCACGTGCATTTGAGAAGAATGTGTATTCTGCTGCTTTGGGATGAAATGTTCTGTAAATATTAATTAAATCCTTTAGATCTAGTATGTCATTTAAGGTCTGCGTTTCTCTGTTTATTTTTTGTCTTGATGATCTCTCCAGCATTGACAGGGAGGTCTTTAAGTCCCCCACTATGACTGTGTTGCTGTCGATCTCTCCCTTAAAGTCTACAAAGAATTTTTTTATATATTTAGGTGCTCCTATATTGGGTGCATATATATTTATAAGGGTTATTTTCTCCTGTAGGACTTATCCATTTACTATTATGTAGTGACCATCTTTGTCTCTTGCTGTGGTCTTTATTTTGAAGGTTATTTTGTCAGAAAAAGTGTTGCTACTCCATTTTTTTGTTCATTTTCATTTGCATGGAATATTTTTTTCCATCACACTTTTAGATTGTGTGAATCTTTTGCTCTCAGATGAGTCTCTTGTAAACAGCATATATTTGAGTCCTGTTTTCTTATCTATTCAGCTACTCTATGTCTTTTGATTGCACCATTTGTTACATTAACATTTAAGGTTACTATTGATACATACTTATTTAATACCATTTTCCCCTTTTATGCTGTTGTTCCTTTCTCTCAATTTTTCTTCTTCTTAAAGCAGTCCTTTTAGCATTTCTTTCAATGCTGGTTTAGTGGTACTGAAATTCTTTAGCTTTCTTTTCTGGGAAGCTCTTTATTTCTCCTTCAATTTTAAATGATAGCCTTGCTGGATAAAACAATCTTGGTTGCATGTTCTTGCTTTTCATTACTTTGAGAACTTCATGTCAATCCCTTCTGGCCTGAAGAGTTTCTGTTGAGAGATCTGATATCAGCCTTATGGGGTTTCCCTTGTAGGTCTCTGCCTGTCTCTCTGTTGAAGCCCTTTATATTTTCTCTTTGTCCTTAACATTTTCCATTTTAATTATGATGTTTCTTGGAGTGGGTTTCTTTTAGTCCCTTTGTTTGGCACCCTGTGTGCTTCCTGAACTGTGCAGCTTTCTCCTTCACCAGCATAGGGAAGTTTTCTATCATTATTTCCTCCACCAACTTCTCTATCCCTTGCTCTCTTTCCTCCCCCTTTGAGAGCCTTATGATGCGAATGTTGGGAAACAGTTATTCTAAATGACATACTAGATCAAGTGGATTTAATTGACATTTACAGAACATTTCACCCCAAAGATGCAGAATATACATTCTCCTCAAGTGTACATGGGTTATTTTCAAAGATAGACCACATGTTAGGACACAAAACTAGACTCTACAAGTTCAAGAAGATTAAAGTCATATCAAGCATCTTCTCAAAAATTTACACCATGGAATACTATGCAGCTGTAACAAAAGAAAGGTCCCTTTGAGACAGTATAGTTGGACCTGGAGAGTATTATTCTAAGAAAAATAAGGCAGTCAGAGAAAGACAAGTATCACATGATCTTACTCACATGTGGAATCTAATGAACAAAATAAACTGATGAACAAAATAGATCCAGAGACATAGAAGCATGGAACAAACTAACAAATAGAGGGAAGGCAAGGATGGGTGGGTGGGAAGAAATTACCCTAAGGATTTATGTGCATATATGCATAACCCATCGGCACAGACAATAATGTGGTGAAGTCCTTGAGCGGGCTGGGGGTGCGTAAAGTAAACAGGTTCACTGGGGGGGAAAATAAGACATTTTTAATACTTTAAGCAATAAAGATAAATTATTTAAAAATTAAAATTAAAAATTAAATTAATTTTTTAAAAATTTGCTCTAGTATCAATTTGTCTACACAACATTTCATTTTTAACCAAAATTTAAAAGGAATATGTAAAGGCAAAAATGCAAGACAGTATAAAAAATCAATAATCATCAGAACCAGATATACATATAAGACATGCATTAACCTGCTCAAGCTGCCATAACAAAGTACCAGAAACTGAGTAGCTTAAACAACAGAAATTTATTTCCTCACAACTGAAGTCTAGAAGTCCAAGATTAAAGTGTCAGCAAGATTGGTTTCACCTGACACTTCTTATGTTGGATTACAAATGGCCAATTTTTCATTATGTCTTTGCATGGCCTTTTCTCTGTGCATGCACATCACTTTCTCTTCTTATAAAGACATCCGTCTCATTGTATTAGGGCCCTATCTTTATGAGTCCATTTAACATTACTTACCTGTTAAAGTCCCTATTTCCAATTATAGTTACATTGGGTGGAGAGGGTTAAGACTTAAAAATATGAATTTTGAGGGAACACAGTACATTTCATAAGAAGATAGATACTAGAAATATCAGACAAAAAAATTTAAAAGATTTTTACAGAAGCCACTTCAAGACTGGTAGGAACAATGGAGATGCACAAAAGGCTGGTGCCACTCCCACAGATGGCAGCTGAGGTTCTGGAGGGATATCTCAGCTGTGTTGGGGGTTCCCCCTAAGAAGCATGGGGTCTAAACCCCAAGTTGGACTCCCCAACCCAGAGCACCAAAGTATGGAAGAGGCACCCACATAACTTCTGACTCTAAAAAGCAGAGTGCCCATTCAAAATTGCTTGAAGAGGAGAAACAAGATGGCGGCATAGGTAACAGCTGCACCCGTTGCCTCCTTCAACCACATCAAAATTACAACTAAAATACAAAACCACCATCACTCGGAGCCTCCTGCAATCTGGCTGAACAGAAGCTTTACAACCAGGGAACTGAAGGAGCACCAAGACTGGTAGGAGAGGCAGAGATGCAGGCTGATGGGGGCTGAATCATGAAGATGCAGCTGAGGGCCCACACCCGGTGCCACGGTTGAAACCTGGGAGGGAATCTCAGCGGTGGGGGTTACCCAGAGGAGTGAGGGGTCCCAGCCCCACAGGAGACCCCCAGCCCAGGGCTCCAGGGCCAGAAAGAGACGTCCCCACAACTCTGGACTCTGAAACCAGCAGGGACTGTCTCTGAGGGTCTCGGAGGCTGCGGGAGCCCCAGCAGCTCCTTTTAAAGGGCCCGCACATGGACTCACTCAGAGGCGCTCCCTCTGAGCCCCAGCACTGGGCAGCAGCCTGAAAGGAACCTGGGACACTTGGGGAGAAACTAACCTGCCTGAAATCCGGGCGAGAGGTGGAGGGGCAGCTTTCTCCCAGGAAGAAGAGCTGGCAGAGGCCATAGCTCCTTTGGCGAGTCCTCCCTGCACACAGCCGGCACCTGACTCACACCTTTGGCCCCGCCCCAGGGATTCTGGAGGCCCCGCCCCTTCCTACTGCAAGCTCATCCATGCCATTTCGAGTGGCTTTTCTCTCTCTGCAAGTGACCTCTCGAGCCTTATGCTTAGGACTTTCCTAAAACAAACAAGCAGCAGTGTGCTCCATATGGCTTGATAAGTGGCCCCAGGCCTGGCACTAGTGGCAGCCTGCATTGTCTCATAGCTTGGCTTCTCCTGGACACCCCCAAGCCCAGCACAAGTAGCAGCCATCTACAGTTTGCTGTGTAGCTCATGCTGGGTGGTTCTGGGCAAGGCACTGGCACAGGCTGACATTACACCTCCTGGGAGGCCCCAGAGACAATGCACCTGGTGGTCAGACTTGACCATGCTGAATTACAATCCTACCACATCCACAAGTGACACACTCAAGGGGCGCACTTGGTGAACACCAAAGCTCCACTGAAGTAAATCCTGCTCCATAGGGGTGTCTCTAGCACAGCAGCTCTCTGGCTGTAGTTGCAGCTGGTCCTCACAGCTGATTGGCCTGGGGGTCAGATCCTTCCAGTGATGCCAACAGCAACCAAGGCTCAACTACAACAGGACAGTGCACACAGCCCACACAAGGGAGCACCTAGAAGGCCCAGCTCAGGTGATTGCGGAGGCTGAGCCACTGGACCCTACAGGACACCTACTACACAAAGCCACTCTACAAATTCCAGGAGACATAGCATCTCTACCTAATACATAGAAACAAACACCAGGAAGCAGCCAAAATGCGGAGGCAAAGAAACATGTCACAAAGGAAAGAACAGAAGAAATCTCTAGAAGATGAACTAAATGAAATAGAAAAGGAACTAAATGAAATAGATCCAAGCAAGCTAACACATACAGAATTCAGAATAATGGTTATAAGGATGCTCAAGGATATTAGTAAGAGTATGATGAAAATAATTGAGAAAATCGATGACATAATAAAGTACCAATTTGAAATGAAGGCTACATGAACTGAAATGAAGAATAATTTACAGGGAATCAACAGTAGAGTAGAGGACACTGAGAATCAAATCAGCATTTTGGAACATGAGGAAACAAAAAACGCCCAACCAGAAGAGCAAAAACAAAAAAGTCCAGAAATATGAAGATAGCATAAGGAGCCCCTAGGATAACTTCAAGAGGCTCAACATTTGTATTATTGGAGTGCCAGAAGGAGAGGAAAGAGAGCAAGAAATTGAAAACCTATTTAAAAAATAATGACAGAAAACTTCCCCTACCTGGGGAAAGAAATTGACTTACAAGTCCAGGAAGCACAGAGGGTCCCAAACACGAGAAACCCAAAGATGCTCACAGCAAGACACATCATAATTAAAATGCCAAAGGTTAAAGACAAGGAAAGATTCTTAAAAGCAGCAAGAGAAAAGCAGTTAATTACATACAAGGGAGCACCCATTCGACTGTCAACTGATTTCTCAACAGAAACTTTGCAGGCTAGAAGGGAGTGGCAAGAAATATTCAAAGTGATGAAAAACGTGGAACTAAAGCAAGATGACTCTACCCAGCAAAGCTATCATTTAGAATTGAAGGTCAGATAAAGAGCTCAGACAAGGAAAAGCTAAAGGAGTTCATCACCACCAAACCAGCACTACAGGAAATGTTGAAGGGTCTTCTTTAACAAGAAGCTAATGAACAAAAGAATCTGATGAACTAAATAGATCCAGAGACATTGATGCATGTAACAGATGATCATATTTCAGAGGGAAGAGGGAAGGTGGGTGGAGGGTGGGAAGAGATTAACCAAAGAAGTTATATGCATATTTGCATAACCCATGGACACAGACAATGATGCGGTGAAGGCCTGGGCCAGGGGTGGGAGCGAGGTGGAGGGGGTCAATTGGGGGCAAAAATGGACATGTGTAATACTTTCAACAATAAAGATAAATTTTAAAAAAATTTTTTAAATTGCTTCAAAAGGAATTAAACACAGGAATAAATTTAACCAAGAATATAAAAGACCTGTACTCACAAAAGTGTAAGACACAAGAAAGAAATTGAAGAAAATACAAATAAGTGGAATCATATACCGTGTTCATGGACAGGAAGAATTAACATCATTAAAATGTCCATACTACCCAAAACAATCTATAGATTCAATGCAATTCCTATGAAGATGCCAATGGCATATTCCACATAACTAGAAAAAAATATTCCAAAAATTTATATGGAACCACAAAAGACCCTGAATTGCAACAATGATGTTTATGAAGAAGAAAAAAATTGGAGAAATTATGTTTCCTGATATCAAACTATACTACAAGACCATAGTAATCAAAACAACATGGTACTGGCATAAAAATAGATATACAGGTCATTGGAACTGAATAGAAAGAACAGAAATAAACCTATGCCTTTATAATCAATTAATATTTGACAAAAAAGGCAAAAACCTACAATGGGATAACAATAGTGTATTCAATAAGTGGTATTGGGGATATTGGACAGACACATGCAAAAAAATAAAACTAGACCACCTTCTTACACCATATACAAGAATAAACTCAAAATAAATTAAAGACTTAATCTATGGTTGTTAGACTAAAAACCATAAAAATCTTAGAAGAAAACAGAGGCAGTAAAATCTCAGACATTTCTTAGAGCAATATTTTTTCTGATGTATCTTCTTGGGCAAGGGAAACAAAAAAACAAATAAATAAACAGGGCTACATTAAACTAAACAGTTTCTGCACAGCAAAGGAAACCATCAACAAAATGAAAAGACAATCCACTGAATGGAAGAACAAATTTGCCAATGATACATCTGATAAGGAGGTAATATCCAAAAATTATAATGAACTTATAAAACTCAACACCAAAAAACCAAACAATCTCATTAAAAAATGGGAAAAGAACCTGAATGGACACTTTTCCAAAGAGGACATACAGATGGCCAGTAGACTTATGAAAAGATGCTCAATTTCACTAATCACCAGAGAAATACAAATTAAAACCACAATAAGATCTCACCTCTCATCTGTCACAATGGCTGTCATCAATTAATTAACAAACAACAAGTGTTGGTGAGGGTGTGGAAAAAAGGGAACCCTTGCCCTCTGTTGGTAGGAATGCAGATTGGTACAGCTACAGTGAAAACAGTATGAAGTTACTTCAACAAATTAAAAATGGAATTGCCTTATGACCCAGTGATTCTACTTATGGGAATTTATTCAAAGAAACCTGAAACACTAATTCAAAAGAATATATGCACCCCTGTGTTTATTTACAATAGGCAATATTTGGAAGCAGTCTAAGTGTCAATCAGTAGATGAGTGGATTACAAAGCTGTGGTACATTTGCAGAACAGAATACTACTCAGCTATAAAAAAGAAGGATCTCTTACCCTTTGGGACAGCATGAATGGACCTGGAGAGCATTATGCTAAGTGAAATAAGCCAGTCAGAGAAAGACAAGTACCATATTATTTCATTCATATGTGGAATCCAATTAACAAAATGAAGTAACAAGCAAAATAGAGACAGACTCATAGAGTGCAGACTGACAGCTAGGGAGGGAGGCTGAGGGGTGGTGGTGGTGGTATAAAGATTGAGCAAAAAAAGAGAAAAAGCTCATGAGCATGGACAACAGTGTGGTTATAGCCAGGGGGTGTGCTAAGAGGTGGAGGAAGATATAGTGGGGGATAAATGGTCATGGATAGGGACTTGACTTGGGGTGAACACACAGTATAGTGTACAGATGATGTATTGTAGAATTGTGCACCTCAAACCTGTATAATTTTGTTAACCAGTGTCACCCCAATAAATTCAATAATAGAAAAGGTAGAAAAATGCAAGCAGAAATAAATAATTTCAGCAGAGAGATGGAAATTATAAGAAATAAGCAAATAGAAGTGCATATTTCTTTAAAAAACTAAATCAAATGAAGAATGCTTTCAATGGACTTATTAGTAGTCTTGACACACAGCAAAAGAAAACGTCAATGAGCATAAAGATAGATCAATAGAAATTATCCAAACTGAAATTCAAAGAGAAAAACAAGAGTAGAAAACAAAACAGAGTATCCAAGAGCTGTGGGAAAATATCAAATGGTGTAATATATGTGTAAATAAAATCACAAAGGATAAAGACAGGGCCAGAAGAAATATTTGGATAATTAATGGATGAGAATTTTCCAAAATTAGTGACAGAAACCAACCCACATATCCACAAAGCTGTGATAATATCTACATCTAGGCATATCATATTCATACTGCTGACAACCAAAGACACAGAACATATTAGAGAATTCAAAGTGAAAAAATGAAATCCCTAAAGAGAAACAAAGAATTGTGTCATTTTTCTCAAAACAAACATGCCAGCAAGAAGACAATAGAGTCACATCTTTAAGTTATTGAATAATTCAATCCCTAATTCTATACCACTTGAAAATATCCCTATTAGAGGAAAGAAAAAATACTTATTAGATGAACAAAAACTGAAAGAATTGTCAGCATACCTACCTTGCCAGATGTGTTAAAAGAAGTTCTTTCAGAAGAAATAGAATAGAGGTTAGAAGCTTGGATCTACACAAAGACATGAAGAACTTTGGATATGGAATAAAGGAATATAAAATACAATTTACTTCTCTAATTTTAAGGGTGTTTAAAGATAACTATTTGTTTAAAGCATTAATGGTAGCAATATATGGGATGTTTATAACATAAGCAAAATGAAATATAGGAGAACAATTGCACAAAAAAATGGACACAGTTCTTACATTAAACAAATGGCATAATATTGCTGGAATATAAACAGATTATTTAAAACTTTATATTGTACACTCAAGACAATGACTGAAATATTTAAGAAAAATGCATGAATGATGTCAATGGAGGAGATAAAATGGAATCATATAAATTGCCCAATTAAAACCAGAGAAGGCAGAAAAAGAGGGGAAAAAACACAGCAGACCTACATGAATAGAAAACAGCAAGAAAGATGGTATACTTTAATCCAACTATATTAGTAACTTTCAATATGACTATACAAAGCATACCAGTAGAAAGAACTTGTCAGATTGCATTAAAAATCACGAGCTAGAAGATTAAAGAGGGCAGCGAACTAAGTGGAAGTTACACGGACACTCTCCCAGGACCAAACTGGAATTACAACTAAAATATAGAAAAACCATCCTGAATAATCAATTGCAACTGAAGATGAGCTGGAGAGCACCCTCATAACCAAAGAGGAAAACTGGAGACCGCACACAGAGACTGGTGGGAAGTGCGGAGGCACAAGAGGGCTGGCTGGGCTTCCACAGGTAGCAGCTGAAGGTCCAGAGGGATATCTCAGCCTTGGGGGATTCCCACTGAGGACACTGGGGCCTAAACCTCAAGCTGGGCTTCCCAGCCCAGAGCACCAGAACTGAGAAAGGTGCCCACATAACATCTGGCTGTGAAAAGCAGCTAGGTTTCTCTCTGCCAGGGAGAAAGGGCTGGAAATGCAGGCACCCTCTTAAAGAGCCCATACACACAGTTTTGTGTGCATTTAACTTGGGCTCCAATAGAGGGAGGGCAGTGTGGACTGGAGCTGTGTGAGGAGAATCTAGGGTTTTAGGCTCTGGAGATAGAGCTCAGAGGGCACCCCTCTGGATTCCTGTGCTGAGTCATTCCCCCATACTGCAGAGGACATCTTTCTGAAGCAGACACTTACTATACAGGCAGATTTTGCCTAGGGGGAGGGGGTTGGAAGCAATTACCCAACCCTGTTGAAAAACCTCTCACCCCACCTTGTGGAGTTTTGACAGCCTGAGGCTCATTAAGAGACTGATAACAATCAGCCGCTCCACACTGTGAAGTTTCTACAGTCTGAGGCTCATTAAGAGAATCAGGTTAATCACCCTGCAGGCAGAGGCAGACCTCAGAGTGCTTTGAGTTTTTGCCTGACCTGCTTCTGGACCCAGGCCTTAGAAAAGCAGACTTTGGTGTGCATCTTGGTCTGTCCAAACACACTCAGCCCTAACAGAGGGGACCTCAAGCCATGAGTTGTTGATAGCTCCAAACAGGATATTCAAGGCCAGTCACAAACAGCATCTGACATTGGCGTGCACCAGAGACCTTCAAAAAAAACTGAGAGTCCTGGCAGGCCTACCTAATACATAGAAACAAACCCAAATAGGCAGCCAAACTGGGGAGGCAAAAAAAACAAACCCCAAATGAAGGAACAAGAGAAGTTTCCAGAAAAAAGAGGTAAATGAAATGGAGATAAGCAATATATCAGATATAGCATTCAGAATACTGACTGTAAGGATACTCAACAGTGTGAAAAAATATATTGAAACTATGAAAAATGACCAGTCAGAAATGAAGAATCACAAAGCAGAAATAAAGAATACATTGGAAGGCATAAACAGCAGATCAGAGGAAGCTGAGATTGGATCAGCATATTAGAAGACGGGGTAGAAAAAAAATCACTCAATCAGAGATCCAAAAAGAAAAAAACAATTAAAAAACAGTACAGTCTAAGGGAACTGTGGGACAACATGAAATGTAACAATATTCATATCATAGGAGTGTCAGAAGTGGTCAAAAGTAAGCAAAGGCTAGAGAACTTGTTTGAAGAAATAATGGCAGAAAACTTCCATAACCTGGTGAAGAAAAAATTCACACAAGATCAGGGGGCATAGAGGGTCCCAAGCAAGAAGAATGCGTAGAGCCCACTCCCAGATGCATCATAATTAAAATGCCAAAAATTCAAGACAAAGAGAGAATCTTAAAGGCAGCAAGAGAAAAGTAAGCTGTTACCTGCAAAGGAGCTCCCTTAATGCTGTCAGCTGATATCTCATCAGAAATTCTACAGGCCAGAAGGGAATGGCATGAAGTATTCAAGGTAATGCAAAAAAAAGGATCTGAAACCAAGACTATTCTATCCAGCAAGGCTATCATTAAAAATAGATGGTGAAATAGTTTCCCAGACAAAGAAAGACTAAAGGAGTTTATCACCACCAAACCAACATTCCAGGAAATGTTAAAGGGACTGCTGTAATTAGAAGTAGAAATAGAAGCATTGCAAGAAATGTTAAAGGGACTGCTGTAATAAGAAGAAGAAATAGAGAGAGAAATATAGGAATAAAGAATTAAAATGGCAATAAATAAGAACCTATCAATAATAACTTTAAGGGCTTTAAGGGAGAGATCAACAGCAATACAGTCATAGTCATGGACTTTAACACCACACTGACTTCACTGGATAGATAAGATGGATTTAATTGATATTTACAGAACATTCCACCCCAAAGCTGCAGAATATACATGCCTATCAAGTGCACATGGGATATTCTCAAATATTGACTACATGTTAGGACACAAAACCAGTCTCTACAAGTTCAAGAAGATTGAAATTATCAACCATCTTCTTGGATCACAATTGCATGATATTAAAAACCAACTATAGTAAAAAGACTCAAAAACATTCAAACACATGGAGGTTAAATAGCATGCTATTAAACAATGAATCAGTTATCAGTAAGATCAAGAAAGAAATCAAAGACTTCCTGGAAACAAATGAAAATGAACACACAACAACCCAAAATTTATGGGATGCAGCAAAAGCAGCCCTAAGACGGGAGTTCATAGCTCTACAGGCCTACCTCAAAAGGCAAGAAAAAATTTTAGTAAACTATCTAGCCCTACAACTTAAAGAACTAGAAATCTCCCTTGTGAAGCCATCAGGGCCAAGGCATTGTTTCCTGGGAGTTTTTTTTATTACTGCTTCAATTTCATGAGTTGTTATTAGCTTATTCAGGTTTTCTGATTTTTCCTGATTCAGTTTTACATGACCTCACTCATATGTGGAATCTAATAAACAAAATAGACTGAGGAATAAAATAGATCCAGAGACATAAAAGCATGGAACACACTGATGAATCTCAATGGAAAGGCAGGGGTAGGGGAGTAGATGGGGAGAGATTAATCAACGAACTTATATTCATATATGCCTAACCCATGGACACAGACAATAGTGTGGTGGGGGGAAGGGGGTAGATGCAGGGTGGAAGGGATCAATAGGAGGAAAAAGAAGGATATCTGTAATACTTTCAACAATAAAGATAAATTTAAAAAAATAAAAATAAATTAAAAAATTATGACCCAACTATATGGTATCTTCAATAAACCCAATTAGAATATAAATGTATATCGCTTAAAAGAGGTGAGAAAGACATAGCATGCAAATGTTAACAAAAAGAAACCTGGATGGGAGTGACATCCACATCATGGCAAACTGTAACAACCCCTTAGTATCTCCCCATAAGTCTACAACTTGTCAGACATCTATAATGCAACAAAAGCTTCTCTGTTCAGCACACTAGGATGCCTGAGAAATCCACACATTGGTACATCTGAAGTTAAGCATGCTGGAATGCCTGGAGAGGAAGAATGGAGCAAAAAAGGGGCAGTGCTTATAGACAAGGTTCCTCAAACACTGTGACTGACACCATGATCCCAGTGAACAGAGTAGAGTTAGAAGAGCCCCAACATCACTTTGCCATGAAAGGTAACTCAGGCAGCAGCAGAGGCATTGCCAGAGAATCTGGCTCCCTCCCCCAGTGATGGCAGAGGTCCCAAGGTTTTCCATGGTTCCAGCAGCCATAGGGGACCAGGCAGCAGCACAGAAGACTTGCAAACCTAGCTCCTCCCCACTTGCCACATCTCCTCACCATGGTGATGATGCCTCAAGAATCAGGCGACCCACCACCCTAATTACCCATGGAGTGGCTCCCAGGACCCCAGAGAGCCCCCACTGCAACATTGGAGGTACAAATAGTGCAGGTAAGAGTAAACAAAATCTTGCACTATAGCACCATCTACTGGAAATATAAACAAAATTGCATCTAATTACCAACCTGCTGAATTGCTAAAATAAGAAAACTCTTACCTAAATAAGAAAACTGTTCACTGTTTCAAATGTGCCAGCAGAGAAACAACTTATCAATCACCATGAAAACTAAGGCAACATGGTAACACAGGAAGAAAATGACAATTCTCCAGAAACCAAACTCAAACACATGGAGGATTGTGATCTAAATAATAGAGAATTCAAAATAGCAGTCATGAAAAAAGGTCAATGAGATGAGAGAAAACTCAAAAAAGCAGTTCAGTGAGCTTGGGAATAAAAATAATTAACAGAAGGAATATGTTACCAAGAGATTGAAACTAAAAACAAAACAAAACAGACATCTTGGAGCTGAAGAACTCAGTAAATAAGATTAAGAATGTATCGGAAAGCATTGGAAATAGAGAAGACCATATGAAAAAGAAAATTAACAAGCTGGAAGATTTTAGAGAATCTAAAAATGATTCAGGTAGAAGAGGAGAGATAACTAATTTTTTTAAATTAATGAACTCTACAACAACTGATTTCTTTAGAAAGGGCAATATAAGGATAATGGGTATTCCAAAAGGAGAAGGGAACAGAGTCTAGGGAAGGAACTGCACATTCAAGTACAAGAAGCTAACAAAACACCTAATTATCTCAACACAAAAGACCTTCTCCAAGACACATTACATTAAAACTGTCAAAAGTTAATGATAAAAAAAGAATTCTCAAGGCAGCCAAGGAACAAAGACAATAACATACAAACTAACTAAGAAACAAACAAAAAAAACCAACCATCAGATTATCATCAGATTTCTCAGCAGTAACCTTGGCCAGGAGAGAATAAAATGGCATATTCAAAATATTTAAAGAGAGGAAACACCAACCAAAAATAATATATACAGCAAAGTTATCCTTTACATGTAAAGGATAAATAAAGGCTTTTTCAGACAAATAAAAGCTGAGGGAATTTACCACTGCAAAGCCTGCATTACAAGAAATGTTGAAAGGAGCTCTTCTACCTGAAACAAAAAGACAAAAATACACAAAACTTTAAGTAAGATGACAAACAGGCAGAAGCAGAAAAGAATGGCATGTAAAACACTTAACTGTACCATAAAGGTTAAAGAAAAAATTTAAAATAACTATAGCTATTTTAATTTGGTAATGAGTGCACAACATAAAGAGGGATAATTTTTGATAATAAAAACAGAGGAGGAAAAGGATGGAAATTAATTAATAAATGAAGATAAGGTGCTGTCAGAAAAAAAGAATATTTTTTAAATTTTATCTTTATTGTTGAAAGTATTACAGATGTCCCCCCTTTTCCCCTCATTGATCCCCTCCACCTGGCATCCACTCCCTGCCAGCACCCCCAGGCCTTTTCTTATCTGAGACATTTTATTACAAACCTAATGGTAACCACAAAACAGGTATCTAGACCTGAGATATAAAACATAAAAAAAAAAAAAAAGAAGTAAACAGAAAAAGATCATAGAAAATCACCAAACTAAAATAACAGACAGAAACATGGAAAAAAAACAATGAAGACTGTCACTATTTTGCTTGCTGGTTCATTTTGTTCATTAGATTCCACATATGAGTGAAATCACACGGTACTTGTGCTCTGACTGGCTTATTTCACTTAGCATAATGCTCATAGTGACAGACTCACAGAGAAAAGGCTGACAGCTATTGGGGCTGGGTGAGGTGGTGGAGGGATTGGCAAAAAAAAAGAAAAGAAGGAGAAGAAACTCATAGACATGGACAACAGTGTGGTGATTGCCAGGGGTTGGGGTGGAAGGAGGTAGAGGAGTGTATAGGGGGATAAATGGTGATGGATGGGGACTTGACTTGGGGTAGTGAACACACAATACAGTGTACAGATGATGTGTTGTAGAATTGTTCACCTGAAACATCTATGCTTTTGTTAACCAGTGTCACCCCAATAAATTCAATTAAAAGGAAAAATATTTTAAAAAGAAACAATGGAGATAAACAGCAATTGGGAAATAAAAGATAAAATGGCAGCAGTAGGTCCTCACATGTCAATAATAATCTAAATGTAAATAAATTGAATTTATTAATCAAAAGGAAGAGTAGCTGGATGGACAAGATCCAAATATATCCTGCCTTCTGAAAACCAATTTCAGAGCCAAAGACAAACATAGGCTCAAAGATGATACTCCAAGAAATGGTATTAAGAGAAAAGATGGTATAGCCATGCTTATATCAGACAAAATAAACTTCAAAACAAAAATGTTAACATGATACAAAGACAGATATTTTCTAAGGATAAAGGGAACAATATATTAAGAAAACATAACATTTATTTATGTTTATGCACTCAACTTGGGAGCACCAAAATATATAAAGCAATTATTAAAATATCTAAAAGGGGAAATAGACATCAACACAATAATAGTAGAATACTTTAAAACCCCACTTACAACAATGGATAACTCATCCAGATAGAAATTCAACAAGGAAACATGAATCCTATATGACACATTAGACCAGATGGACTTAATATATTTACATAATTTTTCATCCCAAAGTGACAAAATACACATTCTTTTCAAGTGTAGGTGGAACATTCTCAAGGATAGACTATATGTTCAGACACAAAACAAGTCTTAATAAATTTAAGAAGACAGATCATATCAAGTATCGTCTGACCCCAATGGTGTGAAACTATAAATCAACTACAAGAAGACAGCTAAAAAAAATTACAAATATGTGGAGATTAAACAACATACTACTAAACAACTATTGGGTCAATGAAGAAAAAAAAGAAGTCAAAAGACACATAGAGACAAATTAAAATGAAAATATAACATACCAAAGTCTTTGGAATGTAGCAAAAGCAGTACTAAGAGGGAAGTTTATAGCAACACAGGCTTATCTCAAGAAACAATAAAAATATCAAATAAACAATCTATCATTACACATTAAGGAACTGTAAAAAAAATAAAGGAAGCCCAAAGTCATTAGAAGGAAAGAAACTATAAAAATCAGAGCAAAAATTGCCCTAGCTGGTTTGGCTCAGTGGTTAGAGTGTTGGCCAGAGGACTAGTCCACGCGGTTCAGTTCAGGTGCATGCAGGAGGCAACCAATCGATGTGTGTCTCTCACATTGATGTTTCTCTCTCTCTGTCTCTGTCTCTCTGTCTCTGTCTCTGTCTCTCTGTCTCTCCCTCTCTCTCTGTCTCTCTCTCTCTGTCTCTCTTAGTCTTTCTCCCTCTCTCTCCCTTCCACTCTCTCTGAAAAAAGTAATGAAAAAATATCATCAGGAGAGGATTAAAAAAAATCAGAGCAAAAATTAATAAAATAGAAAATAAAAAGACAACAAAAATAATAAAACAAAGAGATGGTTCTTGGAAAATATAAACAAAATTGGTTAACCTTTAGCTAGACTCACTTAAGAAAAACAGAGAAGCCTCAAGTAAATAAAATCACAAATGAAACAGAAGTTACAATGGATACCACAGAAATACAAAGGATTATAAAAGAATATTATAAAAGGATATTCTCCACCAAATTGAACAACCTAAAAGAAGTTGAAAAATTCTTAGAAGCATACAACCTGCCTAGACTGAATCATACATAATTAGAAAACCCAAATAGACTGATTACTAGTAAGGAAATGAAACAGTAATCAAAAACCTTCCCAAAAACAAAAATCCAGAACTAGATGGCTTCACTGGGGAATTCTACCAAACATTCAAAGAACATTTAACATATGTCCTTCTCAAACTTTCCAAAAACTTGAAGAGAATGGAATGCTTACCAACTCATTCTATGAGGCCTACATTACCGTAATATTAAACCAGGCAAAAACAACACATACACACAATTACAGGCCAATTTCTCTGATGAACATTTATTTGACTTTGGGTGGTGGGCACACAGTGCAATATACAGATCTTGTAACATAGAAATCTACACCTGAAGCCTATGTGATCCTATTAACCAATGTTCACCCCAATAAATTTAACTTTTTAAAAAAGACAATAGCAATCTTAAACTTATATTATTGACCACCACCATAAAAAAAATCCTCAACAAAATACGAGCAAATCTAATACAACACATTAAGAAAATCATACACCATGATAAAGTGAGAGTCATTCCAGGGATGCAAGGATGGTTCAACATTTGCAAATCAAACAATGTAATACACCACATTAAACTCAAATGATTGTCTCAATTGATGCATAAAAAGCATTTACAAGATACTACATCCGTTTATGATAAAATAAAATAAAAACTTGCAATAAAATTAGTACAGAAGCAAAGTACCTTAACATAATAAAGGCCATATATGACAAACACACAGCTAGTGTCATACTCAGTGATGAAAAACTGAAAGTTTTCTGCTGAGTTCAGAAACAAGACAAGGGTACCCACTATCAACACTCTTAATCAGCATAGTACCAGAAGCCCTAGCCAGAGCAATTAGGCAAGAAACAAATAAAAGAGTCAAAATTGGAAAGAAAAACTTAAAATTCTCATCATTTGCAGATAACACGATCTTTTTTAAAAATCTATTGTTGAAAGTATTGCAGATGTCTCCCTTTTTTCCTCCCAATTGATACCCTCCACCCTGCACCCCTCCCACCCCAGGCCTTCCCCATACTATTGTCTGTGCCCATGGGTTATGCATTTATGCATATAAGTTCTCTGATTAATCTCTTCCTACCCACTCCTCCACCTCTGCCTTCCCTCTGAGATTCCTCAGTCTGTTCCATGCTTCTATGTCTCTGGATTTATTTTGTTCATGTTTACTTTGTTCATTATATTCCACATATGAGTGAGATCATGTGGTACTTGTATTTCTCTGACTGGCTTATTTCACTTAGCATAATATTTTTCCAGTTCCATCCATGCTGTCCCAAAGGGTAGGAGATCCTTCTTTTTTACAGCTGCATAGTATTCCATGATGTAAATTCCACTTCTGTTTATCTACTCATCTACTAATAGGTACTTGGGCTGTTTCCAGACCTTAGCTATTGTAAATTGCGCTGCTATGAACATAGGGGTGCAGAAGTTCTTTCTGATTGCTGTTTTGGGTATCTTAGGATATATTTCTAGAAGTGGGATCACTGGGTCAAATGGTAGTTCCATATTTAATTTTTTGAGGAAACTCCATACTGTTTTCCATAGTGGCTGAACTAGTCTGCATTCCCACCAGCACTGTACTAGGGTTCCCTTTTCTCCAAATCCTTGCCAGCATTTGTCATTTGATGATTTTATGATGGTAGTCATTCTGACAGGTGTGATATCTCAATGTCATTTTAATTTGCATCTCTCTGATGGTTAGTGACTTTGAGCATTTTTTCATATGTCTCTTGGCCATCTGTATGTCCTCTTTGGAGAAGTGTCTATTTAGGTCCTTTCCCCATTTTTAAATTAGACTATCTTCCTTTTGTTAAGTTGTATGAGTTCCTTATATATTTTGGATATTAACCCTTTCTCAGATGTGTCATTGGCAAATATGTTCTCCCATACAGTGGGCCCTCTTTTTGTTTTGTTGATGGTTTCTCTTGCCTTGCAGAAGTTTTGTATTTTGATGTAGTCCCATTTGTTTATTTTCTCCTTTGTTTCTCTTACCCTAGGAGATGTATGGGCAAACACTGCTACAAGAGATGTCTGAGATTTTGCTACCTATGTTTTCTTCTAGGATTTTTATGGTTTCACATCTTACATTTAAGTCTTGTATCCATGTTGAGTTTATTTTTGTGTGTGGTGTAAGTTGGTGGTCTAGTTTCATTTTTTTGCATGTATCTGTCCAATTTTCACAACACCATGTATTGAAGAGACTGTCTTTACTCCACTGTATGTTCTTGCTTCCTTTGTCAAATATTAATTGAGCATGATGGATTGTGTCTATTTCTGGGGTCTCTGTTCTGTTCCACTGATCTATGTGCCTGTTCTTGTGCCAGAACCAGGCTATTTTGATTACAGTGGCTTTGTAGTATAACTTGATATCTGGTATTGTGATCCCTCCAACTTTGTTCTTTTTTCTCAAGATTACATTGGCTATTCGGGGTCTTTTTTTGTTGTTCCATATATGTTTTTGAAGTGTTTGTTCTAGATCTGTGAAACATGCTATTGGTATTTTAATGGGGATTGCATTGAATTTATAGATTGCTTTGGGTAGTATGGGCATTTTAAAGATATTAATTCTTCCAATCCATGAACACGTTGTATTCTTCCACTTATTTATATCTTCCTCTATCTCTTTTTGCAGGTCCTGTAGTTTTCTGAATACAGTTGTTTTTTTTTATCTCCTTGGTTAAGTTTATTCCTAAGTATCTTAATTTTTTGTTGCAATGATAAATGGGATTGTTGTGTGTGTTTTTTAGTTTCTCTTTCTAAGAGTTCATTATGGTGTTTAAAAATGCCATCAGTTTCTGGGTGTTAATTGTGTATCCTGCTACATTGCCAAAATCATTTATTAAATCTAGTAGTACTTTGGTGGAGTCTTTAGGATTTTCTATGCACAATATCATGTCAACTGCAAATAATGACAGTTTACTTCTTCCTTTCCAATTCAGGTGACTTTTATGCTTTCTTCTTGTTTGATCGCTGTGGATAGTACTGCCATGCCAGTACTACGTTGAATAAGAGTGGTGAAAGTGGACACCCTGTCTTGCTCCTGTTCTTAGGGGAAATGCTTTTAGTTTTTGCCATTTTTTATGATGTTAGCTGTGGGCTTGTTGTATATGGCTTTTATTATGCTGAGGTATGATCCCTCTATTACCACTTTACTGAGAATTTTTATCGAAAATGGATGTTGGATTTCGTTGAATGCTTTTTTTGCATATATTGACATGATCATGTGATTTTTGTCTTTCAGTTTATGTGATGTGTCACATTTATTGATTTGCAAATATTGTACCAGCCTTGCATCCCTGGAATAAAACCCACTTGGTCATGGTGTATGATCTTTTTAATATGTTGCTGGATCCAATTTGCTAATATTTTGTTGAGAATTTTAGCATTTATGTTCACCAGGGATATTGACCTGTAATTCTCTTTCTTTGTAGTGTCTTTATCTGGTTTTGGAATTAGACTAATGCTGGCTTTGTAAAAAGAGTTTGGAAGTTTCCCTTTCTCTTGGATTTTTAGAATATTTTGAGGAGGGTAGGTATTACTTCTTCTTTGACTATTTGGTAAAACTCCTCTATGAAGCTGTCCAGACCAGGGCTTTTGTGTGCTGGGAGTTTTTTGATTATTGCTTCGACTTCATCAGTAGTTATAGGCCTATTCAGCTTTCCTAACTCTTCCTGATTGAGTTTTGGAAGGTTGTATTTTTCTAAGAATTTGTCCATTTTGTCCAGGTTGTGTAGGTAGTTGGTGTATAGCTGTTCATAGTATTTTCTTATAATGCTTTGTATTTCTGTTGGGTCAGTTGTCACTTCATATCTTTTGTTCCTGATTTTATTTATTTGAGTCTTCTCTCTTTGTTTCTTGGTGAGTCTGGCTAAAGGGTCATCAATCTTGTTTATCTTTTCAAAGAATCAGCTCTTGGTTTCATTGATCTTTTGTATGATTTTTAGACTCTATGACATTTATTTCTGCTCTGATCTTTAGTATTTCCTTCCTTCTACTTATTCTGGGCTTTTCTTATTGTTGTCTTTCTAAGTCTTTAAGTTGTAGGGTTAGAGACTTTATTACAAGTTTTTCTTATTTTTTCAGGTAGGCCTGTAGTGCTATAAGCTTCCCTCTCAAGGCTGCTTTCATTGTGTCCCATAGATTTTGGGTTGTTGTTGTTCATTTTCATTTGTTTCCAGCAAGTTTTTTTATTTCTTCCATGATTTCTTTGGTAACTCATTCAGTATTTACTAACACATGATTTAGCCTTCATGTGTTTGAATGTTTTATAGTGTTTTTAATATAGTTGATTTCTAATTTCATGCTATTGTGATCCGAGAAAATGCTTGATATGATTTCAGTCTTCTTGAACTTGTAGAGACTTGTTTTGTGTCCTAACATGTGGTCTATCTTTGACAATGTTTCATGAGCACTTGAGGAGAATGTATATTCTGCAACTTTGGGGTGGAATGTTCTTTAAATATCAATTAAATCCATCTGATCTAGTGTGTCATTTAGGGTCATTGTTTCCTTGTTGATTTTTTGTCTTGAAGACCTCTCCAGTGAAGTCAGTGGAGTGTTAAATTCTCCTCTTATGACTGTATTGCTGTCACTCTCTCCCTAAAAGTCCTCCAGAAGTTGTCTTCTGTGTTGTTGTTGTTTTATAAACTTAGGTGCTCCTATATTGAGTGCATATATGATTATCAGGGTTATATCCTCTTGTTGGATTGATCCCTTTAGTATTATGTAGTAACCTTTCTTGTCTCTAATTATGGTTTTCATTTTGAAGTCTATTTTATTAGAGATGAGTATTGCTACCCAAGCTTTTTTTTCATTTCCATTTGCATGGAAAAATTTTTCATCCCTTCACTCTCATCCTGTGTGAGTCTTTTGTTCTGAAGTGAGTCTCTGGAGACAGCATATATTTGGGTCATGTTTTCTTATCCACTCAACTACTTTATGCCTTTTGATTGGAGCATTTAATCCATTTACATTTAAGGTTATTATTGATAGGTACTTATGTATTGCCATTTTAATTCTTTATGCCTATATTTCTCTCTCTTTCTTTGTTTCTTTTTTTTTTTTTAATATCTTTATTGATTTCAGAGAGAGGAAAGGAGGGGAGAGAGAGAGATAGAAACATCAATGATGAGAGAGTCATTGATCGGCTGCAGCCCGAAACCTGGGCATGTGCCCTGACAGGGACTCGAACCCTGATCACCTGGATCCTAGGTCGACGCTCAACCGCTGAGCCACGCCCAGCCGGGCATGTATTTCTCTCTCTTTCTATTTCTACTTATTATTATAGCATTCTCTTTAACATTTCTTGCAAAGCTGATTTAATGGTAATAAACTCCTTTAGCCTTTTTAAAAATCTGGGTAGCTCTTTATTTCACCATCTATTTTGAATGATAACCTTACAGGATGGAGTAGTTTGGTTTCAGATCCTTGCTTTTCGTTACCTTGAATACTTCATGCCTTTCCTTTCTGGCCTGTAGAGTTTCTGATGAGAAATCAGCTCACTGCCTTATGGGAGCACTTTTGTAGGTAACAGATTGCTTTTGTCTTGCTGACTTTATGATTCTCTCCTTGTCTTGAATTTTGGGCATTTTAATTTTGATGTATTTGGGTATGGACTTCTTTGGGTTCTTCTTTCTTGGGACTCTCTGTGCCTCTTGAACTTGTGTGACTTGTTCCTTCACCAGTTAGGAAAGTTTTCTGCCATTATATCTTCAAACACGTTCTCTAACTCTTGCTTACTTTCTACCTCTTCTGGTACTCCAATAATATGAATATTGTTACATTTCATGTTGTCCTACAGCTGCTTTCAACTACCCTGTTTTTTAATTGTTTTTTTCTTTTTGGATCTCTGAGTGATTTTTTCTACCCTTCTTCTAATTCACTGATCTAATCCTCAACTTCCTCTTATCTTGTTTATTCCTTCCAGTGTATTCTTTATTTATGTTTTGTCATCCTTCATAGTTTCCATATCTTTTCTCATCCTGTTTTCTGGAGACTTCTCTTGTTCTTTCATTTGGAGCTTGTTGTTTTTTTGTTTTTTGTCTCCCCATTTTGGCTGCCCATTTGGGCTTGTTTCTATGTTTTAAGTAGATCTTTTAGAACTCTCAGTCTTTTGGGATGGTTTCTGGTGCAGGGTAATGTCAGATGCTCTTTGTGACTAGCCTTGAGTACCCTGTTTGGAGCTGTCAATAACCATGACTTATTGTTCCATCTACTGGGGCTGGGTGAATTTGAATAGGACTAAGATGCACAGCAAAGTCTGCTTTTCCAAGACTCGAGTCCAGAAACAGATCAGGCAAAGACTCAAATCTTCCAGTGGTCTGCCTCTGCCTGCAGGGTGATTGATCTTAGTCTCTTAATTGACACTGTCTTACATAGAGAAAACCATAAAGATTCCACCATAAACTATTAGAAATAATAAACAAAAACAGTAGAGTTGCAAAATATAAAATCAATATACAAAAATATGTTGTGTTTCTACATACTAACAATGAATTATCAGAAAAAAGAATAAAATACCTAGGAATAAATTTAACCAAGGAGGTGAAGAACTGTATACTTAAAACTGCAAGGCCTTGTTGAAAGAAATTGAAGAAAATACAAATAAATGAAAATATATTCATAGATTGGAAGAATTAACATTGTTAAACTATCCATATTACCTAAAGCAATCTCCAAATTCAATGCAATATCTATCAAAATCCCAGACATTATTCACAGACATAAAACCCAAAAAAAATTCTTAAATTTTTATAGAAGTACAAAAGACCTTGAATAGTCAAAGCAATCCTGAAAAGAAAGAACAAAGCCAAGGTATCACACTCCCTGATTGCAAATTATACTACAAAGTGATGACAATCAAAACACCATGATATTAGCAGAAAAAGAGACACGCAGACCAATGTAACAGAATTGAGAGATGAGAAATAAATCTACATATGTGTAGCCAAATAATTTTCTAAAAAGGAAACAAAATTGTAAAATGGAGAAAAGAAAGCATTGTCAATAAATAGTGCTGGCAAAATGAAAAGCTACATGCAAAAGAATAAAACCAGCCTGCAGCCCTGGCAGGTGTGGGTCAGTTGGCTGGAGCGATGTTCCATACACCAAAAGGTGGCAGGTTTGATTCCCAATCAGAGCACATACCCAGGTTGAGGGTTCAATATGTGGGATTTAATGAACAAACTGAACTAGCAAGCAAAATAGAGACAGACTCATAGATAGAGAGCAGGCAGACAGCTCTAGTGGGAGGGGGTGTTGGGGGTGCATAGGGATTGAGCAAAAAAGAAAAAAAAAAGGAGAAAGAACTCATTGACTGGGTCAACAATGCGGTGACTGTGGGGGGGGAGGGGGGGTAGAAGTGAAAGAGGAAATAAATAGTGATGGGAAAAAATTATAGAAAAAAGAAAGTTCATCACTTTGACAGTTTATTAGGGATCATACAGAGCTCAATAGGCTGTTGTATGTTGTTGCTGCTGCTGTGGGGATGGTAGGAATGGTGGTTATCCCATTAAGGCTGGGGACTCAGCAATGATTTGGGTCTTCTGAAAAAAAATTTTTTTTAAGCACTAAAAAAGAATGATTCTGGCTTGAAATTTGGAGTAGCAGTGGAGGGCAAACAGAAGTGGATGGGTTTTAAAAATATCCAGAAGGCAGAAGTGACAAGACTTTGTACTGATTAGATACAGGGATTGGGGAAGAGTGGGGGGTGCCTCAGACTCAGCATGCTTAAAGTTGAATTCCTGTTGTCTTCCAAAACATACTGTCCCTCTGTGCTGCCAATCTCGGTGAGTGGATCAGCATCCTGGCACAGAGCAAGCATTCATTGATTGTCTTTGGAATACAAGAATGAATGAACAGAGTAAAAATTATGACCAAAGCATTCACCAGGTCTTGCCAAACAGCCAGTTCTAAACTCACCCTCAAGGTTAGCTCAGCAGATGTCTATCACAATTTCCTTCTCATTTATTGGCCATTTGGGAAATCATCAGGTCCCATGCCTTGGACACCCGCCTTCATATCAGCCACTCCTTGCTTAGAACCTGCAGGTGTGGCATAGACAGGGTTTTGTCAAGAGCCTCTTATTCTGTAAATTCTTTACATGTGGTCAATGGCAGGTGCATGTACAGCCCATATCATCATGGGGGTCATTTGGTGTTGCAGAAAGAGGGTCACAAAGGTGCCCAACCGGTGGATCTATGTTCACTTTGGCTCCAATCAGAAAGAGACTCTTCCTACCAAAGAGGTTTATTAATCCAGCCCCTCTCCCTCTTCCTGACAGGCAGAAAACACAGCTGCTAGAAACACAGCAGTCACTGAGTCATGTTTGGATATTTTACTGCTGTTCCCAGTATTGAGAAGTAGATACACAACTGCTTGTGATTCCTAACATAGATGCCAAAAAAGGTAGTGATCTATCCCAGTCCACACTTCCAAGATGAAGAATGAGGTGGGGCAATCAAAAGAAGCCCCCAGACTCAACCACCCCAGCAAACATTCCCTGGTTAAGAAGAGAGAAGTGAAATTTGCAACCCAGAAGGGAAATCTCGCTGTGTAAGCAGTAGAATTGGGGGTGGAGACACTTGATGAAGTACACTTTTTTAACCTCCTTTTAGTCAGTATCATTAGATAAACATCCTTTTCAATGATAAAACCTAAGTCATTTCTGGTCCTGTTCCTGGAAGCCCTTTTTGCTGCTGTCAGGTTACAAGAAGAGTAATAAGAGGCCATATTCTGGGCATAGAGCCCAGGACTCAAAGGGAGGCTTTAGAGAACATCTGGTGTACTTGATATATAGAAGCCAGAACTGCATGTGTGTGTTTGTGTGTGTTTGTTTCTCCTATGCTGACTCATGGCATTGAAACTTCGGTGGAAACACCCTCATCTTTCTAGCTAGCCAGTTTATACACACCCCTTTGGCTCCTCCTTGATTCAAACGATAGGTCAAGAGGAAGAAGGAAAACAAATTCAAGAGTTGTTCTCAAGCATCTAGAATTCTCTGCCTCCCACCTCTTGAGAAGAAAAATTGGCCCCAGCTCTGACTCAGTCCAATAAAAACTGGACTGTTCTCTTAAAGCACCAACTGTATTCGAGCCTTTGGATAAAACTGGAAGAAAAGAATTCACAAGTACTGTGAATGGTGGAGAAGTCAGGGGCTGACAACTGGCAGTGAAAACAGAAAGATGGCAGGCCTGAGACCCAACATTCAAGCAGACCCTGAGATTGAGCTTTTTGTCAAGGTAAGTTTTCTAGCTTTAATAACAGAATACAGGACATACTATTTCTTGACAGTGGACCTTAGCTTCATAAAAAAGACAACATTTGGGCTAAAGATAGGAAATAATTTTGAAATCGTATTTCTATTCTGAGTCCTAGAAGGATGCCTGGGTGTTTGGTTGTTCTTAGATAACAGTAGGAAAACATCTCACTTGGAAGAGGCAAGGAGATATGGTGGAAGGAACACTAGACTGGTTGGTAGTCAGAACAACTAAATTGTATTCTTAGTGGTTTCCTATGTAACCTTGGACAAATCCCTTCCTCCCTGTCAACTTTTGTTTCTCCATCTATGCAATGAAAGGCTGCAAAATGATCCTTAAGGGTTTTACAGCTCTCACAATCTGTATTTTATGCAATAGGTTTCGGAAGGCCTAAATGGGAGAAGAGGTTCAAGGCTAGCCTGAGAACCCCATTCCCACACATAACCCAGACAGAGCTTTCTAAAATTCTCCCACAATGGACAAACATCACAACAGGGTCACATGGATATTAAAGAAGAAAAAAGCGAACAGTTTGTGTGCCTGTTACGTGAGAAGGAAGCATTTTAGAATGTTATGTTTCCTCTTTATGGTCTGCCTTGGTGGTGGTGTTTTTTTGCCTTAACTTCTCAGAAAAGCCCTTTGGAAAACCCCTAAAGCAGGAGAAAGGAACATGTGTTTCTAAATTAGCTCATCAAGATAAATAATTGTGCATGGGTTATTCCAAATAGAAATTACATAATTTCCTAAATCCTTGCTTATATTAACTATTTTTTCTCTCTACTTTCATTTACTATTGGAAGTATTCAAGATGATAACAATAACAACAAACTCTTATATCATACCTGGTGTTTTTAAAACAATTTACATATATTGTCTTATTTGGTGCTAACAACAACTTAAGAGATGTAGTAGTAGTAGTAGATCAGTAGTAATAGTGGTAGTAGTGCTCATCATTATAGTAATATTGTCCTCATCATTTCTAGATAAGTAAACTAAGGCAATAAAGTATAAGTAACTTGCCTCTAAAACTATATATAGCCTCTTGGTGGCATACAAAGATATAAAATAAGGTATGCTTACCAAATGTTAGCTTAAACTTCAGTTAGCCAAAGTAATATTTTTCCAATTATTTTTAAATATTTAACAACGGGTGACATATATACACCAACGACATAATCAACCTGCCTTTTCAAAATTGTAGCAGAGAGAGACCCTTGAATTCTTGCATTGCAAAGTAATCCAAATAAGTGTTTACTGGGCCATGAGGTATAAGAACTACTTGTCTTATCTCTGGATTCTAGCAAAATATGTGACTGCCCAGACATGATATAAATAAGCCTTAATTTTTCTAACTGGCCTTTTACATTTACCAATTCCAAACCAGAGGTAATGTCTTTTCATAGGGTAACTGAAGTGTTTCTTTTTTCTAAACTGTTCATTCAATCTAATCACACTGTAACCAGTGGTTGGTGTTGACCTGGGTGTTTATCTTCATAGATTTCCCATATTTGGGTGGTAATCTAAACAGAAATTAGAAAAGTATACATTGGATGAGCAAATATTGCATTAAATAATAACTTTCAGGTTAAAATAACTAATTATTTATTATTTACTATATGGCATGCACTGTGCTAAGTGGTTTATTAGTAACCATATTTTATGGATACAGAAACTAAAGCAAAGAGCAACTAACTAACTTTGTCCAAGGTCACATAGGCAGTGAATGACAGAGTTAAGATTCCAATCCTTTAAAATAGCTATGTCTATGGACAACAGTGTGGTGATTGTGGGAGTGGAGGGGATGGGTGGAGGTGGTAGAGGGCATAGAGGGGCTAAAAGGTGATGAAAAAAAATTAATTAAAATTTTAAAATAAATAAATAAAAACAAAATAAAATAAAATAGCTATGTCTAATCTTATTCAATGCTTTTCAATTTGGCAAGCTTTTTTGAAAACAATTCCAGAATTTCATCAGATGGAATCTTTTAGATGTAAGCTTATCTAATGACACTGATACAAATAAAAGATTTTCTGGAAGAATCTTGAGTATTATCTGGTCCAGGTTTTTGCTTTGCTTTGCTTTAAGATGTGTTCTGCTGATCTCTAGAAGTTTAATAGAAGATAGTGGAAGGGGGTGCAAAAATTGAGAAGGATGAAAAATGTTGAGTAACTTTTAAAAGCACTGTTCTTTATCAATGGTATCTCATTTATAAATGATGAAGTATCATTCTAAAGATTAAATGAGTCTGTGATTTCCCCAGTTACCTCTGGCTGTAGCTTGAAAACCCTACCACAACTTCTTCCCCATGCCCTGATGAGATTCCTATAACAGATTAAGCACTTTCCTACTATAATTAAGAATTTATATTACACCACCTATGTGTTCCATGTAGTCAGTGAAACATTGCCTTTCAGCTCTGTATGATTTGGGCAAGATTTCTATCCAAGTACTAAAATCAAAAAATGTTCTAACAGTTTATTTTATCTAAATGGTTTATGTTATTGGTTTGTTGTTCATTGTTAAATGAAATTTTTGTGTTTTCTACCAAGCACTCTAAAATTAAATTTTAGTAGGTTTGTACATAACATTATAGCATCTGACATTTGGACCAAAATTCTGAATGTAATATTTTGTCAAGAACATTTTTTCTACGTGGGAAAGAAGAAAGAGATGATACTCTTCTCCGAATGTTCAGACCATTTTCAAACTCCCTTAGAACTATCATAACAACCAATTAATTTTTTAAAAATCCAACAAAACTATTAGATGGGAGAAAGTGTCATTAAAGAGTGTAAATTCTGGAGTAAACAGTACTGGATTTGCTATGTGAAAAGAGTACACGTTATCAGCTCTTGTCTAGATGAGGGTACTTGAGCAAGTCAGCTTCTCTGAGTCTCAATTTCCTCATCTGTAAAACACAAGTAATAACAGAACTTACCTCACAAGATCATCTTCAGTGTGAGGATTAAATAAAACAAATATGTAAAACAGAGTAGTTGTTAACATAGTTAACACTTAATAAATGTCATATATTGTGGCTATTATCATTTTTTATGTTTAAAAACTTAGATCACAAACACAGAGAAATAAGTTGTTTCGGTGAATGACCACATCCTGTTTTTGCCAGCTAAAGACACTTAAGAGGTAGATAGTTCATCAATCAGGCTAGAAAACTTACATCCTAAAATTTTATGCTAAGGCACTTCAAATCAGCATATTATAAACAGAAAAAAAAATACAGTTTTCCTGTAAAACTTTACTGCATTTCCCCCACACCTCACTGTTTTGCCTTTCCTTTTGCCAAAGGTGATCCACCCTTCCTGCTGTATCTATTATCAGAGTCCACTTTTCTTCCTGCCTCCCACCCTTAATCATGTTTCCACTCACTAACACCAGTTGTGATTGTATCCTCAGTCTGGTTTCTGTTTCAAAAGAAATGCAGCTGCCAAGGTTGGTTGCTACTTCCCATATCTCTTCACTCCATCACATCACAAAGAGTAACAATAAACATGATTTTTCTCTGTTGCACCCACTGCCAGGGAAAGAAAAATTTACTTAAAAATTAGAATTATGCCCTTGGCTTCTTGGACCTTAATATTACTAGTAGAAATGACAGATCAGAGAATCTGATCAGAGATACTGTAAGATGCAGTATCTTTTATTTCCTTGTATAGACTGAGGCAAAAGAGGAAAAATAGATTCAAGAGATGAGAGATGCTGATAGGTTGGACTTGGAAAGCTAGCACCTAATAGTGTTGGACAGATAGTAAACATCAAATAAACATTGAATGAATAAATGACATAATAACCATGGCAAATGAGAGAAATGAACTTATTTGGTGGTTATTTATAGATAAAACTGACACGAATTAATAGTTGGATTCAATGCTCAGGCTACCATAACAAAATACTATAAACTGTATGGTTACAAGAGCAGATATTTATTTCTCACCGTTATAGAGGCTGGATGTCCAAGATCAAGATGCCAGCATGGTCAGGTTCTGGTGAGAACTCTTTTCCTGGCTTATATTTGGCTGCCTTCTGGCTGTGTTCTTGAAAAGGAAAGAAAAAGAGAGACAGAGAAAGAGACAGAGACAGAGAGAAAAACAGAGAGAGAGAGTTTGAGTTTTGGTCTCTTCTTATTCAGGCAAGTCCCATCATAAGAACCCCATCTTCATAAATCTAACTACTTCCCAAAGTCCTCACTTCCAATTACGATCACATTGGATGTTAGAGTTTCAACATATGAATTGGCAGGGCGGGGGAAGCACAATTTAGTCCATACATGACAGTGACTGCTACTGGATTAGGAGCCTTAAAGAAAAAGTAAGTTAGTGTGTGGAGTAAAGAACAGGGAGGAAATTTAGTTTGGGACATGTTTAGATTGAGGTGTCTAAAACCTGGATCTCCCATGAGGATACTACATCAGCTATAACCCTCTCAAGAAGTGGCTGCCTTTTCTTCCTCATTCCTCTTACCACTGTGTCTGGAAATGGGGTAGGTATCCTTGCTCCTCATTCAGACCATTCTGCCACCCCTGTCCACAGAAATAACTAGGCTGAGTCTCAGAAAATCAGACTAAACCACCCATTACCTCTCCTTGTTATAGCAGTCTTCCAAACCCCTGGTTACTCTGCCTTATTTCTTGAGGATTTTCACTCCTGGATCATTGTCACTCGCTCCAACACTATTCTTATCTTAATTCTTGGCAATTTTAATATCTATACAGATGACTCTTCCAATACTCTGACCTCTCAGATCCTTGACTTTCTCTCCTTTAGTGATCCCATTCTTCACCATCTCTCCGCCCCCCCCTTCCATGTTCATACCCTTACCTTTGTCATTGCAATGACTGCAAACCCCTCATAATTATTTATTTGAAGGGTTTTTGTTCCACTTTTTAAAAAATATGTCTTTATTGATTTCAGAGAGAGGAAGTGAGAGGGAGAGAGAGAGAGAAACATCAATGATGAGAGAGTCATTGATCAGCTGCTTCCTGCATGACTCCCAGTGGGGATGGAACTTGCAACCCAAGCATGTGCCCTGATCGGGAATCGAACCGTGACCTCCTGGTTCATAGGTTGACGCTCAACCACTGAGCAAAACTGGCTGGGCTGTTCCATTTTTTGAACTTCTCTATTTTAATATATTTCATTGAGGTATAATTTGTATAAAATAAGATGCACACATTTTAAGTGCATCCAAGGACTTTTGACAAATCTATACACACATTGTAACAACCACCCCAATCAAAATATAGAGTATTTCCATCACCTCATTAAGTTCCCTATGTCTCTTTCCAGTCAATCAATGCAGTCAGTCTTCCTTACCCTATCCCACTACTCCCTTGCTAGGCAATCAATGATCTGTTTTTTATCAGGATAGATTGGTTTTCATTTTCTAAAAATTTCTACAGACTGAATCATGCAATATGTACTCTTTTTGTTGTCTGGCTTCTTTTACTCAGCATAATTATTTTGAGATTTGCTCATATTGTATGCATCAATAATAGCTCATTTGTTTTATTGCTGAAGTTTCCCTTGTATAGATCTGCCATATTTGTCTGTCCATTAAGGACATTTGAGTTGTTTCCAGTTTGGGGCTATTGTGAATAAATTTGATATAAACATTCATGTACATGTCTTTCAAGAGACATGTGCTTTCATTTCTCCTGGGAAAATACCTAGAATGTTAATACTTAGGTTTTAACCCTGATAAACTCTTTATAAACCAGTTGGACTGTTTTCCACTCCCAATGGCACTGAATCAGCTCCAGTTGTTCCACATTCCAGCCAATACTTGTTATGGTCAGTCTTTTTAACTTCAGCTGTGCTAATGTGTGTGTAATGGTAACTCAATGTGGGTTTAATTTGCATTTTATTGATGACTAATGATGTTGAGCATCTTTTCATGTCCTCATTTACCATCTATATATCTTTTGTAAAGTGTTTAAATTTCTTGCTCATTTGTAATTGGGTATTCTGTTATTGAGTTGTAGACGTTCTTTATTCATATATTTTAGTATATTTTAAATTCAAGATGTTTTTCATTTTCTTAACAGTTCTTTTGAAAATCAGATTTTACCTTTGATATAGCCCAGTTTATTAAATTGTCCTCTTCTCTTTCTCACTCTCTGAATTCAAACCACATAGACCCCTCTTTCAGTTCCTCATATATGCCTGCTCAAACTTGTTGCAACACCTTTGTATGTGTGAATCCCTCTATTTAAAATGCCCTTTTCATGACCATTTACCTAGTTAACATAACACGTATCTATCCTTTGAACTCAGTTAAAATGCAACTTCTTCAGGAAAGGCCTCCCTCATAGGCTCCATTTAAACTACATTTCTCTCTTACACATACTCATAACATGCATGACCTTCCTTCTAAAACTTTTCAAAGACTTTATCTCGGTTTAAAACTAAGGGACTATTTCATTTTATTTGTTATTTTTATTTTTTATGTTTTAATTTATCTTTACTGTTAAAAGTATTACAAATGTTCCTCTTTTCCCTCCATTGATCCTCTCTACCTTGCACCCCCTTCTCCAGGTCTTCACTACACTATTGTCTATGTCCATGAGTTATGCATATATGTATATAAGTTTTTAGGTTAATCTCTCCCCACCCTCCCTCTGAGATTCATCAGTCTGTTCCATGCTTCTATGTCTCTGGATCTATTTTGCTCATTGGTTTATTTTTTCATTAGATTCCAAATATAAGTAAGATCATGTGATACTTGTCATTCTCTGACTGGCTTATTTCACTTAACATAATACTCTCCAGGTCCCACCATGCTGTATCAAAGGGTAAGGGATCCTTCTTTTTTATAGCTGTATAGTATTCCAAGATGTAAATGTCCAAGGAGATGCTTGATATGATTTCAATCTTATTGAACATGTAGAGACTTGTTCTGTGTCCTAACATGTGGTCTATCTATGAGAATGTCCCATGTGCATTGAGGGGAATGTATATTCTGCAGCTTTGGGGTGAAATGTTCTATAAATGTCAATTAATTCTATCTGATCTAGTGTGTCATTTAGAGTTACTGTTTCCTTGTTGATTTTTTGTCTGGAAGTTCTGTCCAGTAAAGTCTGTGGGGTGTTCAAGTCCCCTACTATGACTGTATTGCTGTTGATCTCTCCCTTAAAGTCCACCAGAAGTTTTTTTTTCAGCCTGTGTGAGTCATTTGTTCTGAGATGGGTCTCTTGTAGACAGCATATATTTGGGTCTTGTTTTCTTATCCATTCAGTGACCCCACGTCTTTTGATTGGGGCATTTAATTAAATTGCATTTAAAGTTATTATTGATAGGTACTTATCTATTGCCATTTTATTTCTTTATGCCTATGCTTCTCTCTCTTTCTATTTCTACTTCTTATTACAGTAGTCCCTTTAACATTTCTTGCAATGCTGGTTTGGTGGTGATATACTCCTTTAGCCTCTTTTTGTCTGGGAAGCTCTTTATTTCACCATCTATTTTGGGTGATAACCTTGCTGGATAGAGTAGTCTTGGTTTCAGATCCTTGCTTTTCATTACCTTGAATACTTCACGCCATTCTCTTCTGGCCTGTAGAGTTTCTGATGAGAAGTCAGCTGACTGCCTTATGGGAGCTCCTTTATAGGTAACAGATTGCTTTTCTTTTGCTGCCTTTAAGATTCTCTCTGTCTGGAATTTTTGGCATTTTAATTGATGTGTCTGGGTGTGGGCCTCTTTGGATTCTTCTTGCTTGGGACTCTCTGTGCCTTTTGAACTTGTGTGACTTTTTCCTTCACCAGTTAGGGAAGTTTTCTGCCATTATTTCTTCAAACAGGTTCTCTAACACTTGCTTACTTTCAACCTCTCCTGGTAATCATGTTATGCACATATTGTTATATTTCATGGTTGTCTCACAGCCTTAATTATCCACCTTTTTAAAAAAATGTTTCTTATTTTTGTCCCCCCATTTTGGCAGCCTGTTTGGATTTGTTTCTATATATTAGGTAGATCTGCTAGGACTCTCAGTCTTTTGGATGGTCTCTGGTGCAGGCCCATGTCTGATGCTGTTTGTGACTGGCCTTGAGTGAGTACCCTGTTTGAAGCTTTCCACACTCCACATCTTGTGGTTCCCTCTGCTGGGGGCTGAGTGTATTTGGAAAAGACCAAGATGTGCATCAAGGTCTGCTTTCCAAGCCCTGGGTCCAGAAACAAATCAGGCAAATGCTCAAAGCACCCAGAGGCTGATTGTTATTCAGTCTTTTAATGAACTTCAGGCTGTAGGAACTTCACAGGGTGGAGCAATTGCTTCCCTCCCAGGCAAAAGCTGCTTGGATAGTAAATGTCTGCCTGAGAAACATGTCCTCTGCTGTATGGGTAAATGGCTCAGCACAAGAATCCAGATGGCTGCCCTCTGAGCTCTATCCCAAAGCCAGAATCCCTGGATACTCCTCACACAACTCTATTCCACTCTGCCTTCCTTCCATAGGAGCCCAAAGTGAGTGGCTACACATGAAACTTTGTGTGTTAGCCCTTTAAGAGGGTTCCTGCATTCTTAGCCATCTGTCCCTGGCAGACAGAAAGCCTGCTGCTTTTCACAGCTAGATGTTATGTGGGCACCTTTCTCAGTTTTGGTGCTCTTGGCTGGGAAGCCCAGCTTGGGGTTTAGGTCCCAGAGTCCTCAGTGGGAACCCCCCACTGCTGAGATAGCCCTCCAGACCTTCAGCTGCTGCTTGTGGGAGCCCAGCCAGCCCTCTCATGGCTCTGCACTTCCTACCCATCTCTATGTGGTCTCCCCTTTAGGTCCTCGGTTATGAGGGGGCTCTCCAGTTAGTCTTCAGTTGATTATTCAGGATGATTTTTCTATATTTTAGTTGTAATTCCAGTTTGGTCCTGGGGAGTGTCAGTGTAGCTTACACTCAATCCACCGCTATCTTGCAATCTCTCTATTTGTTTATTTTAATATCTGTTTTCTGCATATATAATGTCTGGTCTATGTTAAACACATAATTATTTGTTCAGTAAATATTCATTGGAAGAGTGAATGAATGAATGAAAAATAGTGAGTCCACAGATAAACTCAAGTATATATAAAATTTCAAAGCCAAAAGTGAGTTATGTTTAACCAGTGGGAGAAGGATGGGCTTTATTATTATTATTGTATATTTATTTCAGGTGTACAGTATAATGGTTAGACAATTATATAATTTACAAAGTGGTTTTTAAATGCCTGGTGCTAAGTCAACTACTAATTATTGGTAAAAAGTATTAAAAGAATTAAAGCTGGAGTCCCAATATATTTCTTACACCAAAATAAATTCCAAATAGATGAAAAAAATGCAAAAATTAAACCATAAAGTTTCTAGAAGAAAACACAAGAGAACATCTTAATAAAAAAAAAAAAAATGACAAAGTAATTGACCAGTCAGTGTTGCTCAGTGGTTGAGAGTCAACCCATGAACCAAGAGATCATGGTTCGATTCCCAATCAAGGCACATGCCTGGGTTGCGGCTTG
The DNA here is from genome assembly GCF_964146895.1 of Miniopterus schreibersii. NCBI lineage: Eukaryota > Metazoa > Chordata > Mammalia > Chiroptera > Miniopteridae > Miniopterus > Miniopterus schreibersii. The sequence continues at coordinate 69,715,550 of NC_138104.1, read as the reverse complement.
ATCCTCTGTAGGGGACATGCAGGAGGCAGCTGATTGATGATGTTTCTCTCTTTCAGTGATGTTTCTCTCTATCCCTCTACCTCTCTAAAAATCAATTAAACATATTTTAAAAAACATTTAAAAAATATATAACAAGGTAATTTTTGTAATCTTTATTTATATATATATATATATATATATATTACTGTGTAAGCATATCAGAAAAATCAGACTACATAGAAGGGAAAAAAAGAATGATAGATTTTATGTAAAATATAAATTTTATGAGACATGCTTTTTTAAAATTACATGTAATGTGTATCAAAAGAGTTAATATCTTTAGTATACAAATAATTTTTCCAAATCAATAAGGAAAAAGTCATCATCTTAATAGAAAAATGTAAAATTTTCATGAACAAGCACTTCATAAAATAAGGAAATCAAACAACCAATGAACATATGGAATACCTTTCAGGAAGGAAATTTGGCAAGATCTATCAAAATGGAAAATGCCCATACTTTTTACTCAGCACTCTCATTTTAAAGATTAACTCTAAAGATAAATCTTAGAATTAGAACAAGTTATATGCCAAAAAATATTTGTTGCTGAAGTAGAGTAGCAAAAATTTTGGAATATTTGAAATGTCCACCATAAGAAATTGTTATATAAATCTTGGTAATATATATTTAATGTATTATTATTATGATTTTTATTATATAGTCACCACACTTGTAATTTAACATACAATGAGATTACTTGATTCATTATCTCTCCCTGCTCACAAATGGTAGAATCCATGAGGTTAAGCACTTTTAACTTTTTTCTAGCAACTAGTTCATTTCCCAATAGGCACTCAATACAGACTTGTTGAGCAAATGAATGAATGAGGCCTTTCTTTATCTTAATAGGCTGGAAGTGATGGGGAGAGTATTGGAAACTGCCCTTTTTGCCAACGCCTTTTCATGATCCTCTGGCTTAAAGGAGTTAAATTCAATGTGACTACTGTTGACATGACCAGGTAAGAGAATTCAGGACAGGTTTCATTCTTAGGATTGAAATTGGTAGATACCAATAAAATGTTGGTGTCTGTATGATGTGTGCCTTATCTAAAAACCTAACTCTGCTTACTTTTAATAATCATAGAAAGCCCGAAGAGCTAAAGGACTTAGCCCCAGGTGCCAATCCTCCCTTCCTGGTGTTTAACAAGGAATTGAAAACAGACTTCATTAAAATTGAGGAGTTTCTAGAGCAGACACTGGCTCCTCCAAGGTACAGCATTTTACAAGACATTATTGTTCTTGAGACCATTTATTTTATTGGCTTATTAATTGCAGATTGAGCATTCTTACTTCTAGACATCTAACTCTTTTTCAATGTCAGACCTCTCTTTTGTTATCTTTCTAGAAAACTTTGCAAAGATCCCCCTCAATCACTCTATATATGATTAGAAAACTTTACTACAGAATTATTTATTTAATATATATAAAACTGTTAAAACTTTATAAAATGTAGGCAGTATATTAGAAAAGGGCAAATGACAGACTTGGAAACCTGGGAAAGGCAGGTAAATTTGGGCCACATTTAATTTCAACCTCATCATCTGATCCATAATGAAGTTTGAGGGCATTTATACTGATAAAAATCAGACCTTTTTGTTGTAGAGCCCTCAGAAGATCTTCAATTAAAGATCTTTAATTATTCAGCTTGATCTTTTAGCTCTACAGGCTGAAAAATATTATGTCTATTATGTATAAACTTCCCCCTTTGACTTTAAATACACAAAGACAATAGATATAACATTTAAAATTATTTTTAAAATAAGAAAGTAAATTCTCTTTGTTCTAGAAATAGAGAAGTAACCCATGGTAGAGTACGAGTGAGAGCATGGGGTAGTAACACTTTATAGCCCATGAGGACTGATCATGATTAGGCTTTCACATCACTGATGGCATGAGGGCAGAACATACCCAACACAAGGGCTAGAGGTCAGAAAACAGATCTCACATAGTTAACCAGTGGCCAGAACTGCCCTGTCTACACTTGAATGAAAGTTATATATATCTGCCTACACAGGATAGTGTCTGGAAACAGGAAGCCTGATGTACTTATTTTTTTATTGCTGTATAACAAATTACCGCAAACTCAGTGTCTTAAAACAACACTCATTTATTATCTCACAGTTTCCATTGGTAAGGACTCCGGCTGTGAACTTAAACCTGCTCTAAAAAATGAAGTCTCAATCATAAACAAAAGGTTCTATCAGTCCATAATTCTTCTTACATAAGAAACTAAGGACACTATTCTAGATTCTTTTCTGTGTGACTATATTAGGTCTCTTTCTTCAATTATTGATGGCTTCTTAGACTTTAGCATCTGCTCCAAGTTTGTCCTGTATGTATTGAGTTCTTATTTTGTTCTTTCCCCCTCCCCATCCTCCTCTACTATGTCCTCCCCTCACATTATCTGATCCCTAATCTTTTCTTGCTCCCAAAGGTAACCAGTGAAAAAATCTGTGTATCTTTCCATACCGTTTTCTAGGTTCATATAAGCATAATAATAATAAGTACAATTTATAAATATTGCATGTTGCTTATCTCACTTCAAAGAACATTGTAACATTCTTCAACTCTACTGGTTTAGATTTAATTCATTTTAATGTCTGGATAATAGTCCATGTCACAGATGTGCTACAAGTTACTAAACTATTCCTTTACTGATAGACATTCCCTTTCCTTCCAGTTTTTTGGAAGGAAAAAACTACAAACTACAAACAGTAGTATAAATAACATCCTTGTTCATATGTCCTTATGTACTGGTGTTTTCATTCCTATGTAATAGATTCCCTGAAGCAAAATTCAAATGGTTTATAAACCATGAACACAGACAATAGTGCAGTGAAGGCCTGGGGTAGGAGAGCAGAGTAGAGGGGCTCAAAGGGGGGGGGGAGGGAAGGGGGACATCTGTAATACTTTAAACAATAAAGATAAATTTTAAAAAATACTTGATTTGTATTTAGCCACCTTACCAAAATAGCTCATTAATTCTAGTAATTTTTTTTCCTATACTTTCTTGGGTTTTCTAGGTATACAATTATGTTGTTGCTTCTCTTCTAGTAATTATACTGATTGCTTTAAAATAGTGTCTTCTACAACTTGCTAGAACCTCAAAAACAATATCAGCTATTGCCCTGGCCAGGTGGCTCAGCTGGTGGGGGCGTCAAACACCAAAAAGGTTGTGGGTTCAATTCCCAGTCATATACCTAGGTTGTGGGTTCAATCTCCAGTCGGGGCACGAAAGGGAGGCAACCAATTGATGTTTCTCTCTCACATTGATGTTTCTACTTCTCTTTCCCTTTCTCTCTCTCTAAAATAACAAAAAAAAAAAATCAATAAACACATCCTCAGGGGAAGATTAAAAAACAATATCAGTGCTAATAGCAATTTTAGGCGTTTCTGTCTTGTTCTGAAATTTAATGTGAATGGTTTGAGAGTCACCATTTAGAATGATGTTTTTTCTTGTCTTAGCAGTTAGTACATTCAGCACAATGTTGAAGAGCAATAGTGATAATCCTTGTTCTGTACTGGTTTTAAAAAAATAGTTCTAACATTTCACTTTTTTTCTTTTTTCTTTTTTTTTTAAATTTAAGTCTAGTTTGCAGGCAATCTTATATTGATTACATTAGTATAAGATGTACAATATAGTTATTCAACATTTTTATACCTTACAATGTGATCACCTTGCTAATTCTAGTAATCTTCTGTCACTGTAAATTTATCACAGTATTATTGACTATATTTCCCTCCCCTTTTTCACTCATCCCTCCATCCCATCCTTTCTCATAACCATCCTTTTGGTCTCTGTTTCTATGGGTCTGTGTTTGGTTTGTTTTTGTTTGATTGCTTGTTTTGTTTTTTTAGATTTCACATATAAGCAAAACCATTGTTTTTCTCTGCCTGACTTATTTCACCTTATAATACCTTTTAGATCCACTCATGTTGTCACAAATGGCAAAATTCTAATTCAAAAAGATATCCAAAGTGGGGGAAAAGTACATTTACAGTTGTGAGTACATGAAACACAGAGTTTATTCTTGTATTATTATTTATTAATTATTGTTTTATTTTCTATATGAATAACTGTAAACTTACTTTTGCCCCACCCTGCATGCACCCTATGTTCATTGCAGCATTATTTACAATACTCAAGATATGGAACCAACCTAGATGTCCAAAGATAGATAAATGGATAAAGAAGATATGATATGTATACAATGAAATATTATAGAGCAATAAAAAAAAGAATGAAATCTTGCCATTTACAACAACATGGATGGATCACCTTTTTAAAAATACTTGCTTTTTTATTAATGTAATACTGGCTAATAACATTATACAAGTTTCAGGTGCACAACATTATTATTCAGTACCTGTATACACTATAGTGTGCTCACCATCCAAAGTTTAGCTTCCATCCATCACCATATATTTGACCCCCTTACCCATTTCACCCTCCCCCACCCTCTTTCCCCTCTGGTAATACCCAATGTGTTGTCCATATTTATGAGTTTGCTTTTGTTGTCTTTTGTTTGGTCATTTGTTTCTTTTTCCTTTTTTTTTTTTTTTTTTTGTTGTTGTATATCCCACGAGTGAGATCATATGTTTGTCCTTTTCATTCTGACATTTCACTTAGCATAATACCCTCAAGGTCCATCAGTGTTGTTGCAAATGGCAATATTTCATCCTTTATGGCTGAGTGGTATTCCACTGTACATAAAAGGTGGGGCAAAAGTAGGATTACAGTTGTATGTGAAACAATTTATTCTTGCATTATTATTTATTAATTATTGTATTATTTTCCATGAGAACCAGCTGTAAACCTACTTTTACCCCACCCAATATGTAGCACATCTTTTTTATCTATTATCTATCAAAATATACTTAGGTTGTTTCCATGTCTTGGTTACTGGGAATAATGCTCCAATGAACATAGGAGGATATATATCTATACAAATAAGTGTTTTCAAATTTGGGGAGTAGATACCCAAAAGAGGAATTGTTGGGTGATATGTAATTATGTTTTTAATTTTTTGAAACAAAATACTATTTTCCATAGTGGCTGTACCAATTTACATTCCCACCAACAGTGTGTAAGGGTTCCCTTTCTTCCACATCTTCTCCAATACTTTTATTTCTCGTTTTACTTATAATAGCCACTCTAACACTCTAGTGAGGTAATAATCTCATTGTGGTTCCAATTTGCACTCCCCGAAAACATTTTATCATTTAATATGATGCTTGCTGAAAGTTTTTGATGGATACCTTTTATCAAGTTAACAAAATTAATTAACTTATTAAATCATTCAATAAATATTTACTGAATACTTCCTAAGTATCAGGTTCTATTCAAGGCACTTGGGACACATCGGTGAATAAAATGGGCAAAAACTCTCTGGTCTAGTAGACCTTAAATTCTAGTTGGGGAAGATAGTAAATAATCAAGATAAAAAGCAAAATATAAACTATTTTAGATGATGATAAACACTAAGAAAAAATAAGGCAAGGAAAGGAAGTAGTGAGTGTTAGGGACAGGAGAGAGGTTGCAATCTTATATAGAGTGGCCAGAGAAAGGCCTCACATAAGAGGAGCTATCAGAGAAAAAAACTTTAGAGAAGAGAGGAAGCAGACCCTGTGTCTATATGAGGGAAGGCACTCCATCTAAGTGCAAATCAAGTGAAAATGCCCTGGAGTGGGAGTTTGTTAGGCCTATTTGGGAGGGGGGGGGGAAGCAAAAAGTGTTTAGTAAAGTGCATGAGGAAGAGAGTAGAAGATGAGACCAGAGAGGTAAGGTGGGGTAAGATCACATCAGTCCTTTTAGACCTCTAGAGGACTTGGACTCTGAGTCTGACTGAGATGGGGACATTGCAGGGTACTGAGTAGGGAAGACACATATGACTTATATTTTAACATGATTGCTCTCACAACAGGTGGAGAATAGTCTGGCAATGTGGGAGACAAGCTTAGGAATAGGGAGAATAGTCATGAAGCTGTTGCAGTAATATAGGCTTTGGACAAAGAAGGGGGCAATGGAGGTGGTGAGAAATGCACAGACTCTGGGTAAATTCTGAAAGATAACCTGGCTGGAGTTGTTAATGGATCAAATGTGGGGATGGAAAGAGAGAAATCAAGAAAGATGACTGTTTGGCCTGACCATTTCTAGTTGCTAGTAAGGTGTTTTATAATTAGGAATTGATTTTCACTGAACGCTTTCTCTGCATCTATTTGTGATCATATGGTTTTTCTTATTTAATTTGTAAATGTAATAAAATTATTACTACATTATTTTATTTTATTATGCTAAATGATCTGTATATTACTCAGAGGAGGACATTTTAGCTACTGTTTTCCATCATCTCCATGCTCTTTATTCCTTCATTTGTTTTGTAAGTTACAATACTTGAAGCTATATGTATTACCACCATACCTTATGCCAAATAGACTTTCAGGAACAAGTATGGGGACCTAACTACCATTTGAAACATTGTTTCTACAGGTAAATGAGCTTTGAATTCCAGACAACTGGTTTCCCAGTGAACCTTAGAAACTAAATTATTCCAGGAGTGGAAAATATATCCAATGAGGGAATTATCAAGACTTTCAGTTTCCAGCACAATTTTCCAAAACCTTCATTCTCAGTAGAATGCAAGCTAGGAAACCTGGTCTCTGTCTCCTTGTGCTCAAATGATAGTGCAGTGATGTTTCTTTTTAAGGTACCCTTGCTTGAGTCCCAAGAACAAGGAGTCCTTTGATGTGGGCAGTAACCTCTTTGCCAAGTTTTCTGCATATATAAAGAACACACAGAAAGAGGCAAATAAGAGTAAGACAACTTTCTTTAAATCTGTTTTTCTCACTCACGTGCTCACTTTTTCATTCTCACTCAGCTAAAATAGGATTTTCCTGAATATATAGTATATGTTGGGGAATACCCTTCCTCTCATTCTCTGTTCTCTTTTCTGAAATTCCTTTGCATGAAGTTTTATTAGATTTAGAACCCAAGATTCAATATAGAAATTACCAACTTAGCTCAATTAGAGCATTGGCATGCCAGGTATAAACTAACTGCAGGACTTGATTTGTTAGGTGCCCCTCTCAACTTTCCCAGTCCTGCATACCTTTAAGGTTTCTTAAACCATAGCACCTAGCATCTCCCACAAACATTCCTGAAGTTTACTATCCTCTGAGTCAAGAGAGCTATTAGTCTCTGATTCCACTTTCTGACTCTTCTATGTTGAGTAATAACATATCACTTTTTTTCTCTTTGACTCTCCTCCCAATGCACTTCAAGAAAAATTTTAAAAATCTTTGTATTCATCATTTGATTAAACATCTGACTCTGTCTTATTAGTGGGTAGTTGAGCATTCTAGTAAACTATTTAGATTTGTTATAGCCAGTATAAAGAATGTGTATAGACAGAGATGTCTAAATATGTGAAAAGCATATTGAGAATGTATCTAGTCATGAAAACAATATATTTGTAAGTAACCCTATGACTTCATTGCCTCAGATTTTGAAAAATCTCTGCTCAGAGAATTTAAACGTCTGGATGACTACTTAAACACCCCACTCCTGGATGAAATTGATCCAGACAGTGCTGAGGAACTCACAGTTTCCAGAAGATTGTTCTTGGATGGGGATCAGCTGACACTGGCTGACTGCAGCTTGTTGCCCAAGCTGAACATTATTAAAGTAAGTCTTTATAAGGTAGCTTGAATGGTTTGGGCTGGGTTTGGGAGTTACCACCATGAATCACAGTGACCATTCTGTGTGAAGATGTTATATGATGGCTTTATCATCATCATTATGCATAGTGTATATCTCCTGTCTCTCTTCGGAGGAAAAATCCATGATCTCCTCTGGGAAGCATGAAATTTTATTTCTTCCTATACCAGGTATTTCCCACTGTGTTGTCTATAAAACAAGAATAATATTACCCATTTCACAGAATTCTTGACAAAATTAAATAAATTAGAACGGTGTCTGGATCACAGCAGTGATATAAATAATGTGAGCTAGTAATATTATTATGATAATGTAATCACTAACAAATTTTTACTGAACAGAATTTATTTTATCTCAGGTCTTATGCCAGACACAGAGAGTACATGAAGAAATAAGACATAGTTGGGACCCTAAACAACCCCTTAGTCTAATGGGGAGATATGTGTTCTTTTTATGTGCTTCCTTCTTCTAGACATTCATAATTAAATACAGCTTAATATAAATATGATTGCAAGCATATAGCCTTGTCTACGTTTGTACACAAAACATTAAGTAGTAATTCCAAGATTCTTTAATTTTATTTTGTAGTACTTTTTTGTTAATCTTCATCAGGGGATATTTTTTTCATTGATTTTTAGAAAGAGTGGGAGGGAAAGAAAGAGGGAGGAAAGGGGAGGAAGGGAGAGAGAGAGAGAAACATCCATGTAAGAGAGACACATCAATTGGTTGCCTTCCACACGTGTCCCGACTGGGACCAGGGAAGGAACCTGCAACCCAGGAACATGCTCTTAACCTGGAGTCAAACACACAACCCTTGGGTGCACAAGCTGACAGCTCTAACCACTGAACACACCAGCCAGGGCATGTAGTACTTTTGTGTAGATCACATGTCCACAATGATCTTGACTTTTGAGATATGGTTTTACAGACTAGGTATGTTACTGATGTCTTTTACTACCAACTGTATTCTCCAAAACCTTAGATTGCTGCCAAGAAATACCGTGACTTTGACATTCCAGCAGAATTCTCAGGAGTCTGGCGCTATCTCCACAATGCTTATGCCCGTGAAGAATTTACCCACACGTGTCCTGAAGACAAAGAAATTGAAAATTTCTATGCAAATGTGCAAGTGTGGCTAAACAGTAGTTAGGACAGCTCTTACAGCAGAAGAAGCTCTCATATTAGAAATGTTTTTGGAAATAAGAACATGGAAAATATTGTTTTCTCTATACAACTCTCTTATGGAAAAAACAACGCTGTATTTTCTGTATCAGGCGACTGTGTATTTTAAATGTCTTTATATTTTTGCTTAATTTTCTTTATTCCCATGGCATAACTACTGCAATTATAACCACTAAAATCCTAAATGATATGGAAAGCACCAAGATCTCTTGCTATTTGATTGAATTCCTAGAATGCATCATACATAAGCTCAATAGATGGCTGAAGTTATAAATGACATAAGTAGAGCCACAATTTCAAGCTGCTGCTTAGAAAAATTCCATCTAAATCATTAAAACAATTTTAAATTTTTGTTAGTTTCATGTGTACATGAGTTTATTTCTAATATGAGTAATGAAATCAGAGAGTGAGCATATCAGAGAGGCAAATCCTAAAAGAATGATTTTTTAAATCAGCTGTAGGAATTGATCAAGACCAACTGGTCTTAGAATGGTCTTCAACACCTAGAAATATGACTGCCTCATAGTCAGAGATGAGAATGAACCTTTCTGGCTAGATTATATTGTTAACAAGCATTCATTAGAAAAAACATAATAATAATTTTTAAAAGATTGGAAGCAAATATATGGCAAAGGTGCAAAGTAAATCTGATCTTTTATTCAACAGAAATAAAAAGGACACTAAGAAATCTTACTTATCAAAGGTCTTGTAGCTGCCCTTAAAAGGATAAGGCACACTGTCCTTAGAGAGTAATCACACAGCTTTCTACAGAACTGAAAATGTTCCATTGTATATGTACTCAAATTTACATGATCAAATACAATCAAGCCCCTCAAATCTGAAAACAAAAACTGAACTTAACTATCTGTCTTTCGTAGGAGAAACAAAGTTCAACCTCAAAAAAGGAAGGCACAGTATTATTATAGGCTTTGGGGGAAAGGTAGAGTTTAAATTTAAGTGAGGCACAATGTTTTAATAGGTTCAAAAAAAAAACAAAAAAACAGTAAGGCAATGAATAAAGGGCTAACAGCCCTGGGAATAGAAAGGGCTCCTGTCCTTGGAAACCACAGAGTTAAGATAAATGTATAATGTGGAACCTCCTCTTTGCTGGAAGACCTCTGATCTGAGAAATTACACCTGAACTAGATGGTGGGGTTGTGGCTTCTCTTAATAGCTCAGATCATTCTATTCTCACTGATATGATTTTAAAGAATAAAGTTTTTTTAAGATCTATGATTTTTTTAGGTTAACTTTGATCCTGAAGTTCCACTTTATTGTCCATACCATGGCTTTGATCTTTGCATTAAAATAAATTTTTTATTAAATTTATTGTGGTGACATTGTTAATAAGATTATGTAAGTTGCAAGTGTACATTTTTATGATACTAGATCTGTACATTGCACTGTGTGCCCACCAGTCAGTCAAATCTTCCATCATCATATCTTTGGCCCCTTTTACATTTTACTCCCTCTCACTCCCCTTCCTACTGGTAACCACCATACTGTTGTCAGTTGTATATCCCACATATGAGTGAAATCATATGGTTCTTAGCTTTTTCTGACTGACTTATTTTGCTCAGCATGATATTCTCAAGGTCCATCCATGTTGTCTCAAATGGCAGTATTTCATCCTTTCTTATGACTGAGTAGTAGTCCACATCTTCCTTATCCAATCATCTATTGAAGAACACTGGTTGTATCCACGACTTGGCCACCATGAATAATGCTGCAATGAACATAAGGGTGCATATATCTTGCAAATAAAAGAACCCATATAACTCAACACCAAACAAACAAACAATCGATTAAAAATGGGCAGAGGACCTGGACAGACACTTCTCCCAAGAAGACATACAAATGGCCATCAGATATATGAAAATATGCTCAACTTCACAAGTTATTAGGGAAATACAAATCAAAACTCCAGTGAGATACTACCTCACACCTAGAGGTTAGAATGGCTATTATCAACAAGACAAGTAATAAGTGTTGGAGAGGTTGTGGAGAAAAAGGAACCCTCATTCACTGCTGGTGGAAATGGAAACCGGTACGGACACTATGGAAAACAGTATGGAGGCTCTTCAAAAAATTAAGAATAGAGTTACCATATGACCCAGCAATCCCTTTTCTGGGTATCTACCCCAAAAATGTGAAAGGTCTACGACTTTAAAGAATAAGCCTTCTTTAACGGCTTCTGTAAAAGCTTCTTGCCCTGAAATTCACTAATAGATGTTTTTATAGATTACACCATACTTAGTGCTCATGTCACCACAAAGCTCCAGCATATAGCAAGATGGGCAGCTGTGACAAATGTTATCCAACTCCATAGGTACTTCTATAGCTTAGAATTATCCTCATAGACAAAATGATTATTATCTTCTTAGATACCTCAATACAATTCAACTCATAACTTCTCGACTACTTACTATGTTTTAATTATTTTTTAGTTATTTAATCCTCACAAAAACTCTGTATGAAGTATGTAAAAACACAATTCAGTCTCACTCTAAAGGAATTGCCCTTATTTTCACAAAACACACTGTTCAATAATGGAGAAAGGTATTTAGACATGAAATTACAATACATATGTATTATGAAAAGAGTGAGCACAAGGTTATATAACAGAAGTACATCCTTTCATGTTACCCCAGCCTGATTTCAAACAAGCTCCACTTGGTCATATAGCCTTTGCATAGCACAACCTCAGCGAAAATTCTGAGATGTGTTTTTATGAGCAGGTAAATATGGGCCTTACACACATGATTTCCAACCTGGACTGACACATGACTCCAAGGTGAGTTTCTGGATGAACTCAGCACCAGCAACCTCTTCCCTTACTGATATAAATTACCCAATATGAGAAAGGGAAGTTTTACCCATCGGGATCACACTTTTTTTTTTTTTTTTAAGAAAAATGTTTTCCTTATTAGGAAAGCATTACATCTTGGTGCAAAAATAGGCAGGAGTGGAATAGAGATTCCAAACAGAGAAATGTATGAAAACTTATCTGATAAGGCGGCATTTATGATCAATGGTGAAAGACTAGAACACAATTCAGCCAACTTCTTTGCCACTATAACAAGAATGACCTTTTTGCTAATTTCCAATAACATGTTTCACATTTTCAAATGAGTTCTCACCAGAACAGCCTTTAACATTCACATTTCTAGGAACATTCAGTTCGTGATTGTTTCTGTGTTCTCTAAGAAGATGGAACTTTTCTCTATAGCTCTCCTCTTTTCTCTCTGAGCCTTCACTAGAATTGCCTTTAAGAGTGATATTTCTAGCATGTACCTTAAAACTATTCCAGCCTCTATCCATTAAACACTTAATAAGTATCTTCCACATATTTAGGTTTTTGTTATGGCAGCATCCCATTTCTCAGTACCAAAATCTGTGTTAGTGTGCTCAGGCTTCCATAACAAAATACCATAAACTAGGTGGTTTAAATAACAGACATTTATTCTCATAGTTATGGAGGCCAAGAGTCTGAGATCAAAATACCAGCATGGTCAGGTTCTGACAAGAACTCTCTTTCTGGCTGACAGACAGCTGCCTTCTTGCTGTGAACTTACATGCTGAAGAGAAAGAGAAAGCCAGAGAGCTCTCTATTGTCTCTTCTTATAAAGGCACTAATCGAATCATGGGAGCTCAACCCTTATGATCCCATCTAACATTAATTATCTCCCAAAGGCCTCACCTCCAGAAACAATCACATTGGAGATTAAGGTTTCAACAAATAAATTTGGGGGTAGGTGCACACAATTCAGTTCCTGGCAGTTAAACACCAGGGTGTCCTACAATGAGTTCGTCTCACATCCTATAGATCACCTCTACTGTTCGTAGGACTCATTTTACTCCAGATTGTGCCAACTATACCAAACTGAGGTGGAAACAAAATACCTCCCCAGAGTCAGAATTTTTTATGATTTAGTTTATCTTTATTGTTGAAAGTATTACAGATGTCCTCCTTTTCCTCCCATTGACATCCTCCACCCTGCATCCACCCCACCGCCAGGCCTTCCCCATGCTACTGTCTGTGTCCATGGGTTATGCATTTATGCCTGTAAATTATTTGGTTAATCTCTCCTCACCCAAACACCTCAACCTTCCCTTTGAGATTCCTCAGTCTGTTCCATGTTTCTAATATCTCTGAATCTATTTTGTTCATCAGTTTATTTTGTTCATTAGAATCTACATATGAGTGTGATCATGTGATACTTTTATTTCTCTGACTGCCTTATTTTGCTTAGCATAATACTCTCCAGTTCCACCAATGCTGTCCCAAAGGATCAGAGGTCCTACTTTTTTACAGCTGGGTAGTATTCGGTGATGTAAATATACTACTTCTGTTTTATCCACTCATCTACTGTTGGGCACTTGGACTCTTTCCAGATCTTAGCTACTGTAAATTGCGCTGCTATGAACATAGGGGTACATAAGTTCTTTCTGATAGGTGTTTTGGGTATTTAGGATATATTCCTAGAAGTGGGATCACTGGGTCAAATGGCAGTTCAATTCTTAATTTTTTGAGGAAACTCCATACTGTTTCCATAGTGGCTGAACTAGTCTGCACTCCCACCAGCAGTGAACTAGGGTTCCCTTTTCTCCACGTCCTAGTCAGCATTTGTCATTTGATGATTTGTTGATGGCAGCCATTCTGACAGGTGTGAGGTGATATCTCATTGTGGTTTTAATTTGCATCTCTCTGATGATTAGTGACTGAGCATTTTTCATGTCTCTTGGCCATCTGTATGTCCTCTTTGGAGAAGTGTCTATTTAGGTCCTTTGCCCATTTTTAAATTAGACTATCTTCCTTTTGTTAAGTTGTATGAGTTCCTTATATATTTTGGATATTAACCCTTTCTCAGATGTGTCATTGGCAAATATGTTCTCCCATACAGTGGGCTCTCTGTTTTGTTGATGGTTTCTCTTGCCTTGCAGAAGTTTTGTATTTTGATGTAGTCCCATTTGTTTATTTTCTCCTTTGTTTCTCTTACCCTAGGAGATGTATGGGCAAACACTGCTACAAGAGATGTCTGAGATTTTGCTACCTATGTTTTCTTCTAGGATTTTTATGGTTTCACATCTTACATTTAAGTCTTGTATCCATGTTGAGTTTCTTTTTGTGTGTGGTGTAAGTTGGTGGTTTAGTTTCATTTTTTTTGCATATATCTTTCCATTTTTCGCAACATCATTTATTGAAGAAACTGTCTTTACTACATTGTATGTTCTTGCCTCCTTTGTCAAATATTAATTGAGTGTAATGGCTTGGGTTGATTGCTGGGTTCTCTGTTCTGTTCCACTGATCTATATGCCTCTTCTTGTGCCAGTACTGGGCTGTTTTGATTACAGTGGCTTTGTAGTATAACTTGATATCTGGTATTGTGATCCCTCCAACTTTCTTTCTCAAGACTACCTTGGCTATTCAGGGTCTCTTTTGGTTCCATATAAATTTTTGAAATGTTTGTTCTAGATCTATAAAACATGCTGTTGGTATTTTAATGGGGATTGCATTGAATTTATAGATTGCTTTGGGTAGTATGAACATTTTAAAGATGTTAATTCTTCCAATCCATGAACATGGTACATTCTTCCACTTGTACATATCTTCCTCTATTTCTTTATAGAATGTCCTGTAGGTTTCCAAGTACAGGTCTTTACTTCCTTGGTTAAGTTTATTCCTAAGTATCTTAATTTTTTTGTTGCAATGTAAATAGGATTGTTGGGTTTTTTTAGTTTCTCTTTCTGAGAGTACATTATTGGTGTATAAAAATGCCATCAATTTCTGGGTGTTAACTTGGTATCCTGCTACATTGCCAAATTCATTTATTAAATCTAGTAGTACTTTGGTGGAGTTTTTAGGATTTTCTATGTACAATAACATTTCATCTGCAAATAATGACTGTTTTACTTCCTCCTTTCCAATTTGGATGCCTTTAATGTTTTCTTGTCTGATCACTGTTGGTAGGAATTTCAGTACTATGTTGAATAAGAGTGGTGAAAGTTTTGTTCCTGTTCCTGGAAAAATGGTTTTAGTTTTTGTCCATTGAGTATGATGTTGGCTCTAGGTTTGTCATATATGGCCTTTATTATGTTGAAGCATGGTCTCTCTATTCGGACTTTGCTGAGAGTTTCTATCAAAAATGGGTATTGGAATTTGTTGAATGATTTTTCTGCATCTATTGATATGATCATGTGATTTTTGTCTTTCAATTTGTTTATGTGATGTGTCACATTTATTGATTTGCAAATATTGTACCAGCCTTGCATCCCTGGAATAAATCCCACTTGGTCATGGTGTATGATCTTTTTAATATATTGCTGGATCCAATTTGCTAATATTTTGTTGAGGATTTTAGCATCTATGTTTATCAAGGATATTGGCCTCTCTTTCTTTGTAGTTGTCTTTATCTGGTTTTGATTAGGCTAATGCTGGCCTTCTGAAGAGGATGTGGTAGTGTTCCTTCCTCTTGAGTTTTTTGAACAGTTTGAGGAGAATAGGTGTTGATTCTTCTTTGAATGTTTGGTAACACTCCCCTGTGAAGCCACTTAGACCAGGTTTTTTGTGTGCTGGGAGTTTTTTGATTACTGCTTCAACTTTATCAGCAGTTATCAGCCTATTCAGGTTTTCTGACTCTTCCTGATAGAGTTTTGGGAGGTTGTATTTTTCTAGGAGTTTGTCCATTTCATCCAGGTTATCTAGTTTGTTGGTGTATAGTTGTTCATAGTATTTTCTTACAGTCCTTTGTATTTCTGTTGGGTCAGTTGTTACTTCACCTTTTTTGTTTCTGATTTTGTTTATTTGGGTCCTCTCTCTTTGTTTCTTGATGAATCTGGCTAAAGGTTCATCAACCTTGTTTATCTTTTCAAAGAACCACCTCTTGGTTTCATTGATCTTTTCTATTGTATTTTTAATCTCTATGTTATTTAAATATATCTTTTATTGATTTCAGAGAGAGGAAAGGAGAGGGAGAGAGAGAGAGACAGAAACATCGATGGTGAGAGAGTCACTGATCAAGCCCACAACCTGGGCATGTGCCCTGACCGGGAATCGAACCCCGATCGCCTGGATCCTAGGTCGACCCTCAACTGCTGAGCCACGCCCGGCCGGGCTCTATGTTATTTATTTCTGTTCTGATCTTTATTATTTCCTTCCTTCTAGTTCCACTGTGCCTTTCTTATCATTGTCTTTCTAAGTCTTTAAGTTGTAGGGTTAGAGAGGTTATTAGAAGTTTTTCTTGTTTTTTGAGGTAGGCTTGTAGTGCTATGAACCTCCCTCTTGGGGCTATTTTCATTGTGTCCCACAGATTTTGGGTTGTTGTGTGTTCATTTTCATTTGTTTCCAGCAAGTTTTTTATTTCTTCCTTGATCTCTATGGTAACCCATTCATTGTTTAATAACATGGTATTTAATCTCCATGTGTTTGAATGTATTTTAGTGATTTTATTGTAGTTGATTTCTAATTTCATACCATTGTGACACTAGAGGATGCTTGATATGATTTCAATCTTCTTGAACTTGTAGAGACTTGTTTTGTGTCATAACATGTGGTCTATCTTTGACAATGTCCCACATGCACTTGAGAAGAATGTATATTCTGTATATTTGGGGTGGAATGTTCTGTAAATGTCAATTAAATCCAGCTGATCTAGTGGGTCATTTCGAGTCACTGTTACATTGTTAATTTTTGTCTGAAAGACCTATCCAGAGAAGTCAGGGGTTTTTTTAAGTCTTCTACAATGACTGTATTGCTGTTGATCTCTCCCTTAAAGTCCTCCAGAAGTTTTTTTAGTAAATTTACATTGTCCTATGTTGGGTGCATATATGTTTATCAAGGTTATATCCTCTTTTTGGATCCATCCCTTTAGTATTATGTAGTGACCTTTCATAGCTCTCCTTACAGTCTTCATGGATATTGTTACCCCAGCTTTTTTTTTTCATTTCCATTTGCATGGGAAAAAAATTTTCATCCCTTCACTCTCATCATGTGTGAGTCTTTTGTTCTAAAGTGGGTCTCGCCCAGCCGGGCGTGGCTCAGTGGTTGAGCATCGACCTAGGATCCAGACGATCAGGGTTCGATTCCCAGTCAGGGCACATGCCCGGGTTGCGGGCTCGATCAATGACTCTCTCATCATTGATGTTTCTATCTCTGTCTCTCCTTCTCCTTTCCTCTCTCTGAAATCAATAAAGATATATTTTTAATAAATAAATAAATAAATAAAATAAAGTGGGTCTCTTGGAGACAGCATGTATTTGGGTCATGTTTTCTTATTCATTCAGCCATCTTATAGCTTTTGATTGGAGCATTTAATCCATTTATATTTAAGGTTATTATTGATTGGTACTTATCTCTTGCCATTTTAATTCATTATGCCTACGTTTCTCACTCTTTATTTATATTTCTTATTACAGTAGTCCCTTTAACATTTCCTGCAATTCTGATTTGGTAGGGATAAACTCCTTCAGCCCTTTTTATTTTTTTATTTTTATTTTTTTGGCTGAGAAGCTCTTTATTTCACCATCTATTTTGACTGATAGTCTTGATGGATATAGTAGTTTTGGTTTCAGATCCTTGTTTTGCAGGGACCTCTTTGGGTTCTTTTTCCTTAGGACTTTCTGTGCCTCCTGAGCTTCTGTGACTTTTTTCTTGACCAGGTTAAGGAAGTTTCCTGCTATTATTTCTTCAAAGAGGTTCTCTAACCCTTGCTTACTTTTTACCTCTTCTGGCACTCCTATGATGCAAATATTGTTATGTTTAATGTTGTTCCTCAGCTCCCTTAAACCGTCCTCCTGTTTTTATTTTTTTTTTATTTTTGGGTCTGTGATTGAGTGATTTTTTTTTTCTACCCTGTCTACTAATTTGCCTATCTAATCCTAAGCTTCCCATAATAAACAGTTTTTGCTGTTTATTCCTTTCAATGTATTTTTTATTTCTACTATGTTGTTCTTATTTTTTTTCATAGTTTCCATTTATTTTCTCATGTTGTTGAGCCTCCTTACAATCAGTATTCTGAACTCCATACCTGATAGGTTGCTTATCTCCATTTCATTTAGCTCTTCTTCTGGATAAATCTCTTGTTCTTTCATTTGAGATCCCCCCCCCCCACTCCCCCACCCCCATTTTGGAAGCCTGTTTGGATTTGTTTCTATGTATTAGGTAGATCTTTTAGGACTCTCAGTCTTTTAGATGGCCTCTGGTGCAGGCCAATGTCAGATGCTGCTTGTGACTGGCCTTAAGTACCCTGTTTGAAGCTTTCCACATTCTACAGTTTTTGCTTCCTTCTGCTGGGGCTGGGTGCATTTGGAAAGGACCAAGATGTGCACCAAAGTCTGCTTTTCCAAGCCCTGGGTCCAGAAACAAATCAGACAAACACTCAAAGCACCCAGGGGCTGATTGTTATTCAGTATATTAATAAGCCTCAGGCTGTAGAAACTCCACAGGATGGGGTGAGAAGTTTTCCAACAGGGTTGGGCAATTGCTTCCCCCCTAGGCAAAATCTGCCTGGATAGTAAATGTGTGCTTAAGAAAGGTGTCCTCTACCATATGGGTAAATAACCTAACAGAGAAATCCAGATGGGTGCTCTCTGATCTCTATCCCTAGAGCTAGCACCCGGGATTCTCCTCACACAGCTCTAGCCCACTCTGCCTTCCCTTGGCCAGAGCTCAATGTGAGTGTCTTCACAGGAAACTTTGTGCATTGGCTCTTTAACAGGGTGTCTTTTTGGCAGAGGAAAACCTGGCTGCTTTTCACAACCAGATGTTATGTGGGCACCTTTCTCAGTTCTGGTGCTCTGGGCTGGGAAGCCCAGCCTGGGGTTTAGGCCCTAGAGTTCTCAGTGGGAACCCCCCATAGCTGAGATATCCCTGCAGGCCTTCAGCTGCTGCCTGTGGGAGCACAGACAGCCTTCTCACACCCCCACACTTCATACCAGTCTCTATGTGGTCCCCACTTTAGGTCTTTGGTTATGAGGGTGCTCGCCTGCTTGTCTTCAGTAGATTGTTCAAGATGGTGTTTCTATAATTCAGTTGTAATTCCAGTTTGGTCCTGGGAGACTTTCAGTGTAGCTTCCACATAGTCCAAAGCCATCTTGGAATCCCAGGATCAGAATTATTAAGAAAGAAGAAGCTAAGTGTACACCAGTAAGTATCTGGGGATAGGCTTTCTTATATACAAGTTACAAGGTTTGCTCTGTGTTCAACTGGGGTGGAAGGGCCTTGAGACATTCAGGTAAAGGAAATGATAACTTGTGAACTTAGCAAAGTAAAGAATGGTGGATCTGGAGTTTATAAATTAGGAAATGTCAAAGAGGCTATTTAATAAGACTTCCAGATCACTGAAGACAATAGTGGCCTCCTTGGTCTGTGTCTCCCAATATTTCCTTCAAAAACAATACATAATAACAAAAACAAATTTCAAATGGTAAACATAACTTGAAGACAGAAAAATTTGCAAACCTCATTATAACTCAGTTTCAAAAAAGAAAAACACATACCAAATCCCAGCAAGTAGTCTCTCACGTTCATGCTATACCACAAACTTTTGTAGTGAGCAAAAACAGGCGGAAAAAACCCTGTAGGGAATAAAGGTGCTAGTCATGGGCCTAAGGTAGATCTAAAATCATTGAAAGAAAGAATAAGTTCACCTCAAGTATGAAAATATTTTAAGTGTTCTTGTAGACCAGAGTATAGAGTACAGGGACGTAACTTAAAAGTACACACAACAGATCCAGAGACATAGAAGCATCAAACAGATGGACTAAGTGAAATAAGCCAGTCAGAGAAGGACAAGTATCACATGATCTCACTCATATGTGAAATCTAATGAACAAAATAAACTGATGAACAAAATAGATACAGCAACATAGAACCATGGAGCAGTCTGATGAATTTCAGAGGGAATATACTTAACCTATAGACACAGACAAGAGTGTGGGAAAGGCCTGGGGGTACAGGTGGGCTGCCCGGTGGAGGGGATCAATGGAGGGAATAAATATAAATTTTTTAAAAATGTAAATATTTGAATTTGAAGAATTCTGAAGTTGAATATAAAAATAAAACCTTTGTTTTACTTGAAAAAAATAAAAATTAAAAATAAATAAAAGTACGCACAATTTGAAGTACCAATCTTCAAAAGGCATGGCTCCTAGGGTAGAAATAAAAAGCCAAAAAGAAGTGAGAAACAACTTTTAGTAATCGAGTGTTGAAAGGAAATGAAGCACAAGGAGAACATTTAGAGTCCTACAAGTAAAAAGAGAATCAGAAAGAATCAGAGAAACACAACTCTTCCTTTCACCACCAAAAGAGTAATAAATACTCTGGACTTTGATACACTAGCATAAGATGGTGTGCCTTTAAACTAGAAACATTATGAACCATCATGAATCCACAAAAAGACTGGAAGACTCCTCAGTAAATCTATACAGAGTTATTACCAAAAAATCAGAGAACATGAATCAACACACCTCAACTGATAAAACATTCCTTTACAGAAAACAACTATGAACTATAAAAAAAAGTAAGACAATATTCCAAACTAAATACATTCAAACAAATATTTGGAGGTATGAAAAAAAATCACCTTGATTCAGACTTTCAAAGAATCAAGGAGAAACAAAGAGAAACTTGAACTAGGAAAGCAAATTGAAGAAAAAGATAAAATTATAAGTGAAGATAAATTAAAAGGTTCCCAAGGGAAAATAGACTCAAGAAAATTTCATAACATGCATTAAAAAAAATAGCTGAGAAAATAAAATAAATAAGGAAGTTAAAAGAATCAGAAAGGAATTGGTGAATTGAAAGAGAAACAAAGAAGGAATGGCAGTTGTATACTTGGAGTCACTGGGGAAGAGAAACAAAACAATGGAAGAGAAAAAATATTTAAAATTTTAAAACTATGATAAAAAAATCAAAAATTAAAGACATCAGTCCACACATTGAAAGATTCCACTGGATTCCTGGGAAAATTAACCAAAATGATCAAATCCAAGACATAACCTAATAATCTCTGAGATATTAAAGATAACAAAAATATAGTCCCAAGGCCTCTAGACACAGATGCTAAATAACTTATGAAGATAAATGCATTAATCTGGAATTAAGCTTTCAAAAAAAAAAACAAAAACACACACACACACACACACACACAAAAAACAGCATACAAAGCAAGGCAACAATAAAGCAGCATTTTTAAGAAATTCAAGGAAAGAGTGTGCAACAAGGATTTTTTTCCAGTGAAGTTAGTCTTTAGTATCAAGGTTATAGCAAAAAGGTTTTAAACAAAATAGAACTTAGAAAATTCTGTACCAATGTGCCCATAAGTGATTTTATTTTTTATTTGTTGTTGAAAGTATTACAGGTGTCCCTCTTTTTTCCCCCACTGATCCCTTCCACCATGCCCCCGCCTCCTGCCCAGGCCTTCCTCACACTATTGTCTGTGTCCATGGGTTATGCATATATGCATATAAGTTCATTGATTAATCTCTCCCCAACTCTCACTCCCCAACCCCCACCTTCCCACTGAAATTCATCAGTCTGTTCCATGCTTCTATGTCTCTAGATCTATTTTGTTCCTCAGTCTATTTTGTTTATTTGATTCCACATATGAGTGAGATCATATAAAACTGAATCAGGAAGAACGAGAAACCCTGAATAGGCTAATAACAACTGATGAAATTGAAGCAGTAATAAAAAATATAAATTAATTTAAAAAAAAAAAACAAAAAACCTCCCAGCAAACAAAAGCCCTGGTCCAGATCACTTCACAGGAGAGCTTTCTAATTCCTTAAGTTGTAGGGTTAGATAATTTACTAAAAAATTTTCTTGCCTTTTGAGGTAGGCCTGTAGTGCTATGAACTTCCTTCTTAGGACACTTTCACTGTGTCCCATAGATTTTGGGTTGTTGTGTGTTCATTTTCATTTGGTTCCAGGAAGTTTTTGATTTCTTTCTTGATCTTATTGGTAACCCATTCACTGTTTAATAACATGTGATTTAGCCTCCGTGTATTTGAATGTTCTTGAGTGTTTTTACTGTAGTTGATTTCTAATTTCATCCATTGTGATCGGAGAAGATGCTTGACATGATTTAAATCTTCTTGAACTTGTAGAGACTTGTTCTGTGTCCTAACATGTGGTCTATCACTGAGCATGACCCATGTGCACTTGAGAAGAATGTATATTCTGCAGCTTTGGGGTGAAATGTTCTGTAAATATCAATTAAATCCATCTGATCTAGTGTGCCATTTAGAGTCACTGTTTCTGTGTTGACTTTTTGTCTGGAAGATCTATCCAGTGAAGTCGGTGGGGTGTTAAAGTCCATGACTATGACTATTGTTGTTGCTCTCTCTTTTAAAGTCCTTAAGGTTATTGTTGATAGGTCCTTACTTATTTCCATTTTAATTCCTTATGCCTATGTTTCTCTATTTCTTATTATTATTATAGCGTCCCTTTAACACTTCTTGCAATGCTTTTATTTCTACTTCTAAATACAGTAGTCCCTTTAACATTTCCTTCAATGCTAGTTTGGTGGTGATAAACTCCTTTAGCCTTTTATTGTCTGGGAAGCTCTTTATTTCACCATCTGTTTTGGATGATAGCCCTGCTGGATATAGTAGTCTTGGTTTCAGATCCTTGTTTTGCATTACCTTGAATACTTCATACCATTCCCTTCTGGCCTGTAGAGTTTCTGATGAGAAGTCAGCTGACAGCCTTATAGGAGCTCCTTTGTAGATAACAGATTGATTTTCTCTTGCTGCCTTTGTGATTCTCTCTTTGTTTTGAATTCTTGGCATTTATTTATGATGTGTCTGGGTGTGGGCTTTCTTGGATTCTTCTTGCTTAGGACTCTCTGTGCCTTCTGAACTTGTGTGACTTTTTCTTCCACCAGATTAGGGACGTTTTCTGCCATTATTTCTTCAAACAAATTCTCTATCCCTTGCTTATTCTCTTCCCCTTCTGGTACTCTCCTATAATGTGAATATTGTTCTGTTTCATGCTGTCCGGCAGCTTCCTTAAACTGTCCTGCTTTTTTTTTTTTTTTTTTCTTTTTGGAGCTCTGATTGAGTGATTTTTTTCTACCCTGTCTTCTAATTTGCCTATCTGTGGGGAGCCGGCTGGCTGCCCCTCATGAATAATCTCCCTGGTAGGGTGCTGCCCTGGAGTCTCTCCAGGGGCTCGCCGACCCTAGCGCCGCCTTAGAGAGAAATCTCTGGCACGTTGACCCGCAGGGTGGGTCGGTTGAGCTAGCACCTCTACCCCCTGTAGCTTAGTTTTAAGATTAAACATTGCTTTAGGGAAGTAGAAGCTTTGCACAATAGATTTATTGCTCTACCTGGAGACATCAAGTCTCGATAAACAGGTGCGGATATGCAGGAATGGAATATGTAAAGGTCACTGCTTTGGGGCATTGTTTCACTGCTTGGGGTATTGTTTGGTTGCACTATAAAAGGCTTGTAATCAATAAACTCGGGGCCTCAGCCTGACTCAGCTTAACTTAGCTCTGCCTTGGTTGTGGCCCTCCCGATCCCATCCTTTTGTCTTTTTCTTTCTTTTCTAATCCTCACCCCCTCAATCAGGTCCTCGTTCGCCTGCCGGCTGGCTCCGGCACCTATCCAGTTCTCAGCTTCCTCTAATCCACTGTTTATTCCTTCCAAAGTATTCTTTATTTCTGCTATGTCATTCTTAATTTCCTTCATAGTTTCCATATCTTTCTTCATGCTGTTGAGCATCCTTACAATCAGTATTCTGAGCTCTAAATCTGATAGATTGCTTATCTCCATTTTATTTAGCTCTTTTTCTGGAGACTCTCTTGTTCTTTCATTTGGGTCTGTTTCTTTTTTCTCTCCCCATTTTGGCTGCCTGTTTTGGTTTGTTTCTATGTATGGGTAGATCTATGAGGACTCTTAGTCTTTTTGGAGGGTCTCTGGTGTAGGACGATGTCAGACACAGTTTGTGACTGGCCCTGCATACCCTGTTTGAAGCTATCAACAACCCTCAGCTTGAGGTCTTCTCTGCTGGGGCTGAGAACCATTGGACAGGACCAAAATGCACACCAAAGTCTGCCTTTCCAAGGCTCAGGTCCAGAAGCAGATCAGGCAAAGACTCAAAGCACTCTGAAGTCAGCCTCTTTATGCAGGCTGATTTATTTGATTCTCTCAATGAGCTTCAGGTTGTAGAAACTCCACGGTGGGGGGGCGGGGGCTGATCATTGTTAGTCTCTTAATGAGCTTTAGGCTGTAGAAACTCCATGGGGTAGGGCAAGAGGTTTTCCAGCAGGGTGGGGCAATCCCCCCCTCCCCCCAGGAAAAAGAAGCAAAATGCTTACCTGAAAAAGATCTCCTCTGCAGAATGGAAGAATGTCTGGTCACAGAAATCTAAATGGGTACTTCTGATCTCAATCTCCAGAGCCCACAACCCTAGATTCTCCTCACACAGCATCAGTCCACTCTGCCCTCCCTCTGCTGGAGCCCAAGGTGAGTGGTTGTACACGAAACTTTGTGACTGGGCTCTTTAAGAGCTTGCCTGCATTTCCAGCCATCTCTCCCTGGCACACAGAAATCCAGCTGCTTTTCACAGCCAGATGTTATGTGGGTACCTTTCTCAGTTCTGATGCTCTTGGCTGGGAAGCCCAACCTGGGGTTTAGGTCCCAGAGTCCTCAGTGGGAACCCCCCACAACTGAAATATCCCTCTGGACCTTCAGCTGCTGCCTGTGGGAGCCCAGCCAGCCCTTTCATGGCTCTGCACTTCCTACCAGTCTCTACGTGGTCTCCACTTTTCCTCCTTGGTTATGAGGGTGCTCTCCAGCTCGTCTTCAGTTGCAGTTGGTTATTCAGTATGGTTTTTCTATATTTTAGTTGTAATTCCAGTTTGGTTCCAGGAGAGTGTCAGTGTAGATCACTCAGTCTGCCACCATCTTTAATCTCCTCTGCCCATACGTGATTTTAAAAAGGTATAAGTACAATAGTTATGCAAACATTACTTTTGATGGAAGCTATATAATAGGTAAAAGGGGGCCTCTCTGTACTATTTTTAAAACTTCTTTTAATTTTTTAATTACTTCAAAAAAAGTTTCCAAAAAGTTTAAGTACAAAGGTAAACACTACAAAAAATATAAACTTTTCTGAATAGTAAAATAAATAAATAAACAAGCAAGCAATTAGTAAAAACACATCTTGTACACAAGGTAACATAAAAATAACATATCATTATAAGGTATTATGAATAAATTGAGGCAAACACATCAATTATATCAAGAAAGATGAATGGGTTTATTTTGTCTATTAAAATATTTTTAATTTGACTCACAAAACAAGACCGAATAATATGCTGTACGCAAGAAACCATGGAAACAAAATGGAATTCAGAAAAGCCAAAAATAAAAGAAGGGATAAATATATACCGAGTAAATGGAAACAATACGAAATCAGGAGTAGTGATTCTTATATCAGACAAAGTATAATTTAAGTCAAAAGCACTTAATGTGACAAAGAAGGGTGCTTTTGACTCTAAAATCTATAATTCAAAATGAATCAAATAACACAGCAACCAGTTTTAAGAAGTAGAAAACACAGAAGCATAGATAAAAAACACTGATAGGAGACTTTAATGTACTATTCTCTATATAAGACAGATCAAGTAAGCAAAAAATATGTAATAATATAGAGGACCTACATAATATAATAATAATATTGATCTTTTGCATTACAAACTAATATTAAAGAATCTATCTTCTCAGGTATTGATGAAACAGTCACAAAAAATGATTATACATTAGATCACCAAAAAAGATCATAACTTCCATAACGTACAAATATTACAAACAACACTGTCTTATCATAATGCAATGAAACTAGGAAATATTAACAAAATTTTAAAAGGGCCTTCTACCTTGAATTTTTAAAAATTTGTTGTTGACTGTACTACAGATGTCCCCCATTTTCCCCCACTTTGACCACCTCCACCCAGCCCCACTCCACCCTAGGCCTTCACCACACTATTGTCTGTGTCCATGGGCTATTTCTTATACTGTATATATATATATATATATATATATATATATATATATATATGTTCTTTGGTTAATCTCTTCCCCTCCCCCACATCCTACTTTGAATTTTTAAACCTTCAATTAAACAACTCTTGGTTGAAAGAAAAAATAAAAACTGAAAGTAGCATTTCTAAAACAAATAAAAATAAATAAAAACAAATGACAATGATGTAAACACATTAGACTCTATGGTATGCATTTAGAGCCATGATCAAAGGAAAAGTTATATCACTAAAACTTGTTATCAGTAAAAAGGAAAGGCTGGAAATAAATTCATTAAAAACCAAGTTCAAAACAACTTAAAAATTGCACAGCAATGTGAATATACTTATCCCCAAATTGTACACTTAAAAATGGTTAAGATGGTGAGTTTGTGTTGTTTTTTATTACAATTTTTTTAAAAAAGAGATCCAAAAAGATCTGAGTGAAGACCTCCTCCCCAAACGAGGAAAAGAGCAAAGTAATTGAAAGAGAATACAAGACACGAGCTAATAAAGATAAAAGTAGAAGTTAATGAAATTGAAAATAGAAAAATAATAGAACTAATTGAGTAATCAAAATTCTACTTTTTAAAGATGAACAATATAGACAAACAACTAGCTAAATTGATCAAAACAAAATAGATAAACAAAAATATACAAAATAAATAATGCAGAAATAACTATTAAACAAGAGAAATTAAAGACATAGTAGAAGACTACAAACCTCTATGCAAATAAATTTCAAAAATCTACATGATAGGGATAATTCCCTAGGAAAGTGAAGATTACCAAAAACAACTCCATTGGAGGTAAAAAAAAGAAAAAATTAAAGGGAGTAATTTTCATGGAAGAAATAGAGAAAATTATTAAGGAACTACCCACAAAAAGTACCAAGCCCCTGTAGTTTCACAGGGGAATTTCACCAAGCTTCAATCACTCCATAGTTTCAATGTTTTATAAAATGCCACAGTGCATTGAAAATGGAGGAAAACATCCTAATATTTTTATTAAGTACTGTATAACATTGATAACTAAATCTGATAAAGATAGTACAAAAATAAAAACCATAGACCAATATCACCTTTGGATATTCATATAAGAGCACTAAATAAAATTACCAGCATCCAATCACATATCCTAAGAAGCCAGAAACATCAATCAGAAAAAATATATGCACTCCTATGTTCATAGCAGTATTATTTACAATAGCTAAGATCTGGAAACAGTCCATGTGCCCATTAGTAAATTAATGGATTAAAAAAACTGTGGTACATTTACACAGTGGAATACTATGTGGCTGTAAAAAAGAAAGGATCTTTTACCCTTTGAGACAGCATGAAGGGACTTGAAGAGCATTATGCTAAGTGACATAAGCCAGTCAGAGAAAGACAAGCATCACATGATCTCACTTATATGTGGAATCTAATGAACAAAGTAGATCCAGAGACACCGAAGCATGCAACAGACTGATGTATTTCAGAAGGAAAGAGGGGAGGACTTTAACCAATGAACTTATAAGCACATATGTATAGCCCATGGACAGACAATAGTGTGTGGAAGGCCTAAGGAGGGGCAGGAGCAGGGTGGAGGAGGTCAGTGGGGGGCGACATCTGTAATACTTTCAACAATAAAGGTCAATTTTTAAAAAAGAATACATTATAATCAAGTAGGATTTATTCAAGAATACAGGTTGTATAAAAAGCTTCTGCACAGCAAAAGAAATCATCAGCAAAATGAAAAGGGAGCCCAGTGTATAGGAGAACATATTTACCAATGACACATCTGATAAAGGGTTAATATCCAAAATATATAGGGAATTCATACAGCTTAACAGAAGGAAGACAAACAATCCAATTAAAAAATGGGCAAAAGGCCTAAATAGACACTTCTCCAAAGAGGACATACAGATGGCCAAGAGATATATGAAAAAATGCTCAAAGTCACTAATCATCAGAGAGATGCAAATTAAAACTGCAATGAGGTATCACCTCACACCTGTCAGAATGGCTGCCATCAATAAATCAACTAACCACAAGTGCTGGCAAGGGTGTGGAGAAAAGGAAACCTTAGTACACTGCTGGTGGAAATGCAGACTAGTGCAACCACTATGGAAAACAGTGTGGAGGTTCCTCAAAAAATTAAAAATTGAACTTCCATTTTACCCAGTGGTCCTGCTTCTAGGAATATATCGTAAGAAACTCAAAACATCAGTTAGAAAGAACTTATGCACCTCTATGTTCATAGCAGTGTAATTTACAATAGCTAAGATCTGGAAAGAGTCCAAGTGCCCATCAGTAGATGAGTGGATAAAACAGAAGTGGTACATTTACACCATGAAATACTATGCAGCTGTAAAGAAGAAGGATCTCTTACCCTTTGGGACAGCATGGAGGGACCTGGAGAGTATTATGCTAAGTTAAATAAGCCAGGCAGAGAAAGACAAGTACCACATGATCTCACTCATATGTGGAATATAATAAACAAAATAAACTGATCAACAAAATAGGTCCAGAGACACAGAAGCATGGAACAGACTGAGGAATCTTAGAGGAAAGGTAGGGGTGAGGGAGCGGGTGGGGAGAGATCATTCAAAGAACTATGTTTATAAACATAACCCATGGACATAGACATTGGTATGGGGAAGGCCTGGGTGTGGGATGGATGTGGGGTGGAGGGGATCAATAGGAGAAAAAAGGGGACATCTGTAATACTTTCAAAAGTAAACATTTAAAAAAAAGAATACAAGTTGTTTCATTATTAATAATAATTTTGTATATTACAAATAATAATAGTAAAATACTCATTAATATGGTATATGATATTAATATACATGATTATCATAATAAATCCTGAAAAGCCTTAAATAAAATACCTGATTTTAAAAAACACTCAATAAAGTAGGAATCAATGGTTATATTATTATCATAATAAATTATTTATACTTCAGTCTTCAAACCAGTTTTAGTGGAAAATCACTACAAAAGTTTCCAATAAGATGAGCAACAAGGCAATGGTAGTGTCTTCCACTACCATTAAACTTTGTATTATAGGGGTTAGTTAAAGAAATATGCAAGAGAAATAAATCAGAGGCACAAGAATTGGAGAAGTAAAACTATATTTACAGATGATATGATAGTATACCTTTAAAACCTTAGAGCAGAGGTCAGCAAACTATGAACCACAGGTCTAATTCAGCCCACTACCTATTTTTGCATTTTTATTTTTTATATTTATTTATTTATTATTTATTTTCTTATAAATTTATCTTTATTGTTGAAAGTATTACAGGTGTCCCCCTTTGTTCCTCATTGACCCCCTCCACCTGTCACCTGTCTCCCCTCCAGGCCTTCATCACACTATTGTCTGTGTCCATGGGTTATGTATATATGCATATAAATTATTTAGTTAATTTCTTCCCATCCACCCCCATTGCAAAAAATTAAAAGAAAATAATGCTTTGTGAAAGTTATACTAAATTCAAATTTAATTGCTCATAAATAAAATTTTATTAGAATATAGCCACACTGATCTGTTTACATTTTGTATTTGGCTGCTTTCATGCTAAAAGGGCAGAGTTGAGTAGTTGTAACAGAGACCACATGCAGTACTCTGATCACTTTGCACTGCGGCTCAGTGCTTTACAAATCACAGTGATACAGTTATGACTCTATAGCACTTCAAGTGCCACACATATTGCTGTGTCACAACATTTTATTTTATTTTTTATTACCAGTTCATACCTATCATGTCAAAATCAAAACAAAATTTAAAAAAGTGAAGTTTGAATGTACTTTTAAGGCACAGTAGAGTGTGGGTTACTTTGTTATCAAATTAGATGGCAAAGAATTGTATTTATTATGTAACGAAACTATACCTGTGCTAAAAGAATCTAACATACATTGACATTAGCAGACTAAGCACCCATTACAATATTTCTAACTCATAGGGAGGTAAAAGTCAGAAAAATTAGAAAATTTAAATATGAATGTCTCATCACAATATAATTTTTTCACAAAAATAAAAGATGAATAGTGGCTGCAATCAAAATAAGCTACTGAGTGGCTCATTTGTTGGCCAAATAAGAAGGTAAGGAGAAAAGTAATTGGCAAAAGTAACTTTGGAAAATAATGTTTTCACTGAAAAACATAAACTAAGGATGAAAGAAACTTTGCATAAACTCTGTATATAATTGGCAAAGCTGTTTCTCAAGGGAATACAGGTAAACAATTCTGAAACAGCCGATTAAGCAAGGAGGAAAGCTATAATGAACGATGTGGTACTGGATTAAATTCAGAGACATCAGTATGTACTTATGTTAAGCTTAATATAGATAGAGATGAATAAATACAAAAATAATTATAGATATGTGTACATGCATGGATCAGTATACGCATGTAAATTACATAGTTCTGATGGCTGAAAGGATCGAGAAGCAGCAAGTAAACCCAGTGCCAAGATATTGGTTTCACACCATTCTTCAATGAAAAGAACCAACGCTCATTGGAAAAATGGCTTATTCTAGTACTGGAGCAAGGAAATTACATAATGAGCCTGAAGAGTCTTGTACCACCAGAAAATGAAGAAGTGCTCAAAAAACAAAAGCATGAGAGTATGTATGGCAGAGGGACAGAAGAGCCAACTTGAAAGAGCTCCCAATAACAAAAGGTAGAACAATTTGAGCAATGAAAACATATTCATAATAAAATAAGGAAGAAGTACTCATGATTATAATTACAGTCCTCATTTCTGTAACTGGTCACATGGCCCATTTATAACTATCTTCCTCCACTACCTATTCTGTATTCTCTTTGCCTTCAGCAAGCACCTTAGCTGTTTGTGGTTCTTTACGTGATGAGGTGACCCAAACCTTCATTCCTGAAAGGTGTGGGCCATTAGTAGTCCTGCCTGAATTGGGTTGTTGCAATTTCCCATTTATCTTAATCACAAGGCATTGTAATACTAAGACACATTCTAAGGGATCTCCTGTATTCCAGATACACTCTTTCTTACCTTCAGTGTGGAGTATTAGTCCAATTTCCCTCATGGCAGTCAGGATCAATAACCCCAGCCAACAGCATAACTTTCTTCTCTGCCTGCTGATTCATAGGCACGAAAAGCCCAAAGTGGCCAGGTGGTAGTTTTAACTTCCAGTTCAATGGAATCATTGCTGTATCTCCTGGTGGAAGTGTTCATCTCTCTGGGACTAAGACTTCCAGGCCAGAAGAGCATAAGTTCACAAGGACAGGAAGCAAAAATTTTACTAGTGGCTCACTAGGGGTAGTAGTGAGTGGTCCACTCCCATTTCCTCCCTTTGATTCCTGGAGTCATGAATCCTGGCTATGGAAGAAAGAACCGTAGATTGCACACTGACCCAGAGTATATACATCCTTCTGAAGAGCCTTGCCCCAGCCTTCCAAAGTATTGCCACCTAGCTGGCCATATAATTAAGTCTTTAGAAGGCCACTCCACCTTTTTATCAAGCCAGCTGTTACCACCACAAGCACGGACAACTCAGCCACAACCTCTGCATCGTCCTTATTTTCTCTCTTGCCCTCACATGTCACTTCTCTCTCCTCAGTTTCAGTAGAGGGGTGGGCACAGAAGCTACAGCATAGCGAGATGTGGAACAGAAAGGGAAGCATGAATCTGTTCTGCTGACTCTGGGACAACTTGGAGGAACTGCTCACAGGTAAAAAGAAATGGATGGTCAAGGGGTCAGGGGTTTCATATCATTTATATCCCAGCCACCACTGCCACCGCCAATCTGGGCCCAGGCCCCACTCTGCCACCCCCGCCCCACGAATGGCAGTCATGCTGCCCACTGCCTCCGTGCCTGTGGGCCTGGGCCCGCACATCTGTGAGCTGACACCAGCGCCATCTCCTTTGCTCATGCGTGCTCCAT
Source organism: Miniopterus schreibersii (assembly GCF_964146895.1). NCBI lineage: Eukaryota > Metazoa > Chordata > Mammalia > Chiroptera > Miniopteridae > Miniopterus > Miniopterus schreibersii. The sequence continues at coordinate 69,683,683 of NC_138104.1, read as the reverse complement.
TTTCCCATCAAACTTCACTTATAGAACAAAAGCTCAAATATAAAATGATTAAGAATTTCAGGCTGCAACAGCAGAGCATTGCACCAAGCACAGGGGGGGAGGGGGGGCTTCTGATACCAGGGCCCCATGCAAGGGTTGCACATGCAGGAAGCCAGCCCTGGTCACATCTAATGACACCAAGCTAGCTATGCACAGAGATTTGATTAATTAGTGTTATATACAGAGAACTTATTTTTATTTAGGTTATCTGTCTTTCTCTTAATACTGCTTGATTTTTACTATCTTGAATGCTTTGCCAAAGCTGAAAAGTAGATTCTTTCTACTTTTTCTCATACAGGAAAAATATCTTCATAAAATTTTAAAAACTTTTAATGATCTGATTTAAACAAATTTCCAGAAGGGAAATGTGCAGCTTATGATTTATTAGGGGTGACAGGATAGTCTTCCATAGGAAATAAAGTACGGTTAACTGGGCTGAAAGCATACCACATCCATGAAACAAAAATAAGTTGGTATAGAAAAAAATAACTTCAAATTTAAACTTAAAAATATGATAGTTAAAATTTTTAAATATTTAAATGAGATAAATAGCTAACTGGAAGCATCTGGCACATAATTTAATGAACCAAAGGATCAAATTATGAGATTTTCCCAGCATGCTATTCAAAAGGGTGGATGAACAGAAAATATGTGAGAAAAATTGAAACATTTAAGATAGATCCAAAAGTGTCAGCATCCATCCTTTAATGGTCATTGTAGAGAAAAGGCAAGAAATGACAAACAAAAAATTCACAGAATTGAATAAAGACAGGAATCTTGAGAGAAAACAACAGACCTGTTTCAGCAGGATGAATGAGGATGTTCACAGAGTAAGTTGGAGACATTTTTGTCTTTTCTCTAGACTCTAAAACAGTGTAAACCCATAGAGACTCAGATTCCCCATCTATAAAACAGTGTTTATAATAGTACGTTTGTCTCAAGCTATAATGTAGAGTAAATGTATCGATGTGTGGAAATTCCTTAAGAAATTTCTGGCACAGAATAAGAACAATGATAAGTATTAGTCAAATAAAATAACCACTTGGACATGTTACTGCCCTTCCTATCAAATGAGAAATGATATATAAGGGAACTTAGCATTGACTGGAAATTTTAAGTTGGAGGTTACCAATTCTACCATTGAAAAGATTTGGGGCATGTTGAAACCCAAGTTAGGGCCTTGAGCATCATGGCTCACTTTAGTCTTGCGTCTTTGAGAGTAATTTTATAGCACAGTGCTCCTGAAGTTAAAAGCTACTTTTCCAGAATGTTGACTTCAAAGATATTACCAACCAGAGAGAGTAATTTTGAGGTGAGCATAAGATGACAGGCTAAGGTGACTTAGATACTGTTTATTTAGAAACTCTTCCTTTTTCAGGGCAAACAAGAACATTGGCTAGAAACTCTTGCTTCTAGAAAACATGACAAAGATGTTAGCTAATAAGTGTGATGATTTAAGGGCAAACACGACTGAGACTCTGAATCTCCAAGAAGTACTTGGTACAATCACTTTGCTCTCTATCACCTAGGAATATAATCCAAAGGGCCCATATATTAGACTCTGATTTGGAGCTGTATCTGGAGAACCTTGTCCCAGCTCTGCAAAATATTGCCACTTAGCTGGCCCTGTAACTGAATCTTTAGAAGGCCATTTCACTGTTCTATCAAACCAGCTGCTTCAGGATGGTGGGGAACATGGTAAGGCCATTGAATTCTATGAGCATGGACCCATTGCCCCACTTCTTTTCCTGAGAAGTTCTTTGATAAGAAGCAATGTTTTGTGGAATACTATTAGGGTTGATAAGACATTATGTAAGTCCACAGATGGTAGTTTTGGTGAAAACATTGTGTGCAGGGAAGGAAAATGCATACCCTGAGTAAGTGTTTATTCTAGTAAGAATAAATCGCTGCCCTTTCCACAATGGAAGTAGCCCAGTGTAGTCAACCTGCCACCAGGAAGCTGGCTGACCACTCTGGGGATTGGTGCCATGTTAGGGCATTCAGTGTTGGTCTCTGTTGCTGGCAGATTGGGTACTCAGTGGTGATAGTATCCAGACAGACCTTGGTGAGTGGAGGTCCATGTTGCCAAGTTTATACATTACCTCCATCCCTGCCACCAGACCCTTTGTTCATGAGCCCATTGGAAAATGACATGGGTGACTAAGGAAAAGGCTGATTATTATCTGCAGAAGGGGCCCACTTGATTATTAAAATTCACCTATAGGGTGACATCAAAGGCTTCAAACAGCATCCCTATCTGCCATTGACATTTCAGGCACCATGGGACCTGCTGGATCATATGACCCAAGTGGCAGAGAAGCTTGCATAGTAGCCTGGACCTGTTACAGAGCCTTCTCTTGTTCTGGGTCCCACTCAAAACCAACAGCTTTTTTAATCACTCAAAAATGGGCCAGAATAACCACCCAAATGAAGAATATGTTGCCTCCGAAACCCAAAGAGGCCCACTAGGCATTGTTGTTCTTTTTGGTTATAGGAGAGGCCAGATGTAACAACTTATTCTTCACCTTAGAAGGGATATCTCAACATGCACAATATTACTGGAGCCCTAGAAATTTCACTGAGGTAGAAAGCCCCTGATCAAGGTCAACTTCAAAAGAGACAAGCCATGTTGATAGCAGGTAACTTTGTGATGAAAATAGTTTATCTCTTTGATCTTCCCACCAAAAGCATACAGCCCGGTCTAATCCTAGCCAGTCTAAGCATGAGACTAACATCAAATAAAGCCCTTTTGAGAAATATTCTATAAAATCCCTTATTGTTACTTCTCAAAACTATGTCATCAAAAACAAACTTTGAGAAAGTGTCACAAACCAGAGGAGGCTAAAGAAACATGATAACTAAATGTAATGTAGTATCCTACATGGGATAGTGGGGGGGGGACATTAGGAAAAATTAGTGAAATTTGAATAAAGTGTGGAGTTTAGCTATTAGTAATATACCAATGTTTTCTCCTTAGGTTTTACAAATGTACCAGGGTCATGTAAGATGTTAACAATAAAAGAAACTGCATTGGGAAATACAGAACTCGCTGCACTATCTTGTCTATAAATCTAAAATTCTTCCACAATAAAAAGCTTAAACTTTAAAAAGTCATATGTCCATAGATTGATGTCAGTATTTGACTTTACTTATCTGTTTAAAAGATATATTCAAAAATATGTGGACTCCTAGGAATGTATCCTAAGAATCCTGAAACATTCATCAGAAAGGATATATGTACCCCGATGTTCATAGCAGCACAGTTTACAATAGCTAAGATCTGGAAACAGCCCAAGTGCCCATCAGTAGATGAGTGGATAAAAAAGCTGTGGGACATTTACACTATGGAATACTATGCAGCTGTAAAGAAGAAGAATCTCGTACCCTTTGGGACAGTATGGATGATCCTGGAGAATATTATGCTAAGTGAAATAAGCCAGGCAGAAAAGGGACATCTGTAATATTTTAAACAATAATAAAATTTAAAAAATATATATGTGGAATCTAAAAAATCAAAATAAATGAACAAACAAAACAGAAACAGACTCATAGATACAGAAAACAAACTGATGTTTGCCAGTTGGAAGGAGGTGGGGGGCTGAGTGAAAAAGGGGAAGGGATTAAGAACTACAAATTGGTAGTTACAAAATAGTCATGAGGATGTAAGTACCTCATAGGGAATATAGTCAATAATATTGCAATAACTGTGTATGATGTAGTGCCAGGTGAGTACTAGACTTATCAGAGAGATCACTTTGTAAGTTATATAAATGCCTAACCACTATGCTGTACACCTGAAACTAATTTAATATTGTCAACTGTAATTGAAAAAAATGAAATAAAATAAAAATAAAAATTTTTTAAATGAAATATATAAAATCTCATTACAGGTAAGCATTAATAGATAACATTGAATTGATTTTGATGGTAAGGAATACTAACTTTGGACCTTAGTTAAGGAAAATGTTATCTCCAAAAAGAATTATAATATTCACATTAGTAGACCTATATTACAAACAAATATATATTTAATTATTTTATTTTAAATTTCATCAATAAAAATTTTGTGGAAACTTTTTTATTCTCTTGTTATATAGATAACTACATAATATTCTCAATTTTGTCTCTTGGCCCATCAAGTTTAAAATACTCTCTAGTTCTCTACAAAAGATTGCCAACCTCTGCTAAATTGCCAACCTCTAGAGAAATAATAAAAATACCTAAAAAACAGTGTTCAGTAAACTAGCAATAACACAGAAATCAATAGCCATCATATAGATAAACAATAATTTGTTAGAGGAAATGATGGTAGAAAAAACATTTATAATAGCAGGATAAAATAAGAATAAACAACAAGAAATGTTCAAACTTAAATTAGAGAAAGCTTAAACACTCCTCAAAGACACAAATGAAAAGTTGAGCATATGGAAAGACCTCCCTTGTTCTTGAATAAAATAACTCAACACCATAAAGATGTCAGTTCTCCATAAGGTAACTTATAAAATGTATTGTAATCCTAATACAAGTGCCAACTAGCATGTTTTTGGGCCTAGATATATTGATACCAAGTTCATATAGAAAAACAAACATAAAAGAATAACCAGGAAAACACTAAAAATAACTATGAAGGAAAAGCAGACTTACCATATATTAAAATATACACTAAAGTGTTTTTAAGTAAAACAGGATGGTATTGGTAGATGACTAGACAAGCAGACCAAGGAAGTGAATAAAATGTCCAAAAATAGATCCAAATACATATTAAAACTTAGTATAAAATAAGGGTGACATCTCAAATCTCAAGAGAAAAGGTAGACATTTTAATAAGTGGTGCTGGGATAACTGGAAAGCTATTTAGAAAAAGATAAAGTAGATCCATATCTCACACGATATAAAAAATTAACTCCAAATATATAGGGGATCGAAATATTAACTCCTAGGGCAAGAGAAACAAAGGAAAAAATAAACATATGGGACTACATCAAACTAAAAAGCTTCTGCACAGCAAAAGAAAACAGCCTCAAAATATAAAGGAACCCCAAGGTCTGGCAAAACATATTTGCCAAGGATGAATCTGATAAGGGACTAATTTCCAAAGTGTACAAAGAACTCATAGCACTCAGCAAGAGAAAGACAAACAACCCAATTAAGAAATGGGCAAAGGACTTAAATAGACAGTTCTCCAAAGAGGACATACGGATGGCCAAGAGACACATGAGAAAATGCTCCACGTCGCTAATCATCAGAGAGATGCAAATTAAAACCACAATGAGGTATCACTTCACACCTGTCAGAATGGCTGCCATCAACAAATCAACAAACGACATGTGCTGGGGAGGGTGTGGAAAAAGGGGAACCCTAGGACACTGCTGGTGGGAATGCAGACTGGTGCAGCCACTATGGAAAACATTATGGAGGTCCCTCAAAAAATTAAAAATGGAGCTGCCGTTTGACCCAGTGATTCCACTCCTAGGAATATATCCTAAGAATCCTGAAACATTCATCAGAAAGGATATATGCACCCCAATGTTCATAGCAGCACAGTTTACAATAGCTAAGATCTGGAAACAGCCCAAGTGCCCATCAGTAGATGAGTGGATGAAAAAGCTGTGGGACATTTACACCATGGAATACTACACAGCTGTAAAGAAGAAGAATCTCGTACCCTTTGGGACAGTATGGATGGTCTTGGAGAATATTATGCTAAGTGAAATAAGCCAGGCAGAGAAAGACAAATATCACATGATCTCGCTTATATGTGGAATCTAAAGCACTTAATAAACTGACGAGCAGAATAGATTCAATGACATGGAAGCATAGTTGAGACTGACGAAATGTCAGAGGAAAGGGGGAGAGGGGGTGGAGGGGGAGAGAGTAACCAAAGAATTTATATGCATATATGCACAACCCAAGGACACGGACAATGGTGGGGAGAGGGAGTGGGAAGGGGGAAGGAACGGGGGGGGGGGGAGGGTCATTGGGGAGAAAAAGGACATCTGTAATACTTTAAACAAAAATAAAAATTATAAAAAAATAAAAAATAAAAAAATAAAATGAAACCATACAAGTTTTAGGAGAAATCATGAGATTATTTCTCGTTAGCCTTAGTGAAGGGAAAGACTTTTTTTTTTTAATATGTCTTTATTGATATCAGAGAGAAGAAGGGGAAGGAAGAGAGAAATATAGAAACATCAATGATGAGAGAGTCATTGATTAGCTGCCTCCTGCATGCCCCTGACTGGGGATTGAGCCCACAACCCCGGGTATGTGCCCTGACTGGGAACTGAACCATGTTCTCCTGGTCAATGCTCAACAGCTTAGCCATTCCCAGCCGGGCAAGACTTTCTAATTATGACTTAAAAACAGATGCAATAAAAGAAAAAATTGGTAAATGTGAGTTCATAAATATTTTAAAAATTAAAAACCTCTTAATGGCAAAAATATCACCATAAACAAAGTCAAAAGACAACTAACAAACTGGGAGAAAATAGTTGCAACATATATTGCAGATTAATGACCAATATCTCTAATTTATAATTTATAAGTATATATTCATTCATGTCTTTTACACATTTTTCCAATGGAATTTTGATCCTTTCTTCCTCAACATTATATATACATATATATATTCATAATTAGAAAAATTTTACAGAAATAAAAATTAAAACAACACTGAGACACCATTTCTCACCATCTCTCATATGTTGCTGGTGGGACTGCAAACTGATTCAACACTTATGGACAGTAATTTGGCAGTATCTTTACATATGTACTTACATTTGTGTTTGGGTTTTTTTTGCCCTGACCGGAATCGAACCAGCAACCTTTTGGTGCATGGGACAATGCCCAAAGAACTGAGCCACACCAGCGAGGGCTGTCCTTATATTTTGACTCAGCAATCCCATTTTTCTGAATTTACCTCAAGATATACTTCTAACAATATAAAAACATATACACATGATTATTAATTGCATCATTGTTTGTAATTACAAAATATTATAAACAACTTAAATGCCAATACATAGGCAAGTTGTTGAGCAAACTTGGTACATCCACACAATGGAGTACTTTTTAGACAGCTGTGAAAATGAATAAGGAAAATCTCTATGAACGAAGCTGTGATTTCTAGAATATGTTTATCATTCAGTTAAAATAAATCAGTCTAGAAAAGTTTATACTACTCTAATTTTTATGTAGGAAATAAAGGGAAATAAGAGAACATTCATAGAAGAAACACAAAAAAGTAAACCAGAAGCAAATAAAATTGGTTGCCTACAAGGGGTGAAAAGGGTGGGTAGAGAGGAAGTTTTATCATTCCTGTGCATATATTTTTGTATAGTGTTGACTTTTTATAATTATGTTGATGTTCTACATATTTTTTTGTTAAAAAAATCAACAAGGTTAGGAAAACAATAATCCTAAAACTAAGTAAAATCATACAAATGATTCCAGCTACATATGTCCCTGCTTATCCACAGGGGATATGTTTCAAGACCCCTCAATGGATGCCGTAATCATGGATAGTATCAAACCCTATATATACTGTACTATGTTCTTTTCTATACATATATACATACATACTATGATAAAGTTTAATTTATAAATTAAGCAATGTTAAGAGATTAACAAATATAAATGATAATAAAATAAAACAATACACGACTTTTCTTTGGCATGTCTGAATTGCTGGCCTCACTACTCTTGCACTTTGGGGCCATTATTAAGTAAAATTAGGGTTACTTGAACACAAGGACTGTGATACCATGACAGCCAATCTGATAACTGAGAGCTACTAAGTGACTAATGGGTGGGTATCATATACAGCATGGATACACTAGACAAAGGGATGATTCATGTCCCAGGCAGGACAGAGCAGGATGGCACAAGATTTCATCACCCTACTCAGAAAGGTGCACAATTTAAAACTTATGATTGTTTATTTCTGGAATTTTCTATTTAATATTTTTAGACCACAGTTGACCCTGGGAAAGTGAAACCATGGATAAAGGGGAATTGCTGTCTACTTCCAATAACTAACAACCACACTCAAGGGAAAAAGATGGAGAAATTCCTACCAAGACACAAACTACTAAAACTAACTCAAGAAATAAACAATCTATAATAAGTGAAGAGATTAAATTAGTAATCAAGGAACTACCCACAAAGAAAAGCCCAGGCCCATATAACTTCACTGCTAAATTTTAGCAAGCATTTAAAAAAGAGTTAATATCAATTTTCACAAGCTCTTCCAAAAAGCATGAGGAAAACACTTCCCAACTCATTTTATGAGGCCAATATTACCCTGATATTAAAACCAGACAAAGAGCCCGGCCGGGCGTGGCTCAGCGGTTGAGCGTCAACCTAGGATCCAGGCGATCAGGGTTTGATTCCCGGTCAGGGCACATGCCCAGGTTGCGGGCTCAATCCCCAGTCAGGAGCGTGCAGGAGGCAGCCAATCAATGACTCTCTCATCATTGAAGTTTCTATCTCTCTCTCCTCTCCTTTCCTCTCTCTGAAATCAATAAAGATATATTAAAAAAAAAAAAAGACAAGGACATTACAATAAAAGAAAACTATAGACCAATAAATATTATGAATATGAACGCAGAAATCTTCAACAAAATACTAGCAAACCAAATCCAAAAACATATTTTAAAAATTATACAATATGATCAAGTAAGATTTACACTAAGGATGCAAGGTTAACTCAACATTCAAAAATCAATTAAGGTAATATATCATATCAAGAGAATAAGAAACAAAAATCATACGATCATCTCAACAGATGCAGAAAAAGCATTTGACCAAATCATTAGGAATACACTAAAAAACTGTTAGGGCTAATAAATGAGTTTAGCACATTGGAAAATATAAATCAACATTAAAAAATCAATTGTATTTTATATACTTGCAATGAACAATCCAAAATAAAATTAAGAAAACAATTCCAAAAATGTTAAATACTTTAATACTTAAAAAGAAAACAATTCTATTCACAATAGCATCAAAAAGAATAAAATACTTAAGAATAGCTTAGCCAAAGGAATGTAAGACTTGTACATTAAAAACTACAAAACATTGTTGAAAGAGATTTTAAAAGATCTAAATACATGGAAAGATTTCCTATGTTCAAGGATTGGAAGACTTAATATTGTTAAGATGGCAATAGTCCCCAAATTGATCTGCAGAGTCAATGAAATCCCAACTGATAGCCCAGCTGCCTTATTTACAGAAAGTGACCAGTTGATTTTTAAATTCATATGAAATTGAAAGGGGTTCCAAATAGCCAAAACAATCTTGAAAAAGAACACAATAGGAGGACTCACATTTCTTAATTTCAAAACAAAGCTACAACAATTAAGACAATGTGGTACTTGCATGAGACTAGACATATAGACCAATAAAATTAAAATTGAGAGTTCAGATATAAACCCATAGTCTATGATCAACTGATTTTCAACAGGAATGTCAAATCATTCAATGAGAAAAGAATAATCTCTCCAACAAATGCTGCTTTGACAACTAGATATCCACATGAAAAAGAATAAAGTTGTAACCCTACCTCACAACATATATAAACATTAACTAAAAATTTATTCACAAAGATATATGCACCCATATGTTTATTGCAGCATTATTCATGGTGGCCAAGACATGGAAATAACCGACGTGTCCTTCAGTAGATGATTGAATAAAGATGCGGTACATATAGACAATGGAATACTACTCAGCCATAAAAAAGATGAAATACTGCCATTTGCAACAACATAAATGGATCTTGAGAATATCATGCTAAGCGAAACAAGTCAGACAAAAGAAGTCAAGAACCATATGATTTCACTCATATGTAGGATCTGAAAGCAACAAATGAACAAGAAAAATAAACAAACAATAATTCATAGACACAGACAACAGTATGGTAGTTACCAGAGAGAAGGGGGGTGGAGAGAGGAAGTAAAATCTAAAGGGGATCAAATAAATGGTGACAGAAGATTTGACTTTGGATAGTGGGCACACACTGCAATATACAGATGATGTATCATAGAATTGTACACTTGAAACCTATATAATTTTATTAATAACTGTCACCCTAATAAATTTAATTAAAAATAGACCATAGACCTAAATGCATAGAAAGTATTTATAAATCATACCTAAGGGACATATACCTAAAATATATAAAGAACTCTTACAACTCTATAATAAGAAGACAAATAATACAGTTAAAATGGGAAAATGATCTGGGTCTACATTTCTCCAAGGAAGACATACAAAAGACCAATAAGAATGTGAAAATATTCACAGTGTTGTCCTTAGTCATCAAGGAAATTCAAATCAAAACCACAATGAGATACCACTTCACATCCACTAGGATTTCTAGAATCAAAAAGTCAGAATATAACACATGTTGGAAAAGATATGGAGAAATCGAAACCGTCATACATTACTGGTAGGAATGTAAATGGTGCAGCCACTGTGGAAAATAGTCTGACATTTCCTCAAAGGATTCAACATAGAGTTACCATAGGACCAAGGAATTCTACTCCTAGGTCTAAACCCCAAAGAGTTCAAAGCAGGTGTTCAAAGAGAAACTTGCACTGTACACAAATATTCCTAACAGCATTATTCAGAATAGCCAAACATTAGAAATAACCCAAATGTACAACATCCTGAAGACTGGATAAATAAAATGTTTACCCACACAATGAAATATTACTCAAGCATGAAAAGGAATAGAGTGCTGATTCATGCTACAACATGGACAAACCTTGAAAACATCACAATAAGTGAAAGAAGCCAGAAACAAAAGTCCCCATATTGTATGACTCCATTTATATCAAACATCCAGAGTAGGGAAATGTATAGAGACAGAAAGTAGATTAGTGGTTGCCTAGACAGGAAAGAAGACACAGGGATGTTGGCTAAAAGGTAGGAGCCTCTTTTTGAGGTGATTAAAATCTTTTAAATTTGTGGTGATGGTTGCACAACTCTATGACTATACTAAAAATTATTGAATTGGCCCTGGCCAGTTTGGTGCAGTGGTTAGAGCATCAGCCTGAGAACTGAAGGGTCATGGGTTCGATTCCTGGTCAAGGGCATGTACCTGGGTTGCAGGTTTGATCCCCAGTCCCTCCTTCCTCCCTTCCACTCTCTCCAAAAATTTAATGGAAAAAATGTCCTCTGGTGAAGATAAAAAATAAAATAAAAATAAAAATTATTTAATTGTACACTTTAAGTGAGTGAATTGTATGACATGTGAATTATATATCAATAAAATTGTTTTAAAAAACAAACATGAATAAAGCAATGATAAAAGATTACATAGAAAAAATACAAAGGATTTGAAGAGGCAATCTCCAGAAGAGGAAATACAAATGGCCCATGCACAAAAAGTGGTGTTGACCTCATTAGTAGTCAGGGAAATGTAAAATAAAGCGGAGATACCTTTTTATTAAACTACATCAAATTGGCAAGAATTATGACAGAATATAACATATAATGCTTTAAATAATGCAAAGAAATGGTCTTTTCACAAATTGCTGACTAGAATTTAAATTGGTTAATATTTTTGCAAGTTGCATATAATGCCTATATTCACTGTTTAAAATACTCATATTCTGCCCTCCCGGGCGTGGCTCAGCGGTTGAGCGTCGACCTAGGATCCAGGCGATAGGGATTCGATTCCCGGTCAGGGCACATGCCCGGGTTGCAGGCTCGATCAATGACTCTCTCATCATTAATGTTTCTGTCTCTGTCTCTCCCTCTCCCTTCCTCTCTCTGAAATCAATAAAGATATATTTTTTTAAAAAAATAGTCATATTCTTTGAATTCCTAAGCCATCTTGTAAGGCTCTATCTCATGGAAATAATGTATGTGTAACTATACTTTAGAGAATGTTTATTGTAGCATTGTCATGGCAAAAGGAAGATTACTTGGCCCTGGCCGGTTTTGTTCAGTGGTTAGAGCATTGGGGGAGAGGGAAGGACTGAAGGGTCCCAGGTTCCATTCTGGACAAGGGCACGTACCTCTGTTGCAGGCTCAATCCCCAGCCCTGGTAAGGGGGAGGCAACCAATCGATGTATCTCTCTCACATCTATGTTTCTCAATGGAAAAAATATCCTCGAGTGAGGATTAAAAAAAAAAGGAAGCTTACTTGGAAATGGAGAGATGTCTATGACTCTTTGTTAACTGCAAAAAGCGAGTATCAGGTCCAGTTTGATCCAATTTTTGTAAAATCAAAAAGCAATAAATATATATATATTTATACATATATGTTTTATTATATATGTATATGTATACGTCTACTTATATATACATATGTATTTTCAAGGAAATCTACGTGGAAGAATATATGCCAAGCTGTTAATATCTTGGGATGAGAGGGGCACAAATAATTATGGACTTTCACTTTTGTGTACATATTTGTATTATTTCCTAGTTTTAATAAAAGGTGTTACTTTTGCAATTTGACAGGTAACGTTTTTAATTAAGAAGAGGGGGTGGGTGGAGGAATTAGAGAAGGGAACCAGAAGTTTTCCGTAGTTTCTGTGTGCGCTGCTTTTACAGACAGTGCGGCAGCTCCAGGAGTCGCGTCTACGCGGGGGATTACAGTAACCTGGTTGTCAGTGATGAGTCAGAGTGCGTGGTGCTGATGCTGCTGCCATTTCATCACCACTGCGAGAGCAGCATCCATCCCTCCGCTCTCCCTGAGCCTGGGCCTACCTCGCCTCGGGCTTCCAGTCAAGCGATGTGCTCGCAGCGGATCTAGATCGGGACGGGGCCACACTCTCCGAGGCCTTGGCGGGACACCCCCTCTCGCCGCTCAGGGCCAGGGATAAGGAGACCTGCGGAGCCCGGGCCATGGAGGCCATCTGGCTGTACCAGTTCCGGCTCATTGTCATCGGGGATTCCACGGTGGGCAAGTCCTGTCTGATCCGCCGCTTCACTGAGGGCCGCTTTGCCCAGGTTTCGGACCCCACCGTGGGAGTGGATTTTTTCTCCCGTCTGGTGGAGATCGAGCCAGGAAAACGCATCAAGCTTCAGATCTGGGATACCGCGGGTCAAGAGAGGTTCAGGTGGGAGCACAGCCCGGGCCGCGAGCAGTGGGAGGGTCTTCGGAGCTTGCACAGCCCCTGGGGAAAGAGGACTTCCTGGTCCTAGTCGCGCGCGCTGGCCCATAGGGACGATACCAAAGGTCTGGGGGTCTCTGCCTAAGCCCACCTTCAGCGAGCTGGGAGTTCCCTGCAGGGAAAGAATCGCCCTGGCAAGGAAGGCCGGTCAATAATACGTACTGCTTGCACAACAACTCCACCAACCTGCCCCTTGGTGGCTAATAAACCAGTTGGAATTGATCACTGTAATTCATCAGTCTCAGTCCCTATGCTACATACTTTTAAAAATGTTCCCAGGTCATCACGACATATATAGGCAGATATATACAGATGATATAGAGATAGAGATAGACATAGGTGCAGATATAGATGTGTTATGTTATATAGAGATACAGACATATACATATATGTATGATATATACATATACAGTATATGAAATAGTCAGATACTGATGATTGATTCCCTCATGCAACCAGTACACATTCAGTGATCATCCACTCTGTGCCAGACATCAGGCTTTTTTCTGAGGAAACTTACACAAGGGGATGCCATGTAAACAAAACAGACACAGGCCCTTTTCTCTTAGAACTTCTGTGCTAGCATAGTGGGAGCCAGGGACAGATAATCAGCAATTACATAACAGAGTCTTGTTCTTATTTGTATGCCCACTCCCTGCTATAACTCTTAGCACATAATGAGTAATCAATAAACAGGTTTAATTTTCTCCTACAACCATTTGTTTTTCCTTTGTAGTATGTATCATTAGTAATTACAGTATATGTATAATATATACAGAGGGAGGGAAAGCTACCTGGAGAAGATGAGTCCTGATGAGTATGACAGAAAAAAGCCCAGGGAGAGAAAACAGCATGTATAAAGACAGAAGTGACAGAGAGCAATGTACACAGAAAACTTTGAGAGAGCAATTTGAGCTAAAATCACATCGAGCATCAGGACCTAAATCAAAAGGACTCAATCAGCCATGTTTATGACCATTTATTCATTTATCTATTGAACACTAATTGAGCATAGAAGAAGATACTGATTAGGTAGTTGAAGAGGGGATAGAGAGAAGAGATAACTACAAACTTAAGTTGTCTCTAACTCCCCATTTCCACAAATAACACTGGCAAATATCCTTGTACAGGTTCACTTTGAACTTGTGAATGTATTTCTCATAAGTAAAGAAAGGTGTCTTTTTTATACTTATAGGAATATCTGTATGAATAGCCTTTTCATATCCACTGCTTATTAATATTGGGTGATATTGATTTGTAAGAGTTCTTTTTCAATTAGGAATATTTATCCTTTTCTATCATGTATGTTGTAAAATGTTTTCCCAATTTGTCATTTGCCTTTGAACTTTGTTCAAAAAAATTTTTTGATGTACAGGAGGTTTTAATTTTTATGCAGCCTTATGTTATGCTTAGATAGGGCTTTGTTACTTTCTAAATACTAATGTAATAATGTATTTTAGAGTTTCGAAAGGGATCTATAGCTTGCTTATTGATGTCTTGAACCAAGCTGTTCATAAATCAAAACCTTTGATCCTGTACCCATGAATCTTCAAACATAAGGGAATTAGAACTATTTTCATTCCCTAGGTCTAATTTGCCTGGTGCTAGAGACTTGAACTCATTTGTAAGGTTTGCTCTTATCATCATCTAGTTTGCACTTTAATCTTCTAGACAATGTTCTGTTGCTATTGGGCCATTCGCCCTAAGCCTTAAGCTATTAAGTACCTCATTTTTATCTTCTTCATCCAGGAAGACAGAAAACCTAAAATAGACATAGATCAAAAAGCACAGTAGTCTAAAGCAAGTGATTGTAGAAGCAAACAATCTTATGCCCTCTAATAAGCTCTAAAATGCTCTAAGCAAAGTACTATAATGTATACTGATAATGAAGCTCCTCAAATCAAGAAGTTAAAAAGATGAGGTTTCTTCTGTTTAAGAAGTACAGCAAATGTATAATAGGTTTTAGAAATATTCTAATTACAATATTTTTAATAAATCATGTCATTTTTAGGGGAGCTTTGGTGATTTAGGCAGTTTTTCCAACTGGTGTCTCTTTATTCAGCCTCTCTGAAATGTGTTAGAAAACATGGCCGATAGGCACTGTGCTCAAGACCTTTGTCAACCATCTCTCTTTGTCCTATTCCCAATGACCAGGAAAATAAAGACAAAATTGTATTTCCCTCACAGAAGAGATTGAGGAATCCTATTAGATAATAATAATAATAACAATAATAATAATAGAATAATAGAAAGACAAACATGGTAATGATAAGTGGGGACAAAATGGAGTGGATTGCAATATATCTACATACTTATGAGCATTTTCTGTCAACTATCATAAATTCATTTTTTTATTCTGTTTCAACTACTAGACTTTATAATGAGCTCTCCAGGTCACAGAACACTTTGACATCCATTATTTTATTTTGCCTCATAATAACCTGTGACTTAGGTACCCTATTTTGCAAAACAGGAAGTCTCATTTAGTTATTCAGATGTGGGGGTGGGAGAGTTAGCTGTGATTCTACCTGAATCGAAGGAAAATGCCTGTAAGTCCATGAGCATTAATTTCTAGAAGATGCCATCTTAAAATTTTGCCCAACTGAAAATTTGCATAATCATTATTATAGAATCACATTTGTATTCTGTTGTCAAAAAAATAGAAAGAATTTTTACTAAAGAACTGTGTCAGTAACCAGAAATACTAGAATACACTACGTTCATTTAAATATAGGACTTTGGACATAGTCTTTATTCTTTACTTCTTTCTTTTGTTTTAGATCCATCACTCGAGCCTACTACAGGAACTCAGTAGGTGGTCTTCTCTTATTTGACATTACCAACCGCAGGTCCTTCCAGAATGTCCATGAGTGGTTAGAAGAGACCAAAGTACACGTTCAGCCCTACCAAATTGTATTTGTTCTGGTGGGTCACAAGTGTGACCTGGATACACAGAGGCAAGTGACTCGCCATGAGGCAGAGAAACTGGCTGCTGCATACGGCATGAAGTACATTGAAACGTCAGCCCGAGATGCCATTAATGTGGAGAAAGCCTTCACAGACCTGACGAAAGACATATATGAGCTGGTTAAAAGGGGGGATATTACAATCCAGGAGGGCTGGGAAGGGGTGAAGAGTGGATTTGTACCAAATGTGGTTCACTCTTCAGAAGAGGTTGTCAAATCAGAGAGGAGATGTTTGTGCTAGTCAGGCCTTTTTATTTCCAAAACACGCTCTCCCATCTGAACTTAAAAGTGATCGAAATGAATAGAATCCTTGTGTAACTGAAGAGAACTCAACCTTCATTTTGGATACCAAGTGAGCCTCCTTCCCAAGGGGCACTCTGACAGGCTGTGGGCAGGTGGATGGGGGAGCCTGGGTACCGTGACTGAGGGACTAAATTACTGGCATGGGCCAAGCACTGTTTTGTGGCCCATGCTGGGCAGTGGCTGCTCCGTGTGCCCTTTGTGGACCACACATCAAGAACCTGAGGTTTGGGGAGCCAGGCCCCAGAAAAATACACCCATAGACAAGACAACTATTTCTTGGTATTTCAACTCATTCATAGGTCATGAACATAAAGACATTACGTAAGGGGGGGAAAGCATATCATTGGGGACAATTAGCAAAATTTTTAAAAAGACTGAGATCATCTTAATCAGTGAGATTATCCTATATCAAGTGTGTGTGCTGGGTTTGGTTAAAGGTACCAATTAGCTTCTAAAGAGCTCTTCTGTAAAATGAGAGGTGTGGACCACCTATTTACTAAGACCCTTTCAAAACCTGATGTTCTAGTAAAAATGGTGTGAATATGAAAAGGGAGGCTGTTTACACACTGTTATTATCACATTAGGGAAAATGTACACCCTTGTGATAGAATAACCAGCTGTGTGAAAGAAATTGTCCCATGCAAAATATCCTGTAAGTAGAAGAAACACTAACCCAAATGCCATGCCCTCTTTTCCTTCTGACCATGCCTGCGGTTTCACTGCATTGGTGACTGCAATCTAGAAGTAAACAGTGTGCCTCTCTCTTCAGGTCATGGCAACACAGTGATTGCCTCTGAAAAGAGAGGCAAACACTCGGTCATCAATCCTGTACTGAGTACCTGCTCAATAGGAGGCACTATAACCCTTACAAACACGTTACAGTCATTTGAATTACTTATTTGGTCATCATAACAGGCCTGTGAGATTTTCTTCCCCATTTTACAAAAGTTAACTAAGAGGCGGGAGATTCACTTGGCCAAGGTGAAGGTCTCTTGACTCCTAGTTCTTGTTTCACTATATTGTCCTGCTGTCAGATGAATGAACTGTTATTAATTTGTTCACTTTGGAAGAAATATGACTGTAAATAAATGTTCTCTACATGTTAGGATATGTTTCCTTATTGATTACAACTCAGCTATAATCCTGAGGGAATCTAAGGATGAATCAAAGGTAAAGCCCATTCAGGTATTACTGATAAGAGGGCTTTAAACAAGTGAATAATTGCACAACTGAAAACACATTAGAACTGTGTATGCTAGAAGTGTTCTTATCACTGAAACACAGTGGACATATTATTGAAAGGAACCAAATACAGCAGTGGAAAGTGGGAGGGGGATAAAATACTTCACAATGACCTTGTCCACTTGTTTGCCATATACCTATACAAGGTTCCTGTCTACCCTAGAAAGTCAGCTCTTAATTCTCAGGTGAACAGACAGATAACTGCATCAGAAAATTGGAATGGTTGGCTTGAGGTTTCATTATCTTCTTGAAGAGAGGTGATGCTTTAAGTAATTTTTTGGATTGTAGCCAGTTCAGTTAGGCAAAAGCCATACTTCTCACAGTCAGAAAACAATTCTGATTAGAGTCAGATTTCTCATATTCATTGTGATAGGAAAGCCTGAGAATGGTAAATTGCTTTGAGATATAGTTTTAAACTACAGTGTGAATGTGATTGAATTTGAAAATTTGGGAATTTACTTCAGCCTGAATAGAGGAACCAAATAATGAAAATTATGGAAACAAACCACCTTGGGCCAACTTGCAGCATCAACTACAAGTGAACCAATCGTGATCTCTACATTCCTTTAACATGACCAGGCTTGGGTGGAGTAATTAAGTTGCCAGTTTTTTTATTGTAGAAGATAAATAAAATATGGTAAATTGGGTTAACACAAAGTTTATCAACTACTATACTTAATTATGTTTAAAAGATTCTGAAAGCAAGATTATCCAGTGGATAAATGAGAGTTGACTGGATTCTGTCAGTTCAAAACGAAAGATAGGAATGAAACTTCTCTACAGTTTTCTTGACTAAAATACATTATATGTATACTTTTCCCATTCCTTGCATTTTTAGGCAGGTTTAAAAATACTCAGCATAGATCCAGCAAAGGTGGCTGAGCTTAATTGCTTCAACAAGTTCTAGAAACTTTAACAATCATTTTAGTAGACTTCAGTGCTGTTGTCACTGCAATAAGTGGGTTTTAGAAAACAAGTGTGAAAAAATCAGGTGTTAATACAATACTAAGGATAAAGCTTTAGAAGCTATTTTACTACATAGGTAAAGAAAAGATTAACTTGTAACAAAGACCACAACTGCATGTTGGAATAGATTGTCTTATATTCCAGAATAAAATGTACTGTATACTTTTCCTCACTTTGTTGTGCACTGTAATGAAATGTGAAAAAAAAATGTTTTCTTTAGCTGTATGCGAATGAAAAATGCTTGTATTTAGTAAAATGGTTGATTATGTGACTATGAGATTCCAAGTGTGTGTTGTAGCTATTTCCAGAATCTGTCACTACAGTATAGCAACCACTACCAGGGATATCAATTAGATATGACATATACTATGCAGTACAGTATATACCAGTATCTCAAAGCCAGAAAGAGAATATGATTTTTGAAAGTTGTATGATCATATTGAAAGCCACAAAGAACTGACTATTGCCTGGGAATCTCATACCATTTTTGGAAAAGTTGTTTCTGTCAATCCTAAATCTGAATCATTGCAATTTTTAGTTAAGGATTTAAATTCTGGCACCAGAATTTAACTGATTATAACTATTGTCTTCCCTAGAAAGTTCTTTTCTCCAAGTTAAATTGCCTCAGCTTTTTAAAGTCCTACTATGGTATGCTTTTTGCATCAGGATCACTTGCAGTGTGGGGCTAGTTTGGAAGATAATAGTTCAGAACATTGCCTAGGGTTTATAGTACATATTTAGGTGAGGATAAAAGAACAGACATCATTAAGCCAATGAGTCCTAAACTTACATCTCCAACTAGACTCTTTGGACTCCAGACCTTTATAACCAACTGTTCTACTCAACATTTCTATTTGAATGTCTATTAGGCATCAGAAATTTAACATGTCCCCAAAACAGGCTTCTAATCTTCCTCCTAAATTTGTTCCTCCCATAGTCTTCACCTTCTCAGTAAATGGCAACTTTGTCCTTCCATGTATTCTTGCCAAAAACCATGGAGTCATCCTAGATTCCTCTCTTTCACAGTTCACATTTTATCTATCTGGAAGTTATGCTTGCTCTACCTTAAAAGTATAACCAGAATCTGAGAGCTTTTCCATTTTCACTGCTAACACACTATCACTTGTTGCCTAAGTTATTGTGGTAGCTGGTCTCCCTGCTTCCACTCTAGTCCCCCTTAGTACATTCTTCACACAACAGCCAGAGGAAGCCTGATGAAATATTAGTTATAAGCAATCACCTACTCATAATTCTCCAGTAGTTATCCATTTGACTTAGCTTAAAATCCAAAGTCCTCCCAATAACTCACAGCACAACCTTTAGAAATGAATTCCATTCCCATCCCATAATGCCTGTAGCCTTGTTTCTTACTGCTGTTCTCTTGATCATTCTGCTCCAGCCACACGGGTTTCTTACCTGTTCTTCAAACACATCGAGCATATCCACTCCTCAGGGCCTTTGTACTTGCTCGTCACTCTATCTGGAATTCTCCCTTACCTCCATCAAGTTCTGGAACCAACAGTTTCCAAAATTTACAAGCAGCTTCCTGCTCCCAGAGAAGATGTGGCTCCAGAAGTCCTTCCTGACAGCTCAACATAAAGTCTAACTCTTTAGTCTTCCCTGGGGAACAACAGAGTTTAGGGTGTACAAAAAAGGTAAAGGAAACTTATAGGACAGAATGGAAAACCTGGAAAGTACAGTTCCACAGGGAGGAGTGGAGAATAGTATCACAGTTCAGCAGTGGGCTCAGAAAGATAAGGACTAAAATATATACATAGGATTTGAGGGAGCATGAAGTCATGAATGACCTTTGCCAGCATAGTGCCTGTAGGATGATTTCTGCCTACTCCGAGTGTCTTAGAAGTCAATGTTGTCAGTTCTGTTGGAGGCCCAATTCTTTTCTTGCTCTCCATCCTCTCCTCTCCCTAGACAACCTTACATGCTCTCATGATTTCAGTTACAGTCTTTGCATTGATGACTCCCAAATGAAGGGCTCCAGCCCAGCCTTCTGAACCAACTTCTCCACTGAACACATCCACAAATTCCTCAAACTCAACATATCCAATATGAAATTAACATCAAAATGTGCTCCTTCCACCCCAGTCTTTCTCATCTCTATAAATGACACCATCATTTACCCCCTTGTTCAACACAGAAAATGAATTATGATAAATCCCTCATTTCCTTTCACCTTCCATATCAAATCCATCATCAAGCACTGTCAGCTCCATCTTCAAAATATATAAAAGTCTGCAATTTTTCTTCATCTCCATTGCTATCACCTTTGTCCAAGCCACTATCAACTTTTTCTTGAACTACTTCAATATCTTCCTAACTGGTCTGCCTACTTCTACTCTTATTCCCAGGATTTTCAACAGAACAGCCAGAATAATCTTTTCAACACAGGAATAAGATTAAGTCATTCCCCTGCATAAAACCCATCAATGGTTTTTCATCACATTTAGAACAAAATCCAAATGAACCTTATACTTCTTAACATGACTACAGGGCCTTGCATGACTTGGCGTTTCCCTACTTCTCCAATTGCAAGCTGCATGAAAGGAAGAATCTGCAACTTTGAAGAAATTTCTGAATTTTGGAGTAAGACAAACACGGTTTCAAATTCTGACTCTACCAGTTAATGTACGTGTGATTCAATCTCTCCGAGTCTCAGTTTACGTATATATTAAATTGGATAATAAGAGAATTTAACTCATAGGTTTGTTGTGATGAAATAAGATAATCCATTTAAAGTACTTAGCACAGGCCCTGGCACTTGGTAAACATCACACAGTAAACACACTCAAGAAATGTTTAGGTATTATGTTTGCACCTAAATGAATCTTCCTCATAAATGGTATCATATGACACATATTATGCTATTACCTTTTCCATATATACTACATATTCTGTAAATATATGAGGGCTGGAACTGCCCATTATTGCTCATTATTGTATCTCTGTAATCAATCAGTGCCTGGTTTGTTTGTTGAATATGATGAGGAAGAGAATTAGCTAACATACTGAAGAAGACAAAGAAGACATATATGAAAGCTGGGTCCTCGATGAAGCCATTGAGCTACAGATTGAACTACTCTAAAGCCACTCTATAGGAAGACTCCTAATTACATGAGATAACAAATCCTCTCTTACTTTATGCCATTTTTTCCCACTTGTAGCTGAAAGCCTTCTAACTGATACAATAGCATTCTACTGTATGGACATACAATAAGTTATTTAATCAATTCTCATTGGTGGACATTAAGTTTTGTACAATTTTTGCTGTTATAAGGCAATTCTGTAATACATATATAGCTTTGTGCATTTGACCAATTATGACCTCAAGTCAAAATCATAAAAGTGGAATTTATGAATTCAAGAATATATACATTTAAAATTTTGATAATTAATCACATTGCTCTTGAGAGAGGTTTTACTAAATGTCCATGAACAGTGTATGATAATGCCAATACTAAGTATTACTGTCAATCTTTTAACTCTGCAAATCTGAGAGGTAATTTATTATATAAATACTTTAAAGTTTGCATATCTTTGATTATTGGTTTTCTGTTGCTTATAGCTGAAAATAGTCCTAATAAAAAGGTGTTTGTTTTTTCTTATTAATTAGCAAGATCTCCTTATATATGGATATTAATTCTTTATCCGTTACATATATTACAATATTTTTCATGTTTTTCTGACTTTTAACTTTATTTATGGTGTTTGGTAATAAAGAAGTATTTAATACTTAATAATAAAAAATTTTTATTGTTCAATAATTTAATAATAACTAATATTTATTACTTAATAATTATTTAATATGTTGTCTACAAGAAACTGGAAATAATTGTCTGGGTGACTGGGGGACAAGGTGTGAAGAAAACTTAATTTCTATTGGATAGTATTTTGTATCTTTTGATTTTTGTACCATGTACCTTGATATTTTACTTAGTCTATTGTTTTTTAAAAATTTTTAAAAATATATCTTTATTGATTTCAGAGAGAGGAAAGGAGAGGGAGAGAGATGGAAACATCAATGATGAGAGAGTCATTGATTGGCCGCCTCCTGCACACCCCTGACTGGGGATCGAGCCCGCAACCTGGGCATGTGCCCTGACCGGGAATCGAACCCTGATCGCCTGGATCCTAGGTCGACGTTCAACCATTGAGCCACACCCAGCCGGGTAGATACTATTGTCTTAATGGTTTTTTGTTTTTTTGTTTTCTTTTTTTTTGTAGCAATACTATTAGTTTGAGATAGGCATTCTCTACCCAAATAATAGAAAAAAATTTTCCTATGATTTCCTATAATGAACTTAGGGTTCCTTTAGGAACTGACTTATGTATAGGATGTGGAGGTAGGGATAACAACTACTTTTCCCAAGTGGCTATTTACCCTACACTATCCATAAAACACTCCATTCTTTCTTCAATGATTGGAAATTTTACCCTTTCAAATATTAAATTGTCATATATACATGGGTCTGGCTGTGGATTCCCATTTTATAGTTCATTAATCTGTCTACCCCTGCCCTATACCACATTGTTTGGGTTATAGTAATTCTGTGGTATGTTTTTATCTTTTTTTCCCTTCAAAATTTTCTTTGATATTCTCATGCATTATATTAGAACATAAGAATGTGTCAATTTCTTTATCCATCCATCCATTGAAAAAGCCAGGCACAGAAAGAAAACAACTGCATGCATGATCTCATATGATCATATATGTGGAATCTAAAAAACTCAAATACATAGAAGCAGAGAGTAGAATGGTAGTTACCAGAGGCAGGGAGGTGGGGAAAATGGGGAGACATTGGTAAAAGGTTATAAAGGTGCACTT
This sequence comes from Miniopterus schreibersii, assembly GCF_964146895.1. NCBI lineage: Eukaryota > Metazoa > Chordata > Mammalia > Chiroptera > Miniopteridae > Miniopterus > Miniopterus schreibersii. The sequence continues at coordinate 69,660,197 of NC_138104.1, read as the reverse complement.
ATGCAGAATTACTAGTTCTGGAGACCTAATGTATAGAATAATTACTATAGTTACTAATAGTGTATTGAACACTGGAAATTTGCTGAGAGACTAGATTTTAGGTGTTCTCGTTACACACACAAAATAAAGGTAACTCTGAGGAGATGGATATGTTAATTAGCTTAACTGTAGCAATCATTTATTTATACAGGGTGGGCAAAAGTAGGTTTATAGTTATGAGTATGCCAAACACAGAATTTAATTCTTGTATTCTTATTTATTGTATTATTTTCCATAGGAACAACTTTTGCCCCACCATATATATATATATAAAATCATGTTGTACACCTTAAATGTATACAATTTTTTATTTAACATAATTAAATTAAAAAAAAGTGTCATGTTTCCCCTCAGGTAGAGTTATGGCATTGATTGGATTAATTTACTGACACTAATGGAATGTCATTCCATTAATTTAATCATTCATTTATGTCCATTAGTAACTTCTTATAGTTCACTTAAAAGTTTTAGCTATTTTCCCTTTATCCCAGTTATAATATTTACATATATTACATATTTTATTTGAATGGTTTCTTTTTCTCATTACATGTTTTAATTGGTAATTGTCAGTGTGTAGGAATCTGTGGATTTGTGTATGTTTACATCTTGTAACCAGACACCTTACTAAACTCCCTTATTACTTCAAAAAGTTTTTCAATTGATCTCTTCTGTTTTCTAGGTAGACACTATAATCTACAAATAATGATCATTTTTCCTCTTCCTTTCTAATATTTATACTTCATTTCTTTTTGTCTTTTTACACTGGCTAAAACCTAGAGTAAAAATTGATGAATAACGACAGTGATGGTACTGTTTTTGTCTTGTTGCTGCTATTATATGCTTCTAGCATTTTAACGTTAAATTACTCTTATGAGGTTATAGAACTTTTCACTGCATTACTGTTTTACTAAGAGCTTTTATTTTTTTAAAATATGTTTTATTGATTTCAGAGAGGAAGAGAGAAATGGAAACATCAATGATGCGAGTCATTGATCAGCTGCCTCCTGCATGCCTCCTACTGGGGATCAAACCCGCAACCCGGCCACGTGCCCTGACCGGGAATCCAACGGTGACCTCCTGGTTCATAGGTTGATGTTTGACCACTGAGCCATCCAGGCTTACTAAAAGCTTTAAGAAAAAATATATGTTGTTTGCCCGACCGGCACACTTCAGAGGTTGAGATCGCGGTTCGATTCTAGGTCAGGGCACATGTCCGGGGTTGCGGGCTCGATCCCCAGTATGGGTCGTGCAGGGGGCAGCCGATCAATGACTCTCTCTCATCGTTGATGTTTCTATCTCTCCCTCTCCCTTCCTCTCTCTGAAACCAATAGAGACATATTTAAAATATATATATATATATATATATATATATATATATATATATATATATATATTATATATATATGTTGTTTTTCAAAAGTCTTTGTAGTACCCATTGAGATAATCAAATGGTTTTCTTCTCTTAACCTACTGATGTAATTAATTTTATCAGTAAATATGTTTATGTTAAAGCATATTTATTTACATTCTTAGAATAAACTCTACTTGTTCACAGTGTGTTTTTAAAACACTGCTTGATTTAACTTACTAATATTTTATTAGGATCTTTATATCTATATTCATGTTCAAAATTGGTTCATAACAGTTTTTCCAAAAAAGTATTCCACAGGGGTCAAGAGTAACAGGGGTGGAGGGTAAATAGGGAGGATTGGCAATTGAATAAATTTGGAAAATTGCAGGTTAAACAAAGCAAAATACTATTCTGTAGGACTACACTATCACATATTGGGGCTCTCCAATGGGAGGCAATTTTCTACAGTATCTCAACTTATATGACAAATAAACTTACTTTCTGGAGCATTTTAAAGGACTACTGTTCAGTGAGAAATACACTGGAAAATGTTGATCTTTTATACTGTCAAGTTGTGGCATCGTGGTTATTCTGGACTCAAGAAATGATAAAATAATTGGGAATCTCTTAGTCTTCTTTTTCTGTACTTTAGAATAGTTTAAATAACATGGGATAGAATTCACTCATAAAAGCTTTTGGGGTCCAACATATCTTTTTTTCATTTTTCCCAAAAGAGGATGTAGATCTTTAACAATCCTTTCAATTTATTTATGGTTATTGTTAGATTCAGTTTTAAACCATAAGACAAACTGTTTTGTTATGTACATATATTCATTTCCCTTCCTTGGAATAGGATGTTTCCCTCCTATGAGGTAAGCTTGGCCATGTGACTATCAATGTCCTCGCTAGAGGTTTTCCCATCAGCCTGAATTCCAGAGTGAAGTGAACATGGAGCAGAGATACTCTGGCATGCAGAGGACATGCGGCCACAGGGATTGGGAGTGACTACCACAGTATTACATAGCCTACCTAGATTAATACACATCCTCATGAGTAAATTTTAGGAATTTATATATCTATTTTGAAACTTATCCATTCCATCTAGATTTTCTTGTTTTAAAATTTATCTTTATTGTTGAAAGTATTACAAATGTCCCCTCTTTTTCCCCTCATTGACCCCCTCCACCCTGCTCCTGCCCACCCCTAGGCCTTCACCGAACTATCATCTGTGTCCTTGGGTTATTCATATATGCATATAAGTTCTTTCGTTAATCTCTTCCTGCCCCTCCCCTTCCCTCTGAGATCCCTCAGTCTGTTTCATGCATCCACGTCTCTGGATCTATTTTGTTTGTCAGTTTATTTTGTTCATTAGATTCCACATATAAGTTCATCTAGATTTCCAAATGCATTGGTATACAATTATACTTAGCATAATTTTAAAACCTCTGTATTGGTGGATAGAAACCTCTCTCTCATTTGTAATGTTATTTTTTTTCTTTTTATTACTAAGAATTATTAGAGTATTTTCAAACAGCCAATTCTTTTTTTAAAAAAATATATCTTTCTTGATTTCAGAGCAAGAAAGGAGGAGGGACAGAGAGAGAGAGAGAGAGAGAGAGAAACATCAATGATGAGAGTCATTGATCGGCTGTCTCCTGCACACCCCCCACTGGGGATCGAGCCCAAAGCCCAGGCATGTGCCCTCACCAGGAATAGAACCAAGATCTCCTAGATCATAGGTCAATGCTCAACCGTTGAGCCATGCTGGCCAGGCAAAGAGCTAGTTCTTAATTTTATTAATTTTACTTTTTTGCACCTAATTTATTAATTTTTTATGTCATCATCTACAGAAATTTATGCTTTGTCTTTTTTCATGAGACTATTTCTCTATTTCTTCATATGCCAAGTAATTTTTAATTGTACTCTGAACATTTTGAATATTATGCAACCCCGAGTCTTGTTAAAATTCTGTCAAGAATGTTATTTTTGTTTCAGCTGACAATGTATCTGGATAGGTTCAGGTCACATGTTCCAACTTGGCTTCTGTGGGCTGTTGTTCCTATGCCACTTCAGTTTTCAAAGCTTTTGCATCGGATTCTTCCTGTGTTCATGCACCACCCAGTAGCCAGGCCGAAAACTAGGCAGTGGTCTTTCGTTTTGCTCAGTTCTAGAAGTCTTTAGTATGCTAATTAGGAACCCAGGGAACCGAGGAGTTGGTAATCAACATTATGGGGTCACTTTCTGGAACTCCTCCCTCTCTAGGTTTCTATCCATTCCAGTTCCCTTGGGCTTCCCCTTTCTGTGCTCCAGCCAGAAATCCCAACCAAGTTGGGACACTATTGAAAGTAGAAGGGGCCACTAAATGATCAATAGGTGTTAACTGCTCTACTACAGGTATAAATTAGAACTATCCTTGGTAAAGCATGGCATACAGTTAGGCTTGGCTGCTACGGGGTAAATAAAGCAAGTAAGAGGGATAAGAACATGCATTTGTGGGGTGGAGGGATAGTGATTGTAAATGGACATATGGTGGCCATATGAAGCTTACTTTTGAAGTTATATTTGAGTGGCAACAAGAAAGCTTTGAGGAGAGAGCCGTGTAGCTATCTGTAGCTTCCTAGGGAGCACTTTCCAGAAAAAGAACAGCAAGTGGAAAAGTCCTGAGGTAGGAGCAAAATTAAGTTCATTCCAGAAACAGCAGAGACCAGCGTGCTAGAGCAGAATGAACATGGGAAGAATGACAGGGGGTAAATGAAGAGATTGGAAAAAGCCATGTTTTGTAAATGAATTTAGAGACCGAGTTGGGGGCCCAGATTGGGTAGGACTTTATGAACCATTTTAAGGACTGTGGCTTGCTCTGAGTGAGATGGGAGGCACTGAAAAGTTTTGAGCAAGAGACACCTGCTCTGACTTACATTGTACCAGGATCCCTCTCTTCTGGCTTCTTTAGAATGTGGGCTGAAGAGGGGCAAGGAGAAGAGTCAGGAGGTGTTGCAGTGATCCATGTGAGAGATGTTGGTGACTTGGACCAGGGTGGTAGCTGAGTGCACAGCAACTATATGGGTTGAATTGTGTTCCCCAAGAAAATATGTTGAGGTCTTCTTAATCCCCAGTACCTGTGAATGTGGCCTTATTTGGAAATAGAGTCTTTGCAGATATTAGTTAAGATGAGGTCATACTAGAGTAGCATAGACCCCTAATTCAAATGACTGGTGTCCTTATAAAAAGGGGACGTTTGGGCACAGACATGCACATAAGGAGAACGCCATATGAAGATTGGAGTTATACTGCCACAGGACAAGGAATTATCAGAACCTGGGAGAGAGGCCAGGAACAAATCCTTCCCTAGCACTTTCAGTGGTAGTTAGGTAGTGCTGACACCTTGATTTCATACTTCTACCTCCAGAATCGTACAACAATGTACGTATGTTGTTTAAGCCACTCAGTTTGTGATGCTTTGTTATAGCAGCCCTAGCAAAATAATATACCAACAATACCAAGGCCTAAGGGGAAAAACAGGTTTGGGGCATACACTGATGCAGTCATTGGTACCTGGGAGATAACATGTGCACTGCCCAGACCAGAACTTGGATGACTGTAGGTTGCCCCAGGGATGTTAAACATGTTCCACATACTGCCTGGAAATGCTTATAATGCTTCTAATTTCAGTTAGGGCAGGGCTGGAGGCTGAGATGAGGAGGATAGAGCAGACGCAGAAGACAGTGCAGCCTGCTAACAGAAAGTACCATAGCCTGCGGGCTGCACTGGGAAGCTTTTTTGTTTTGTTTTTTGAACTTTTGTTTTCATTTCTTAGTTTACTTAAAATACAGCCCAATAGGCTCCTGCTAACAGCAAAGCAGTTGACCTGAGGGTATTATAATTTTCTCCTGCTATTCTGACTCCTCTTGCCTAGAAAAAAGCCTAAACCAAACACAGCTTGTGTTATCTCCATGTCAGCTTCTATTTTCCAATCTTACGTGAGCAAAGTAACAGCATAGGGTTATGAATACGGACTGACAATGGGTAGCTAGATGTGGGGTGGAGCATGTGTTAATTCCTTGGGTTGCTTTTATTTTCTTGGCCAACTAGGAAGCAGGGGCATCAACTGAGAACAAGAACAGGAGAGGAGAAGAGGGAGTGTCAGGGTTTGGGGCCAGGTGAGAAGGCAGAAAACAGTCTTGCAGAGTGGGGACAATGAATAAATGACTGCACAGCATCATTGCCCACTAGGAACTTGAAGTTGTGACATTAAAGTATTAGAAATTGGCAGAGTCAGAAAGAACAAGACAGTGGCTTAGCCAGGTCAACACAGCAAAAGCAGGCAAGAGTATTAGTGGTATCTGCAAGGAAGTGACTAGGACAGACTTGAAAGGGGGAAAGTGAGGACATTGGGGGCGATGAAAACCTGAAATGGCTTAAGGTTGAGATTGGGATGTGGCTGTGGTGATTGGTAATAACAAGATCTCAGGTGTGAACATGGGAATATGTGGCTAAGGGATGGGGACATGGACCAGAACACTGGAGAGAAGGTCAAGGAAACAGTATTACCCTAAGAAATGGATCAGCCTTAACCTTTATTGATGGAGGCAAGCAAAAGTTAGTATGTTAGACGCTTATTTTTATTCCTTAAGAGTTTAGTATCAAAGGCTCATATTTTCATCTGAATTCCATTCTTAACCTTATGTGGTCTCACTGCATTAAACTCTAAATAATGATTATTTTCACTTTTTGACCTAAAAGTTATTTTACAGTATTTAATTTTGAAATATTTCAATTTCTTTCATTTAAACTATTATTAATTTCTAATTTATCTGAGTTATGGTCAGAAAATATGGCCCAGATAATTTGTAACTAAAAATAGTGTATGAAGACTCCCATTAATGACTCTGTCCATTTTCCTTGAATTTCTAGCACTTTATATATTTTGCCACTGTTATTCATCAGGTACATGTTCACAAAGGTTTCAGATTTGTCATAAACAGTAGCCTTTATCAATGCAATAAAATGTTGTTTTAAATATATGAGAGTAGAAAGGAAATTAGTTTATAAAAACAGCAATTTGAACTCCTACTGCAAACCCCCTGGTGACCTGGTATTTTGGAACCCATACATGGAAACATGAAGCACCAGAATGAAAGATATCAACAAGGGAGAGTTTATACTCTACTAGAAGGCCCAAAAATTAATTTGCCAAAACATCCCATTTGGTGTTCAAAACATTTTTAAAATAATGTTTTTAATATGGATATGGTTGGTGATTGCCATAACCAGTGTTCAGTATTTCAGTATATCCTGCCATTTTTAAGTACTTCAATACTGGTTATCTACTTGCTATTATTCAGCAATAATATAATTTTTGTCTCATGACATATGCAGTTATATATGAAGTTTGGGCTGTACAAAGGCACCTGACCATATCCCTTCCCTTTTAAAAATCCTTCCAAGTTGTATTCTTATTATTTGCTTTTTAAATGCCCCTTTCCTTGATGATTACTATGGGTAATTTTCCCTAGAGTTACTAGTTATCTGGATTTCTCCCAGAACCAGTTTGGGCCACATCTACTTTCAGAAGTTCTTGGTGTAGCCAACTTTTACCTATGGAATAGGTGGAAGGTCAAGGAAGGGGGGTATGATAGGGAGCAGGGAGGAAGGGAAAGGGTTCCACACTTAGTTCCCAGCTTGCCTGCCTCCATCTAGTCCCAGGGCCATATTCCCTTGCTCCTCCTGCCTTTTGTCTTCCAGGGCCATCTTTATTGTCTTGGAACTTGACTCTTCCTTCCCTAGAATTAAATTTATTTTCTCCAGGATCTTCTTTCCCCATATCTGACCTGCACAGACTGCAGCCAGAAAGCCAAGGTCAGTCCTAGACCTTGGTCATCTCTCAGGTAGGTAAGGACAAAGTAGAGATGACAAGGGAAACCAGAGTCCACTTTTTAACCAAACACTGGTGTCAGTTTCAGTGATGCCAAATAGATACTGAAAAGCTAGCATTGTCACTTTGCTCTAGTATTACAACCAATTGTTATAGCAGAGTTGAAAATGAAGTATCTAGGGTCAATTATAAGTTAACTATTAAGATAGCTGCCTCTGGACCACCCGAGAAGAAACTATTGCCCAATCCAGCCCAGACATGGATTGAAGTAGTCAAGGATGTGAACATTAAGGAATAGAGATTATGTGCTGACCTTTTGCTTTTTAATTTTTGTATTTTTTACTCTCTAAAATCCACAGGTTTGATCTGGGGAAAATAAGCTAATTCAGTCTAAGATGGGTTTATTTGAGCTAAAAAAAAAATCTAGAAGAAATTTCCTGTTTGGTCATAGCCTACCTCCCAATAAAGTATCCCCCAAAGGCAAATAGAGTTGTCACCCAATTGACTAAACATACAATTATTTGAAAACCATGGCCAAAAGGCATGATCCTTTATAAACAAACTGCTCAAATATATTGTGCACACAAGGCCCATGCTTTTTGTTTAATGTGGCTATAATCAAATCTGATATCAGACAAGAGAGAGAGGGACACAAATAAAAGTAGGTTCTTTAATTAAACTTTGAGGCACAATCCACACCTGAGTTTTGATGTGTAGATGGAACCCTGGGACATCTTTTGCTAATAACATAAATGAGAAAAGCAGCTCTGCGCACATAATACATTAACCATTTTCTCCAGCCTCAAACATTTCATCTCAAACTCATTCCTTCTCACAACTGGTTATATAAGCAGTACTCACTGGGTACAGAACGGTATTAATGTGTAGGAAATACAGTTAATTAACAGACCCATCTCCTTTAGGATGCTGATTGTAGTTATGAAGTGTCAAAATGAGAAATTTTATCAATTTTGGCCACAAGTCTAAAAAGACACTCTGCAATGACTTCATAGTCTCACTATATTTATGGCATCACTTGGTTTTTGAGTCAAGAAGAAAAAAAACTCTCCAATCCGTTGTATAAGTATGAAACTTCAGAGACTAACTACTCGGACTTCTCAGTGATGCCTCACTTTACCTAACATGGGCAGAAATGCTTCGATCCAGCCCTTTAAAATATATGAACTATTATTACTTTTTATTTTTTTGCAGAGGCAGTTATTAGCTAAGAGACTATATAAAAGGAACTGGAAAAGGAAATAAGCCTTTGTCAAAAACTGGGCTATGATTATGCAAGATTCAACAGGCTCTGAGAGGTATGCCAAACCCTTCTCCTTTCAAGGTAACTGACCTTGGATTAGCTTTCTAGCTCGGTTCCCCTGGAAACCTGATGAAAAGTGGACCATCAGCTGTGTGACCAGGAGAGCTTGATTCCAATAAAATGCCCTGGGTGGTACCTTGTGTCCAAGCTGGGAGGGCTTTGAGTGGTTGTAAACACCTGCTAGGAGTCACAGCTCTGGCTTCCCAAGTGCAGTGTACCTGTTGTTCCCTGGATCTGTCTGGTCAGGATATGCGGATGCTATGCACAGGGGATTTTTGCAAGAGGTAGTGGTCCCTTAGGGCTTCTAAACCAGGGGGCTGCTGCACCCACTTGTGTAGTCTGTGGGGACTGCTACAAAAATTCCCACAGAGCTGTGCCTAAGGGTGTCCCCTGGCGTGGGCTCTTGCCTGTCCTGTGTCCTTCAGAGTAAACATGACCCAGCCAGGTCTTGGGAGTTTAAATGTGCATTTGAACCCAAGGCCAGCTGTGGTGGGTGTTGCCCATGCACTCACTCAGCGTCTTCAGAGAAGACACAATGCCACATTAGTACCAAATAGGCACAGACATGGCTAGCAAAAGGGAATGGGATTAGCCCAGCCGGTGTGGCTCAATGGTTGAGCATCAACCCATGAACCAAGAGGTCATGGGTTAGATTCCAGGTCAGGGCACATGCCCAGGTTTTGAGCTTGATCTCCAGTAAAGGGTGTGCAGGAGGCAGCCGATCGATGTTTCTCTCATCGATGTTTCTATCTCTATATCCTTCTCCTTTCCTCTCTCTCAAATCAGTAAAAACTTATTTTTAAAAAGCGGGATATGGGATTAGAACCAACCAAGACAAACCTTTAAGAAATGGTTTAAGACTCTTAGAGGTATCACTGAAGTTTAGGACAGAGAATAGCAAACATACAGGCAAACAAGAGCATTCATTAAAGGATTGAACTTAACATCTTTACCAAACTTAGATAAAAATAAAGAAGCAAGGCATCATGATACAGAGGGAGGGAAATTCACTCAGGAGCTGGATCTGCGTCTCATTCTGGCTATGCAGCCTTGGGTACGGTCCTCCCTCTGCAGCCATGCATGTCTATGTGGTAGAGGAAGGTAGTGGCAGCGGGGACGATGAACTATGCTTTCTTTCCATCAGCCCCCACTGTTGCTTCTGACAAAACTCGTCTGTTAAGCCCAGAAAATAAATTGCTATAATTGTTAACTCCATAATTACATTTTTGGTAATCTTGTCTCAGAAAAAAATCCTAAAAACAAGAAAAAGCCTCATGTATAAACTGAATTGTTACTTAGAGAAAAAAATTAAAACCACCCAAACGTCTGTGAATCAGTATACTAGAGGTTCACCCATCAGACTACTACTATGAAATTAGTATGTTAATGTAATAGCACTATCTAATAGGCAAATTCCATGTTAAGTAAAGAATGGATAAAAATTACACAGTAAAAAATATTTCAATTATGTTTTTTTTTAAAAAAACAACCTATGCACAGAAAAAAAATGGAAGACAAAATGTTAAGTGAGACTACAAGTGAAACTTAAAATCTTTTCCCCCTATTTTCTAAATTTTCTCAGATGAACATCGATTTTATAATGGAAAAACAGTTAAATTTCAATTGCAATTCCAACATACTTGTTACCCAGTATCGTTTTGCAGTCAATCTTTTGCCCTTACCTTCCCTAGGCATATTATACTAATATTAAGATTAAGCTTGAAAATATCATGTCAAATCAGGTTGATTATGTTATTCTGAAAGTGTAAGCCATTATGAGAAATAATCTGGCTAAGGCAGAATTTAAATATCTTTCTTTTACTTAATTAACAGAGCCTAACATCATTCCTGAAACATACTGTGTGTGTGTGTGTGTGTGTGTGTGTGTGTGTGTGTGTGTGTACACATAAATAATTAACTTAATTTTTGTTCTCATTCATATTTCTAAAGAGCTGTGTCTCTTCATATTGCCTGGAATACCCAAAAATTCATATTTTAATTTTTATGGACTTAAACTAAGAAAATAAAGAACTGAGCAAATCATTCCTGTACTGATATTACCAAAGATGTTTTGTACCAATATAGTAACCATAGTAAAGTTTTGGGGAAAGTAGCACTTACAACATTTTAAGATGTTCACAAACCTCAAATTCTAAAACATGGGAATTTAAAATTATGAAAGAAAAACTGACTCAAGGAACTTTGGTATCTTTCAGATTTAACTTCCCAATTGTTTGCTTATCTGCAAGCTTTCCAGAGGGATTTTTTAAAAATATATTTTTAATGATTTCAGAGAGAGGAAGGGAGAGGGGGAGAGAGACAGAGAGAGAGAAAGAAACAGACAGACAGAGAGAGAGAAACATCAATGAGTCATTGACCGGCTGCCTCCTGCACACTCCCTGCTGGGGATGGAGCCCGCAACCCGGGCATGTGCCCTGACCGGGAATCGAACCTCCATCTCCTGGATCATAGGCCAATGCTCAACCGCTGAGCCACGCTGGCTGGGCCTTCCAAAGGGATATGTTTTTCCTACAAACATAAGAAGTTCTTGGGACATGCAAGTTATATATACAAGAAAATAAACTTTACAAATATGTGAAAGGACCCATGTTAACTTTAGAAAGAATAATATGAAAAAGGTGCCATGCCAGTTTTAACTTCAGTTTTAATATCATGAAATACAAGTACAAAACATTGTACAAGTATACTTTTTGCTACATGGAGATGGAATAATACATTTGTGTTTTCACCAGAATCTGTATCACCCACTACTATTCCTATAACGTTTTGAATAAAAAACACAAGTCTTTTCAACCACTGATTTTAATCTTAATATTCCTGTTCAGCTGCTTTGGAGAACTACAAAATCACCTTAGCCAAGAGTTTTGAGTGGGTAATTTTGTTATTTCATGCTGGCTGAAATCTCCCTTATGCTGGCATTGCAAAGACACTGTGCACTTACAGAGGATAAGAAAAAGTATTGTCTTAATAGCCCTCTTAATATTTAGGAAGGCAAAAGACCATTTCCTGTAAAGTACAGAATATTATAATAAATAACAGCAACAGAGGACCATAAAGCCCCACATGTATTAAAGAAAAGCAAGTTTGCAAATATTCAAGTGAGAGTAACATCAGCTAATAAGGAAGAAGTAAATTGTCCTAAAGTGTCCAGAATTCAGCCTCCATCAGTTTTCAGCCATTTGAACTAAGACTTTTCTTATGAAAAACAGAAACAATGATGAAAGTAGCATTTAATTTGTTGGAAATGCACCAAAAAAAAAAATAAAAATACTGCTAATTCCATAAAATATTTGAAACTAATTTTGTTTTTATAAATAAATAAAATGGTGTTGGTGTTTATTTCTTTTTAAAGTTTTAATTATCATTCTTACTGCTTAAAAAAAAAACATTCAAACTAATGTCAACCTTTACAAATAAACTTTGGAATATTTAAAAGAACATGTTTGGAAAACTGAACCACATTTTTCATTGCCAGAATTATGCTTTGTTCTTGGTAGAATCATCTTTGTTTCTTCTTTTTACATCCCAATTATAAACCCTGGCCATATCTGCAAGAACTGTTAAAGAAAATGCAAATGCAATTCTAAAGATAACATATGCAATGACTAAGTACGCACTCACACACTGAATCAAAGACAGAGATCACACATGCAAAATATTGGTGACAAGTAGCGCTGTGAGACATCTTGCTATAATATCATTTGCTAAGAAAATACTGGAACTAAATTCCACCAAAACAAAATCAAGGCCTCAAATCAACAACTGTTTAACACAGCCCGGCCAGCGTGGCTCAGTGGTTGAGCGACAACCTAGGAACCAGGAGGTCACGGTTCGATTCCCAGTCAGGGCACACGCCCGGGTTGTGGAGCCTGCAGGAGGCAGTTAATCATTGAGTCTCTCACTGATGTTTCTATCTCTCCCTCTCCCTTCCTCTCTCTGAAATCAATAAAAACATATTTTTTAAAAAGCAATTGTTTAGCATACATAATCAACTATGGTATTATGTTTATCAAATATGTGCTTGACACTGCCAACAGTTTTAAAGACAGCCCCTCATTCACAAAATTTCAAAGAACATTCAAACCATATCCTGATATGTAATATTTAAATTAGTACAATTTGACTATCAATAATTTTATCTTTTACCTTCCCTTGGGTTCAATAGGACATTCACTCAATTTATTAAGTACCTACATCTTTTCCCTTCCACAAGCATCACCCTGCATAAGCAGCACCCTCATATATCAATTACTTCTTTCATGGACTGTGACTTTGGTGTTATATCCAAAAAGCCATCATGGTATTCAAGGTCAGCTAGGTTTTCTCCTGTTACCTTCTAGGAATTGTACAAATATTTTTCCTCCGGATGAAGTTTTTATATTCAAGTCACACGCCACTCCCACTGTAGGCCTCCAACAGGCCTGACTTCCCTCACCCAAGCACTCAACCCCTGCGGGGTGCTACATGCTGTGAAGAGAAGACAGAAAGTACGGCTTCTACACTCGAAGAGCTCTCATCTGACATGGAAAACAAACAAAGAACGATGTGCAAAGTGCTAAGCAAGCACGCCTAAGAGGATTAGAAGCTGTTAGAAATGTTCCAATGCTTGTGCTTAAATATGAAGGATAAAAAGTAACCCAGGTAAATAGGAGGAACTCATTCTAGGGAGGAGGAACGAAGTGAGGGAAAGTAGAGGGCCTGGCCCTTTTCATCAGGAGAATAACTGCACAGGATTATCTGGGCTCCAGGGTGCACTGGGCGAGGGCCAGGGCAGAAGGAAGTCAGTGGCATGAGGTAAGACTGATTGGTCTAAGGATAAGAACATTCTTCTCATTAAAGCAATGCAAGTAAGAATGTTTAAAACATCTTTATCCTTTCCTCCCTTTGTTTCTTTTTTAAAGAAAGGATACTGACTTCGGTGGTAGTAAATTGATCTCGAAGAAAGTCAAGGTCTTCCTCAAGAGAATCGAGATTCTTTGTGGCAGTTGATAAATTCTTTTCCAACAATGCCTGAGCTTCGTCAATATCATATTCAAGCATTACATTAGCCTGAAGAGAGAAAGTCATGACAATTACTAAACATTTACATAGTGCTTTATAGGTTAGAGCAGGGATTGGGCAAAATCCAGCTGGCTGCCTTTTGTCTTAAGTTTGATTAGAACCCAGCTATATCCCCTCACTGCTTTCCTGCCAGTGGCAGAGCTGAGTAGTTGTGACAGAGACCGAGTGGTCTGCAAAACCAAAAATATCTACTCTCTGGCCTTTCATGAATGTTTAATGACTCCTAGGTTAGAGAATATATTTACATACATTAGATCATTTACTCCTCATGACAACCCTGGTGAGGCAAGTTATCTTCATCTTTACAGTTAAGAAAACAGGTTCAGAGAGGTCAGATTGCTTATGCTTGCATTGTTAGTAATGGGAGAACTAGGATAAAAACCAATATGTTTAGATACCAAATCCTATCTTTCTACTAACTCCATCATGACACTAAATAGTATTACATTTGAATCCATTTACAGTGGTACCTCGGTTTTCGACCGTCTCTGTTGACAAACATTTCAGTTTATGAAAGCAGTAACCTGAAAATGCTTCGGTTTTCGAACATGCCTCGGAAGTCGAACATGCCACACGGCTTCCGCTGAGGGCAAGATCCTGAGGCCCAGCTGTTGGCTGTTGATCCCTCAGTTTCCAAACGTTTCAAAACTCAAACAGTCTTCCAGAACGGATTACATTTGAAAACCGAAGGACCACTGTAAATAGTTGTTTCTGAGCTTAAGATACAGTAATTTAAAAGTTTTCAAATACATCTACACTTGATCCAATAAGAAAAATAGCTAGCTTTTACTGTCCCCCTCCTACCTCCAACAGACGCTAGGGGTGAAGACAAGGTGACTGTGTCTGGAATTCTGAAGAGCAGGTGTTACTGCCAACACTTGGGGATGCATGCACTGCGGAGGTGGGGAACCAAACCTTTTCCAGCTCTCAACTCCTCCTATGAACTGACTTACCACCAAGCATTTCCTGAACCACTTTCCTCATCTGACAAATGGAATTTAAAAATTACTCAAAGGACTGTTGTAAGGATCAAATGAGACAACATGAAAGTGTTTGGCACAAAGTTGGTGCTACAAAAATACTGGCTGACTGAATAACACAATCCATGATAATTAGAAAAGAGTATAAAAATTCATATAGGACAAAAAAATATTCAATGAAAAGTACATGTCTCTCTAATCCTAGACTCACAATCTCATTCCTCAGCATCAATTGCTATTGTTTCTTTTACATTTTTTTCCAGAAAATTTCTGTACTTTGGTTACTTTTAACAAGAAAAAATAGAATACATTTTAAAACACTTCACTCATGTCAAAAAATATCAATCATTCCTCAGGAAGTATCCTGTGCCAAGAATTTCTCGTTAGTTGAGTCACTCCACAAACACTGCCTTATCAGCCTCTCCACTTGATGGTCCAATAGGCATTTCAAGACTGTCACCCTGCAAACCTGTTAGTGCTTTGCTGCAATATGAATTACAAATGCTTTTCCTGTTCAGTCTTTTGACTTTGCTTACGACTTCTGACTTCTGTGGCCTAAAAAACCATTCTTATACCAGGGTTACAAAACACATCATCTATGATTTGGCCTAAACTTTGATGGTGTATTTCATGTTAAGTATGTGATCCTTGTGGAATTCATCCTGGTGTGAAATATGAGGTAGACTCCAGCCATAATTCTTACCAGAGAATTCCCTGTTGTCCCAGTCTAATTTATGGAATCAACTTATCCCCGCCGGCTGATGGAATGTGGGTGGAAGGAAAGAGCAACCAAGGTGAATGACCCCTAGGAGTGGAGCCACTGGATGAATAGCTGTTCCATTTGCAGAACTAAAGCTAAACAAGTATGGGAATTATGGAATAGAATTAAATGTACAAACTCTGAAAATATTACAACTAACAAAAATCAGGAGGAGGAACTAAGGGATAGAGAAGTGAGTTTCCTTGTACTTAATCTGCCCACCTTTCATTGCACTAGAATGT
Organism: Miniopterus schreibersii; assembly: GCF_964146895.1. NCBI lineage: Eukaryota > Metazoa > Chordata > Mammalia > Chiroptera > Miniopteridae > Miniopterus > Miniopterus schreibersii. The sequence continues at coordinate 69,644,550 of NC_138104.1, read as the reverse complement.
CTCTCAGGGGTGATTCTATGGAACAGCAGCAAGGGGAAGTCCTCCCGGTAGGGAAAGCTGGGAGCAGTACACTTGACTTTCTACTTTGTATGGGAACTTGTATGATAACAAGACCTATGGACAGCTGGCTAGACGGTCAGGAACGGCTTGGTTAGGGGACTGAGAAGGAGATAGAAAAAATAAAAGACAAGGACTATGAAATCAGCTAAAATTGAAGTGTATGGTTTAAAAACTGAACTCTAATCTCAAGGTTTTTTTGTAATAATCTTTCCCCACTTAAGTTTAGAGAGCTCTTTCTACAACTTATAAACTCCTATGGGAAAGAAACATTTGTCTGAGGTTCAGCAGTACCTTCTATTTTACTTCTATTGCTCTTCCTTCTGTTACATATAAGAAATAAAGCATTAGCTGAACAGAAGTAGGATTTTGGTCAGTTCTGTTTGGGAGAGATTTGAGCATGTTTTTATGGCAATCTTCATCACACTCCTAATTTCAGTCAGTTTCTAATATGGAACACTTGAATTCCACCCCTTCCTTCAACAGTCAAAGGAAGACAAGCATTTATACAGCTGGGAAAAACAAATGTCAGCCAAGGAAGCTGCAGCTGTTACATTTACTTACCCCCAACCACAGACACACTTTATCAGTAGGAGGAACTGAAGCTTTGCAATACAGATTATCTGCCAGTAAGAATCTGGTCTCCAGTGAATTGGTGGACTCCTTCAAAAAAAATGACAGTACTGTAAACAGGCAAGTTTAATACCAAGGTTATAAAGGGAGAGCTCACAGCTGAACCTAAGCCATTTAAAACAGTACCATCATACAAACTAAGTATAGTTGTAAAAGAAATGAATGCTTGGAGCCAAATGGACATGGATTCTGGCTCAACTGCCCCACTACCTGTGTAAATCTAGCATATCACTTAACCTCTCTGGGTCTCAGGTTCCTCATCTGTAAAATATGGATAATAGTCCCTACACCTCTGAAGGCCATGCGAGCAGAGTTGACACACACACACACACACACACACACACACACACACACTAGTGCCTGGAACAGAGTAAGCACTAAACAAGAGTTAGCTATTATTATTACTTCATCAGTGCTTCATGCCCAACCAACCAGTTTTCTGAACTCTCTTACCAAGTTCACCACATAAAATAATGTACTAGAAATGCAGTTATTCTACCATCAAGTAATAAATCATATATATTCACACATATAACCTTTTAAATACAATATCTTTACAGATTGCTTTTATTTAATGTGTACTGGATTAAGACTCAGAAGATTCTCAAATCCAGTTCTGCTAGTAACTAGCTAACACTGGGTAAGTGTAACCTTTCTGTAACTGTATCCTCAACTGTGAAATGAGAATCTGAAACATAATTTCTAAGATTCTTTGCAGCTCTGTAAGTCTAGACTCACTCCTTGTTCTTAGGGAGAACAGTAACAACAAAAAATCTTAGATACTGCTGCCTCAAAATAAGACATCTTTTTGTATCTAAAATAGTTTCAAATGGCATTTAAGTTCTACAAATACTACACATAAATAAAATAATGTAAGAAGTATGGGCCCTAGAATTAAACCTGATTTAGGGAGGAAAGCCACAAAACCACATTCATCATGGAAGCACACTATCTATGACATCAGTGCATGTGCTCGAGAAGGCTGGCTGGCTCTTCCCGCACAGATCAAATACCAGTGAGCAGAGTCAAGGAAGACCCATCTCTGCTGAAGTATCCTGGTTCACTCACAGTTACAAACAAAAATGCACTTACTTTTTTCTTCTGCATGTATTTTAGAATTTCTAAAGTCTGCTTAATTTCAGGAATCTGACCTTTTAGCCTGTGAATAAGAGAAAAGGTTAACTTAGTATTTTGCAGCAAGAATAAACACCAGGACACAGTCTTACAAGTTTTGCATGTTCTATTGATATGCTCTTGAGGGCTATTTACAAATATAAACTATTTAAAATACTTCATATTTAAGATATTTAATAAAGTTTATTAAAATATCTATATTTCAGATGTTTAAGATATAAATATTTACTGAAAAATTTAGATAGCAAATATTTACAGAATGCCTATTGTAAACAAAGCCCCATTCTGTCAAACATCCCATCATTACTTAACATTTCTAGATCAAACCATATTCCAGAGATGATTCAGAGGTTCCACAACTGATTAGAACTGCATTTTAAATAGATTAACTTTAAAAATAATATGCATTCAAATATTATATTCTAAATTTGAAACCCCTGGAAACCACCAACTCCCTATCCAGTGCTGCATGCAGCTGCTCCTGGCGAGTGTGCTCAGTGCACAGACATATACATCATAGTCAGCTCAATGTCAGCAAAGTACAGTGACAGCTTCTCAGTGCTTATGCTTGTCACACTATAAGAAATGTATAATATCACCTGAATGTGTAACACACCACGATATGACACAGTATTATTTAGTGATTCTTTTAAGCTTTGGATAATTTTTCTTTAACTTTTTAAGTTGATAAATGCTATTTTATTTTCAAGTCAGGTAACAACTGCTCTTAAAATTACAAATGGATCACTGGTTTGAACACAGAAATTTAAGAAAATGATGATGGGCATGATGGGATTAATCATGCACAACAGGTAAGCTATATTATAACTTCTAGCAAAACTACAAGCCTAGCACAACTGGACATCCACACACAAAAAAGTGCATCTAGACACAGGCTTTATACACTTCACAAAAATCATGTCAAAATGAATCACAGACCTAAATGTAAAAACACAAAAACTATAAAGCTCCTAGAAGATAAAACAGGAGAAAATCTAGGTGACCTTGAGTGTGGTGATGACTTTTTAGATAAACACCAAAGACACAATCCATGAAAGAAACAATTGATATGCTGAACTTCATTAAAATTAAAAACTTCTGCTCTGCAAAAAACACTGTCAAGAGAATGAAAAGACAAGCCACAGACTAGAAGAAAATCTTTGTTAAAGAAGTACCTATTAGAAGACTATACAAAATATACAAAGAACTCTTAAAACTTAACAGTAAGAAAACAAGCAACTTGTTTTAAAAATGGGCCAAAGACCTTAACAGACACCTTCACCAAAGAAGATACATAGCTGGAAAATAAGCATATGAACAGTTGCTCCACATCATATGTCATCAGGGAAATGCAAATTAAAACAAGAAGGAGATACCACTACACACCTATCAGAATGGCCAAAATCCAGAACACTGACACCAAATGCTGGTGAGGATGCTGCTAGCAACAGGAACTCTAATCAATTGCCATTGGGAATGCAAAATGGTACAGCCACTTTGGAAGACAGTCTAGCAGTTTCTTTCAAAACTAAACATACTCTTTCCATATGATCCAGCAATCACAATCTGTTGGTATTTACCCAAAGGAGTTTAACACTTACATCCACACAAAACCAGCACACAGAGGTTTACAGCAGTTTTATTCACAATGGACAAAACCTGGAAGCAACTAAGATGTCCTTCAGAAGATGGATGTATAAATAAACTATGATATATCCAACAGTGGAATATTATCAGCACGAAAAAGAAATGGATAATCAGGCCATGAAAAGACATGGAGGAAACTTAAATGCATATTACTAAGTGAATGAGGTCAATCTGAAAAGGCCACACAGGGCATGATTCCAACTACATGACATGCTGGAAAAGACAAAACTATGGAGACAGTAAAAGGATCGTGGTTGCCAGAGTACAGGGGGAAGGGAGGGATGAACAGGCAGAACACAAGACAATTCTTAGGGCAGTAAAACTACTCTATATGAGACTATAATGGTAGACACATGATAACATGCATTTGTCAAAACTCATAGATATATGTACAGGACAACAGTACACCCTAAAGTAAACTATGGGCTTTAGTTGTTAATAATATACCAATATTGGCTTATCAGTTCTAACAGATAAACCACTCTAGTGGAGGAGGGTGGCAATGGGGGAGGCTATGCATGTTTCAGGGGCAGGGGGTACATGGGATATTTCTGTATCTTCTGCTCAATTTCGCTATAAGTCAAAAACTATTCTAAAAAAAAAGTCTATTACAAAATAATTTAAACAAAACTACTAGCAACTGATTCCCAAATGAAATCAGCCTCATTGACAAGAAAATAAGACACAAAAATATGCTGAAACACTCCAAGTTACTGAGGAAAGAATAAAACATATTTTTGTCACTAAGGTTGAGTTCTTTTTTATGATGATTAGAAACTGTCCAAGGCTTTAATGTGTTTTGCATGGGAAAATATGCAAAATAGTTCTGGCAAATCAACATAATTTGTAACAAAACAGACTTAAAAATACAAAAACAAAGCTGTGGTTCTTTCAGAATACACTTAACTAAATATTATTGGAAATCAGTATGTAAATAAAATTTAAATATGATAGTGAAAATGAACTTATTGCATCATATAAAGGAAGTCACAGAATGTGCAAAGGAGGCTAGCAAAGCAAACTTCATTACACCCTATGGTACTAACCTGGCAAGAAATGTGTTGATGAGCCTGCTGCTTAAAAAAGTAGTATCACTATCTGTTAATAGAGTAGAGTGAATAATCTAGAAACACACACTTAGCGTTCTTTTTTTTTTACTTAGTTTGAAGGCTAGTGTTCTGTGAACTCTTTACAATTCAATATGGATGTTGTAGATCTCTCAATTTTGCTTATTTTTGTATGATATGCTGACATAGTTAAAAGCCAGAAAGAAGTAGATGTATTCATTTGTAAAGTATCTGATACACACACAAGTATGTTCAGATCACGGTTTTTGACCATGAAAATTATTTCTATGATATGTTTTTGTATGTATAAATATCACATGTAATATATAAATTATTATTCATATTAATGAATCAAGCAGCTGCAACCCCAGCCAAATTAGGAACCAGACTGCCAAGGTCACTGTGCATGTCCAAGCAATACATCCCTCCCCACCTTTCTCCATCCCAAGAGATAGCAGCTCTGTGCACAGTCCCTTTACTCTTTTTCAAATAGGTTCATCACATTTATGTGTATCTCTAAACAATATATTCTTTACTGGTTCCTTAGCTTTCTACAAATGCTGTATGCATTTTGGGGGATTTGCTTTTTAAACTCATTTAGTTTCCTAGGATTTTTCGTGCATTTTCACGGCTGTGCAATATTCATTCATGAATACAAAACAACTTATCTACTCTCCTGTTAATGGACACTTGGGTCAGTTCTTGGTCTTTGTTATTATATGAAACAGCAGAAATCTCTAGGTCCTGGAAGTGGGTAGGGGAATGAGGGAGCTCAGAAAGGAAGTAGACCAAGTCTTCAATAGGGGAGTAGACTAAGGGAGAACTTTCTGAGTGTTTTTTCTCCTTCTAAATTGCCCTGGGTAAATCACAATACCTAGCCCATAACTGTTATAGGGTGGAAAAACAGTACAATTGGCCAGAGGCAGAGAGAAGGTCAAGGAGGAACTGGTAAGATAAGTACATACTGGCCCTCAGCAGTCTCCACTCCCCACTCCCACACCCAGGGGAGATGACAGTGGAAATAGCCAGGGCAAAGGAACAGAAAGAATACCCAGTTGACCAAGTTACTTGGTTGGGGAGAAGGAGCATTTGTCTAATGGCCATGCCCTAAATTTTAACACCAGCAGCATTCTTCCTACCCCTCCAAACCATGAGGGACTTAAATTACTCCCACCCCCATATACATTACTGGCCAAAAAAATATCCCTGAGAGAATATGAGCTGACAGGGAAAAGAAATGATAACCTGATAAATTCAACTATAATTATTAAAGAAAATAAACTCAACAACCTCTATCCAAACAAACAAAATTAAATACTAAAAGATAACACTATATAGTACATAAAATACCTCAAAGAGAAAAGACAGGATATTGGTAATATAAAGAAGAAACAAGTACACATAATAAGAACCAACCAAAACTATTAGGTATAAAAAATGTGATGGTTGTGCCCGGCTGGGTGTGGTTCAGCAGTTGAGCAGCAACCTAGGATCCAGGAGACCACGGTTTGATTCCCGGTCAGGGCACATGCCCCGGTTGCGGGCTTGAACCCTAGCTGGTGGCGAGCAGGAGGCAGCCAATCAATGACTCTCTCATCACTGATGTCCTATCTCTCTCTCTCCCTCTCGTCCCTTCCTTTCTCTGAAATCAATAAAGATATATATATATTTTAAAATGTGATGGTTGAAATCTAAAGAACTCATGGATATTTATGTAATTGTCAAAAGACAAATTACATACAAAGTCAGAAGAAGAGAATATGATAAAAAGAAACGGAACACAGAATTGGAAGTGTCAAACATTCATATTAACAGGAAATCCCAGGAAAGGAGGAAAAAAACTTAACAGACAGAAAAAACAATGGCAATCATAAAATTTCGTTAAAGAAAGATAAAAGGCATATGATTCATGTATTAAAGAGATCACCACAAGAGAATTATGAGACACTAATGAACTTTTACATAGCTGAAGGTCAAGTTAAACATAAATGACAGACTATAAGAAAAGATTTACAACACATGTGAAGAAAAAGGTCTGTATTCAAACTACATAGGGCCATCCGCTGCAAAAAAACTCAATCATGCACAAAAATAGTTTTTGTTGCATAGCTGACATCACAGAAGTGAGGGGAATTCAAGAAAAAATAAAAGAGAAAAAAACTAGAAAAGGCTTTGAGTTAAACAGTGAGAGCAGGAGAAAAGTAGGCACCATGAGGCAGGTACCAATACCAGCTATAGACCTAAACCTGGGCCCCTGATTAGCTTACTCAGGGAGTTTGCATATTAAGCTCAAGAACTTGGAACAGAGCTCAAGTGGTTCAAGGCTGGTATAGGTTCATAGCTCTAAGCAAAAGCAAAAGAAAAACCTCTATGGATAAAGGCAAACCACAAAGGTATACAGTTACAGGAAGCTGACATATATGGTTGCCCCATGAATACATGGTTTTGAACTGTGTGGATCCACTTACACATGGATATTTTTCAATAAATATTGTATATATATTTTCTCTTCCTTATGATTTTAGTATTTTATTTTCTCTAGCTTACTTTACTGTAAAAATACAGTATATAATACATATAACATACAAAACATGTGCTAATCAACTATGTTATCGGTAATGCTTCCACTCAACAGTAGGCTGGCTAATCAGTAAATTTTTGAGTTTTGACTGCGTGGAGGGGCATCTCGACCTCTCTAACCCCTGCATTGCTCAAGGGTCAAACGTAGTTAGTTAAGAAAGAAGTTAAGAAAGATTTCCACATAAACAAATTATAATGAAATAAAACAAGAGATAACCTTGAAAGTATCTAAAAAGAATAAATTGTTTATGTAAAAAGATAGGCTGGATATAAAAACAATAACCATATGTTGTTTACATGGAACACCCTTAAATATAAATAATAAAAATGTTGAAAGTAAAGGGATTGGAAAAGATACACCAAGTAACGTTAGCCAAAAGAAAGCTGGGGTCGCTGTAAGTATCCAACAAAACAGATTTTAACACAATAAGTATTATTTTATATAGGGTTAAATTCACCAAGAAGATGTAATTCTCAGATTGCATGCACCTAATAAAATAGACTAAAAAACTAAAAAGGCTTTTTAAAGGATAGAAATTGTTTCAGGTTAAGATAGCAAGAGACCAGGACTCCCACCTCTAACCACTCAAATAGCCAGAGAAAGTACACCTCTTTGCTGGAAGGCAGCAGAGAGCTGCTGGGGTGATAGGAACTACAGGGCTAAGATACCGGCAAGGGAAGAAACTGAGAGGTGAGCTGATTTCCTATAGCCACTTTTACCAAATAGTACATGAGGGGATGTTTCTTTTTATAGAAGTATGCCAGCTTATTAATAAATAAAAAAGGAATAACTGAATTAGAACATCATCATCTTATAATTCATAATTCATGGATCTAGGCTTTGAGTATCATAAAAGGGACAACTAAATACTATTTGTCTCTTAATGGAAGAACAATACATAAACTTATGAAGCAGTGTTGCCCCCAAAAAGCCTTAATATGATCAAGACTGTAGATCCAACTATCAATTTATAGTAAACACAGAAGACAAAGAAACGCTTGAAAATCCCACAATTGCTTTGAAACTTAGCAACACACTTCTGAATAACCCATGAATTATAGATCTAAATGTGAAAGATAAATCAATAAAGCTTTAAGAATAAAGCACTAAGAGAATATCTTCATGAACTTGGGCTAGGCAAACATTTCTTACAAAGGATATAAAAAGCACTAATCACTAAGGGAAAAGATTGCTAAATAGGACTTTAATAAAAGGTATTTAGATCAGAGCTGGAATTTGGGGAAAAACTGTCAATTTTCTAAAAGTTTGTCATACAAGGTTATTTTTTTAAAAAACTTGGAAATTTCTATAATTACCTCCTTTTCTTCTGAGCAAGGTTGAGTTCCATAAACTTATACTTCTGGTACTGCTCATCCAGCTTCTTTAGTACTGCATCCGCAGTCTCATTCCCAGGCTGTTTCATAAAGGAATCCACATCTTCCTTTAATATCAAAAACAATACATTTCAAATTTTAGAATTCACACATCGAATCTGATTTACTTTTCTAGCTCTTTTTTTGAAACATAAAACAAAATATTTTGTGTTTCTTTTTCTCCCAAGGCTTAAGTAACTTTAAAAAGTCAGACCATTTCAGACAGTACACATACATTTTGTAGCTAATTTATTCTTCCTCCACCTTCCTCTTTTTATATATTATTTATTTATGTATAGGGAAAGAATGACCTTGCCTGCTTTCTGCATCCCCCTGGGACCCTAGTAGTAAATATGAAAATTACCAACACATTGCCTAGTAATGTGCCCTAGCCACAAAATAATTCAACAAATTGTATGCCAAAATTATTTATTTTGTTACTTGAATTTTTAACAACAAGTTCTACCATAGAAATCATACTAAATATGGTCACTGGGTTCCCAAGGCAAGCCACAATATCTCCTTTTAAGTACCAAGTGGTTGAAATAAAGAAAACCTAGAAGGCAAACAGAACAATCTTTTGTACAGGAACAATTAAGCCAAACAGAATCTGTAAAACCAAAAAGCATTTTAAAAACATAGAGAAGGACCAATGAGATCAAGGATGAAATCAAACACTTCATGGAAAGTAACGAAAATGAACAGACAACAACCCAAAATCTATGGGACGTGGCAAAAGCAGTCTTGAGAGGAAAATTCATAGCATTACAAGCCTATCTCAAGAAACAAGAAAAACATTTAATGAACCATCTAACACAACAACAAAAAGAACTAGAACGAGAACAGCAAGAAAAGCCCTGAGGAAGTAGAAGGAAGGAAATAATAAAGATCAGAGCAGAAATTAATGACATAGAGACTAAAAAAACAACACAAAAAACATCAATGAAACCAAGAGCTGGTTCTTTGAAAAGATAAATAAGATTGATGCACCTTTAGCCAGACTCACTAAGAAACAAAGAGAGGACCCAAATAAATAAAATCAGAAATGAAAGAGGCGATATAACAACTGACCTAGCAGAAATACAAAGGATTGTAAGAAAATACTATGAGCAACTATATGCCAACAAATTGGACAACATGGGGGAAATAGACAAATTCCTAGAAGCATACAACCTTCCAAAGTTGAATCAAGAAGAGGCAGAAAAAATGAATAGGCCGATAACAACTAATGAAATTGAAGCAGTAATCAAAAAACTCCCAGCAAACAAAAGTCCTGCTGAGTTTTACCAAACATTCAAAGAAGAATTAACCCCTATTCTATTCAAACTATTCCAAAAAATTCAAGAGGAGGGAAAACTCCCAAACTCTTTTTATGACGCCAGCATCATCCTAATCCCAAAACCAGATAAAGACACTACAAAGAAAAAAATTACAGGCCAATATCACTGATGAACATAGATGCTAAAATCCTCAACAAAAATACTAGCAAACTGCATGCAGCAAGACATTAAAAAGATCATACACCACGAGCACATGGGATTTATTCCAGGGATGCAAGGCTGGTACAACATTCGCAAATCAATAAATGTGATACATCACATAAACAAAACAAAGAAAAAAATCATATGATCATGTCAATAGATGCAGAAAAAACATTCGACAAAATCCAGCACACATTTCTGATAAAAACTCTCAGCAAAGTGGGAATAGAGGGATCATACCTCAACATAATAAAGGCCATATATGACAAACCTACAGCCAACATCATACTCAATAGGCAAAAACTAAATGCATTTCCATTAAAAACAGGAACAAGACAGAGGTGTCCACTTTCACCACCCTTATTCAACATAGTACTGGAAGTCCTAGCCACAGCCATCAGACAGGAAGAAAATATAAAAGGTATCCAAATTGGAAAGGAAGAAGTAAAACTGTCATTATTTGCAGATGACATGATATTGTACATAGAACACCCTAAAGACTCCATCAAAGTACTACTAGATTTGATAAACGAATTTGGCAAGGTAGCTGGATACAAAATCAAATCTGGAAATCAATGGCATTCTTATACACCAACAATGAACTCTCAGAGAGAGAAACTAAAAAAGCAATACCATTTACCATTGCAACTAAAAAAATAAGATACCTAGAAATAAACAAAGAATGTAAAAGACCTGTACTCGGAAAACTACGTGACACTGAAAAAAGAAACAGAGGAAGATTTAAACAGGTGGAAGAATATACCATGCTCACGTATAGGAAAAATTAATATCATTAAAATATCCATACTACCCAAAGCAATTTATAGATTCAATGCAATTCCTATTAAAATACCAACAGCATATTTCACAGATCTAGAACAAACATTTCAAAAATTTATATGGAACCAAAAAAGACCCCGAATAGCTGCAGCCATCTTGAGAAAAAAGAACAGAGTGGGAGGGATCACATTACCAGATTTCAAACTGTATTACAAAGCTACTGTAATCAAAACGGCCTGGTATTGGTACAAAACAGGCATATATATCAACGGAGCAGAACAGAGACCCCAGAAATAGACCCACGCCATTATGGACAGAATATTTGACAAAGGATGCAAGAGCATACAATGGAGTAAAGACAGTCTCTTCAATAAATGGTGCTGGGAAAATTGGACAGATACATGCAAAAAAATGAAACTAGACCACCAACTTTCACCACACACAAAAATAAAATAAAAATGGATAAAAGACTTAAATGTAAGTCATGAAACCATAAAAATCCTGGAAGAAAACATAGGCAGTAAAGTCACAGACATCCCACGTAGTGGAATTTTCACTGATACATCTCCTAGGGCAAGAGAAACAAAAGAAAAAATAAACATATGGGACTACATCAAACTAAAAAGTTTTTGCATAGCAAAAGAAATTAGCCTCAAAATACAAAGGAACCCCACAGTCTGGGAAAACATATTTGCCAAGGATGTATCTGATAAGGGGCTAATTTCCAAAGTGTACAAAGAACTCACACTACTCAGCAAGAGGAAGACAAACAATTCAATTAAGAAATGGGCAAAGGACCTGAATAGACACTTCTCTAAAGAGGACATCCAGATGGCCAAGAGACACATGAGAAAATGCTCAACATCGCTACTCATCACAGAGATGCAAATTAAAACCACAATGAGGTATCACTCCACACCTGTCAGAATGGCTACCATCAACAAACTACTCCTGCTGGTGAGGTTGTGGAAAAAGGGGAACCCTAGTACACTGCTGGTGGGAATGCAGACTGGCGCAACCACTATGGAAAACAGTATGGAGGTTCCTCTAAACATTAAAAGTGGAGCTGCCGTTTGACCCAGTGATTCCACTCCTAGGAATATATCCTAAGAATCCTGAAACATTCATCAGAAAGAATATATGCACCCCTATGTTCATAGCAGCACAGTTTACAATAGCTAAGATCTGGAAACAGCCCAAGTGCCCATCAGTAGATGAGTGGATAAAAAAGCTGTGGGACATTTACACCATGGAATACTATGCAGCTGTAAAGAAGAAGGATCTCGTACCCTTTGAAACAGTATGGATGGACCTGGAGAAAATTATGCTAAGTGAAATAAGCCAGGCAGAGAAAGAAAAACATCACATGATCTTGCTTATTTGTGGAACCTAAAGAGCTTAGTAAACTGATGAACAGAATAGATTCAATGACATGGAAGCATAGATCAGACTGACGAATGTCAGAAGGATGGAGGAGGGCGGGTGGGTGGAGGGCGAAAGAGTAATCAAAAAATTTATATGTATATATGCACAACCCAAGGACATGGACAATGGTGGGGAGAGGGGCTGGGGGGGGATTGGACGGGGTGAAATGGGTCATTGGGGAGAAAAAGAGACATCTGTATTATTTTAAACAAAAATAAAATTAAAAAAATAAATAAATAAATAAATAAATAAATAAATAAATAAATAAAAATATAGAGGACTTTCGGGCAGCGTTATCTGGACTCCAGTGACAGCAAAAGCCTTGAGGAGCCACCTGCTGAACCCTGGTTGCTGGGGGAGCAGGGAGTCCCAGGCCCTGAGGAGGAACAGCACCCCCTGGAGGAGGCCGCGCAGAGGCAGCAGAACTGCCCATTCCCATCTGGGGCCTCATGGCCGGGGTCCTGCCCAGGTCTGCGTGACTTCCCATTGTGCCCCCAGAGTAGCTACCCCAGCAGACAGCACCTCAGGAGCCGAAGATGGTGGTGGATTGAGTGGAAGCTAGAATTACACTCTCCCGGGACCAAACTGGAATTACAACTAAAATACAGAAAAACCATCCTGAATAATGAACTGCAACTGAAGACTAACTGGAGAGCACCCTCACAACCAAGGACAAAAAGTGCAGATCGCACAGAGACTGGGCTTGGAAAAGCAGACCTTGGTGCACATCTTGGTCGTGTCCAAACACATTTCCCCAGCAGAGGGAACCACAGCTGTGGAGTGGTCCCACAAAGCTTAAGACTGGGAGTCCTAGCAAACCTACCTAATACATAGAAACAAATCCAAACAGGCAGCCAAAATGGGGAGCCAAAAAGCAAGCCCCAAATGAAAGAGCAAAAGAATTCTCTAGAAGAAGAGCTAAATGAAATGGCAAATAAGCATTTAATCAGATATAGAGCTCAGAAGACTAATCATAAGGATGCTTAACAGCATGAGTAAAGAAATGGAAACTATGAAGGAAATTAAGAATTACACAGTAGAAATAAAAAATACATTGGAAGGAATAAAGAGCAGATTAGGGGAAGCTGAGGACTGGATCAGAGAATTAGAAGACAGGGTAGAAAAAAATTACCCAATCAAAGGACCAATAAGAAAAAAGAATTAAAAAACAGGAAGACAGTTTAAGGGAGCTGTGGGACAACATGAAATGTAACAATATGTGCATAATATGAGTACCAGAAGAGGTTGAAAGTAAGCGAGGGTTAGAGAATCTGTTTGAAGAAATAATGGCAGAAAACTTCCCTAACCTGCTCAAGGAAAAAGTCACACAAGTTCAGGAGGCACAGAGAGTCCCAAGGAAGAAGAATCCAAAGAGGCCCACACCCAGGCACATCATAATTAAAATGCCAAAAATTCTAGACAGAGAGAATCTTAAAGGCAGCAAGAGAAAAGCAATCTGTTACTTACAAAGGAGCTCCCATAAGGCAGTCAGCTGATTTCTCATCAGAAACTCTACAGGCCAGAAGGGAATGGCATGAAGTATTCAAGGTAATGAAAAGCAAGGATCTGAAACCAAGACTACTCTATCCAGCAAGGTTATCATTCAAAATAGATGGTGAAATAAAGAGCTTCCCACTCAAAAAAGGCTAAAGGAGTTTATCACCACCACACCAGCATTGCAAGAAATGTTAAAAGTACTGCTGTAATAAGTTGAAACAGAGAGAATGAGAAATATAGGCATAAAGAAAGAAAATGACAGTAGGTAAGCATCTATCAATAATAACCTTAAATATAAATGGATTAAATGCTCCAATCAAAAGGCATAGGGTAGCTGAATGGATAAGAAAACAAGACCTAAATATATGCTGTCTACAAGAGACCCACCTCAGAATAAAAGACTCACACAGGCTGGCGGGGGGGGGGGGGGGAGAAACTTCTGGAGGACTTTAAAGGAGAGAGCAACATCAATACAGTCATAGTAGAGGACTTTAACACCCCACTGATTTTACTGGATAGATCTTCCAGATAAAAAATCAACAAGGAAACAGTGACTCTAAATGACACATTAGATCACATGGATTTAACTGACATTTACAGAACATTTCACCCCAAAGCTGCAGAGTATGCATTCTCAAGTGCACATGGGACATTCTCAAAGATAGAGCACATGCTAGGACATAAAACAAGTCTCTACAAGTTCAAGAAGATTGAAATCATATCAAGCATCTTCTCGGACATTTACACCATGGAATACTATGCAGCTGTGAAAAAGGATCCCTTACCCTATGAGGCAGCATGGTGGGACCTGGAGAGTATTATGCTAATCGAAATAAGCCATTCAGAGAAAGACAAGTATCACATGATCTTACTCATATGTGGAATTTAATTAATAAAATAAACTGATGAACAAAATAGATCCAGAGACATAGAAGCATGGAACAGACTGATGAATCTCAGAGGGAAGGCAGGGGTGGGTGGGGAGAGATTAACCTAAGAACTTATATCCACATATGCAAAACCCATGGATACAGACAACACTGTGGTGAAGGCCTGGGAAGAGGGGTGCAGGAGGGAGGGGACCAATGGGGGGAAAAAGGGGACATTTGTAATACTTTCAACAATAAAGATAAATTTTTTTAAAAGTATACTATATTTTTGGTCCTTCATTGTAAGTTAAGCCCAATCATCTTATGGTTTCTGGCATCTCTACATCATCATTCTTATCCATGCTTACTAACCACAAGGGAATGTTTTAGCCAAACAAAGCAAGAAGAAACAGGAAGAGAAACACAGCAAGGGAGTGAACTATGAAGCCATCAAACTAGCAACATAATAAAAGAAATCGTAAAGGTGTAGCTGAGGCAATGGTTGAGCTGTGCACCTAAAATGGAGAAAACATCTCCCTAGAAGGGTCACTGCAGGAAAGAGACATAAGTCCAAGTTTCTAGCACATGGGGCATGTTATTAGAGTCTAGCAAGGAGAATTAACTATAGCAGCATAAGACTTGGTTACAAGATGGGGCTGCCTGGTTTGAATCCTGGATTTACCATACACTAGAGGTGTTGACCTCAAGAATATTACTTAACCTCTCTCTTTGCCTCAATTTCCTCATCTGTAAAATGTACCTTTCCTCACAGAGGATTAAATGAGTTACCATGCGTAAAATGCTTAGAAGAGTACATGACAGCTCATAACTGCTGAACAAATATTAGCTATGTTTCTAACACAATGTGCTAAGCGAACAGATGCAAGTGCCAAGAGCTCCATCTTGGAATAGTGCTCAGGAAAAACTGTAGGGGGTTCATACCTGAACTAGATGTTGAGAGACGAAGAGGTCAGAAAATGGACAACAGGAAAAAGGGACAATTCAAGTAGAAAAAGAAAACAAATTACTGCACCACTGGGAATGGGGAAATGGCGAAGTCTGAGTTCTATCCAGTCCAGTATACTGCTTCCCATCATCTCAGAAACTAATATACAGCCAGCCCTCTGCATTCATGGGTTCTGCATCTGTGGATTCAACCAACTGAGATTTAAAAACATTAGAAAAAAATGTTATGCTGTTGCTGATGTGCACTATGTAGTTAGGCCTATAATGGTTGCATCTGTACTGAACATGTAGACTTTTTTCTTGTCATTATTCCCTAAACAACAAAACAACTATTTACATAGCATTTACATTTTATTAGGTATTGCATGTAATCTAGAGATGATTTAAAATATTTGGGAGAATGTGCATGTGCACAGGTTAAATACAAATATTACACCATTTCATAAAAGGGACATGAGCGGCCATGGATTTTATATGGGGGTAGGAGGGTCCTGGAACCAACCCCCCAAGGATACGGTGTCACAACTATATATTAAGCATCGACTTGTAATACTGAAAGCACGTTTTCTGTTTCTCATAGAAGCTCTAAGTAGCATTATCTCTAGTTCAGTTAAAGAAACTGAAGCTCAAAGCAGTAAAATAATATGCTAAAGACTAAGCAGCAATTGGGAAGTAGAGACAGGGTTCAAATTCTGGTCTATTTAGAAGCCAATGTTCTTCCTATAATACCATGCTATTCCCATTAGTTTGGGAACATAAAAATAAATACATGTAACTTGAATGGCTTATTATATCATCTTGGTAGAAATTTTAACTCTTAAAAAACCACATAAAATTTTAGGGAAAAAAGTATTTTAAGACTTTAAAAGCCCTCAAATAAAGTTTAACCTCCTGAAATAGATTTTTAAAGCCAACTCTAGCTGAAGAACATGATGCAGTGTTTAAGGCATTATGAAAATGCAATTAGACTTCTAGTTATGAGTTTATACTATGCCAGGCACTGTGCTAGGACCAGGAGAAAATGCCAGTGAGCAAGATAAATACCTCCCTTTCTTTCCAGGGCATAGCATGTGTAAGTAGAGGCTTTGGAGGCCCACAGATTGCTCAAGTTAAAATCCTGGAAAACTCTTTTACACTCTGTGTGGCTTGGGGCAAATTACTTGAGAGTTCTGTGCCTCAGTTTCATCATTTACAAAATGAAGATGACAGCACCACCTTCTCAAGAGTTATGTAAAAGCATTAGGAAAATACGTGGCACTCAACAAATGTTTTCTCTTGTTACCATTAGCTGGGAGATAAATGTAATGAAACAAATGGCACAGCTCAGGGAGAAAACACAAAATAAAGAATAACTACAAAACTGAACCACCAAATACAAATATGCAATATACAGTGTATATAAAAGTAGTTTAAATAAAAGAAATGGGTGTTTTGAAGGATGTAAGACATGATTAACAAAAAGATAGAGAAAAGGCAATATAAGGTACAACCCAAAAGGTCGAGAAAATTCCATTAAGATTTCATAGTAGCGCCCGGCCGGGGGTGGCTCAGCGGTTGAGCGTCGACCTAGGATCCAGGCGATCAGGGTTCGATTCCCGGTCAGGGCACATGCCCGGGTTGTGGGCTCGATCAATGACTCTCTCATCATTGATGTTTCTATCTCTCTCTCTCTCCCTCTCCTTTCCTCTCTCTAAAATCAATAAAGATATATTTAATAAAATTTTAAAAATTTAAAAAAAAAGATTTTATAGTAGCTTAACCAGAACTGAGTGGGGAAAGATACCATTGGCCTGGAATGCCAGCCAGGTTTTCTCTGTTATTCAAATAGTTTTCAAATACTATTTCTAGAATAGCCTGATGGAAGAAGAAGGTTGAAAGCATCTACTTTTTTCTCTTTGTTTGGACTTGGGTTGATCTCTCTGTTTTGTGAAGCCTCCAAATTGCATTCCATGCCTCCTCTCTCAACTCCACATGATTCATTACTAAGTTGTTACAATAATGTACCCCAAACCAAATACGATTATATTGTGGCTTTATTTAGACACCTAATGACAATCCGTTGCCTACTGGATAAAGCCTCAATTCCTTACCATAACAAACAAGGACTTCACATTCTCACCCTATCCTATTTTCCAATCAGTCTCTTCTTCCATTCTCCAAGGCAATAGAACACTGCATTCTTTCAACAGACTAGGTTTCGTTTCCTATTTTCACACTTTAGAACCAGATGCTCTGCCTAATTTTTGTATCCTAAGTCACCATTTATCTATAGGTCTCTCTAGCTTCTAGGCTGAGTCTCAAGCTTCTTACTGCCTCCCCTTTTCCAGGAAGCAGGGGATGAAACCTGGCGTTCGGGAGTGAGGACCGCCCCGCTCCTGAATCCTCCCGCCCCAGGCCTCCAACTCTTCGCGGGCCCTCTGGGACTGCCTTTCCCCACGGCGGGTCCCAGCACAGCTTAGTCTGTACAGGCGCGGTGGGCAAGAGGGGATGGAGCGCTCTCTCCCAGACCTCTTAGCTCAACTCCTTCCCCCAACAGTCAAGGCCAGGGAAGAAGGGATCGCGGACTAGCATCAAGATGCCTAGCACCTACATGACTCTTACCACAAACACGGCCTCAGGAATCCCTAAGTGGAGCCGCCGCCCGTTCCCTGAAGCCAGCTCTCCCAAGCCACATCCATCTTTTGCAACCGCCATCTTGGGGAAGCGAGCGCGCGCGCGACTAGCTGCCTCGAGCCGCCAGCCGCACGGAGCCCGTGATTGGCTCGCTCACACCTACAGGCCCCTCCCCCTCCCCGTGAGTGCGCGCAGTCGTAGGCAAGCAGGAAGTAACCGCCCCTTCTCCTAGTGGTCCAACCTGTGGGTGCTGATTGGCTGCGCGCAGATGAGTGACAAGTATGGAAGGGCCTGTGAGGGAACCTGGCTGTGCCGGAAGGACAAAAACGGACTCCTGGGAGAAGGAATCTCGGGGATTTTGTGGGTGGATAGAGCTGGGGGACCCTGGAAATCAGGGACGAAGTCGGACCCTACTCCCACCCCAGAACTGGGAGCCCCCCTCCAGAGTGGCCTTCACAGCGACCGGATCCCCTCTTGGATACAAGCGAAACTGGGACGTAGACTCCACCACAGTGCTTCAGCCTAGGTGACTTTCTGGTCCCACAATACCCACGAGCTTGGTGGCCCTTGAAGGGGACTTATAAATAAATACCCCGCCATCGCACCAACCTTTCCTGAAAGCCACCGTGGATCAGAATCTCGCGACCGCAGCTCAAACATTTTCAAAAGTTCACAATCTAGATACAAAATCTTTGTTCCTGCCTTTGCTTGAACTGGAGTGCTATCCAGTGAAATGGTGCTTCATCCACTAATCCTACCATGAGCTAGGCCCTTTATGAATAAAAGGTAAATGTCAATTTCCTTTCTTAGTGGGGACACATATATGATTAACATTTATTTAAAAATTAACTACATGGCAGCCACTGAGTAGTGTTATTTAACGCCCACAGCCCAGTGTGCTAGGAACTGCTGTCACCTCTAGTTTACAGACAAATAAAGGGCCTTTAAAACGAACCATTTGTAAGATAGTAGGATGTTATAATAGTTACATATCTGGTAGAAAGGGAGCACAGGTTGGAGACACTACCTAAGTCGTATTTTAAAATGGGAATAACAATGTGCACCAACAAGGCTGTTATAAAGATTAAATGAGGTCCGAGCCTGTATGGCTCAGTGGTAGAGCCTGTGCCTGAGTACAGAAGGGTTGTGGGTTTGATTCCTGGTCAAGGGCATGTTCCTGAGTTGCAGATTCGTCCCCAGCATGCACGAGGCAACCAATCAATGTGTCTTTACCACATCGATGTTTCTTTCTCTCTCCCTCCCTTCCTCCCTTCCACTCCCTAAAAGTCAATGGAAAAAATATCCTTGGGTGAGGATTAACAACAAAAAAGATTAAATGAAGAAGGAGACTTGACTTGGGGTGGTAAACTCACAATATAATATACAGATGATGTATTATAAAATTGTATACCTGAAACCTATGTAATTTTATTAACCAATGTCACCCCAATAAACTCAATAAAAAAAGTAATAAGAAAAAGATTAAATGAGAGTATGCATGTAAAACGCCTAATAACTACCTGGCACATAGTAGGGCTGTTACCGAACTCAAGGGATTTGCTCCTTGGGGTGCTCTATTCAAGAAGAAGAGGTAGTTGTCACAAGGTAGTTTTATTTACTTGCATCAAGTAAAGGAGACAGGAATTCATATCCAAAGCTCTGTTTCCCCAAAGCAAGGCTTAGTCATTGATTATATACACTATTCGGTCAATTACATGTTGATTTCTTCTTTGCAGTTGGCTACATTTATCCAGCTGAGTTCCTGTCAGGCTCGTCCTCTTTACAGCTGGTCTGCAAAATACTGTACTACATTTTAACATTTAGCAATAATACCATTTAGTAAGGCTGGCCCAGGCCTTGAGACCCCTGTCCTATCTAAAAGATCAACCAAATTATTTTACTTTCATTATTTTGTTCCACTTTACATCCCAAAAGCCTTCCAGTCTGGTACTTAGAAGCACATATATAAAGTGACCTTGTCATAATACAGTGCCAGAAAAATCAGAAAGGGGTCAGAGAAAAACCTCTCAAGGCCAAAGAAATGAACCTACCTTCAATAAGACCCTGGACTGGGGAAACAAGAATCCAAAGTCACCCAAACACTGAAGTGAAAGAAAAGGTCAGGCCTGGGAAACCAGAACTCCATGCCTCAAGTTCCAGGCAGGAGGGCTGCAGCAGTAACTCTCCAGCTCCTAACAATATAAGGCAATCTTAGTTAGTGCTAGAAACAGCAATAATCTAACTGGAGCCTCTCATGTTACAGATGATGAAATTTAGGCCTACAAAGAGAACAGAATGTGCCTAAAATACCACAGAAAGTCTTGGGATAGAGCAGAAAGAGCCCCTAAATTCATATCTAAATCCAATGTTCTTTTTTGCATAAACGCAGACAGACCTGTGGAATAAAGTAGTACATCCAGAAACAGACAAGTACACGGGGAAATTTAATAAATGACAAAGGTGTACAAATGGAGAGTAGAGTGGGGTGGGAGGACTTGGGAATGGAGAGGGGTTGGTGGCTGAGAAAGCAGCTAGGGCAGGAGATATAAGCAAGGGGGTTTGTGTGGGGTGCTGAAGGACAGGAGAGAGTGCAGTGGTTGGAGGACTGGAGTGGGGCTGAGTGAAAGCATGAGGAAAGCAGACTGGGCGGGATGACTGGGGAGAGAGCAGGGGATGGAGTTTTGGAGAGAGGGAAGTAAGAGGTGAGACTATGGCATAGACTAAATCAGAAACTGAGGATAACAAGGTCCTACTGTGGCCAGACCATTACACCAAGTTCAAAGAGGATCTGGCCCTGACTGATTTGGCTCAGTGGTTAGCATGTCGGCCCGTGGACTGAAGGGTCCCAGGTTCGATTCCGACCAAGGGCACATGCCTCAGTTGCAGGCTTGATCCCTGGCCCCAGTCAGGGTGCATGCGGGAGGCAACCAATCAATGTGTCTCTCTCACATTCATGTTTCTCTCCTCTCTCTCCCTTTCACTCTCTCTAAAAAGCAATGGAAAAAATATCCTCCTGTGAGAATTAAAAAAAAAAAAAAAGAAGTCTGTGTCAGTTCTGGGTCCTCTAAGCACACTCAGGAACCTGATGAGAGCTTGAAGCTGGGAAATGAGGAGGGCTGGAAGAGTAGTAAGGTAGGCTGGGGAGGAAGACTGGAGAGAGGGATGGGCAGGAGGAATGAGGAAAGTGAGTCAGGCAGTAGGAGTGGGAGAGAAATGTGGCGGGAAGTCTGGAAAGAAGAGTGGTGCAGCCGAAGGAAAGTAGGTAAGGCTTTAGGAATGGAGAAAAGGAGGGAGTAACTAAATGAATGTACAAGGTAAAAGGTAGGAGGTGCATGTGTAGGACAGACTAAGTCAGAGACAGGAAAACAAGCTAATTGCTGCTGCCAGAACTGTAAGCACAGTTCAAGGAGCTGTCTGTGTCAGGTTTGGGTCCTTCTAGCAAACTCAGGATTATGTTCAGGAAAGGGTGGGGGCTGGATCCTGGAAATGTGGTGGACCTAAAGGAGAAAGGAAAGTGGGAAGGGCTTTAGACTGGAAAGAGGGGTGGGATTAGAGGTCCCAGGACAGGAGGAGAAACTAGAGGACTGAACATAGGGGTGGGACTAGAGGACTGGAGAGAGGTGAGAGTTTGGAGAGCTGGGAAGACACATGATTCTGGAGGAGTGAAGAAACTGGGCAGGGCAGTAGGACTAGGGAGGTGGATGGGCTGAGGACTGGAGACAGTGGGGAGGCTTGTAGACTTGGAATAGGGGTGATGGTGGAGGAGAGTGGGAGCTTCTATATAGTAGTAACAAAACCTTAGAATATGAAATTAAACAATACCATTATATTAGGATTTTAAAAAGTCACTTGGTAGCGTCAACTCAAAGAATTTATTCAGGAAAAAGGAAGGGTTGCACCCCAGTGCATGTGAATATAGCAAGCCATGTGTGCACACTGGTCTGCGTGCCCTGATGGAGGGTGTGGAGCCTGAAAAAGAAGATAACTACTAAGAAAGGCTCCTGGTGGCTAACTGGGCTCAAATTTAACAACAAAACAAAACAACAACAAAAAAACACGATGATCCTAGCACAGGGTCTCTACACAGGGTCTCTCATGCAAACCGCACTTTAGGGAGAAGCCTGCACCAAGCTGCCTGCCTCCTGCCCTGAATTGCCTGCCTGCACTGTTTCTGCCACCTGGGCCAGGAGTTCCTGGAATCCTTCTTTAAGAAATAGGACTGAGACTTTCCCTGTCCAATCAGGGCTGTGGAGCTATATCCCATCAGCATCTTCGCCAACCAATCAGAGTGGCTCCATTCTGAACAATCAGGACAGTGTCTTTTAGAGCAACCGAACTTCCAGAATTTGGAGTCTACCTTTGCATGAGGATGGACTAACCAGGGACCAGGGACAGGGAATTCTGTCTATATAAGGCAGCTCCCCTCTGGCTCAGGGTGCACACCTTCTCTTTCCACCAAAGAAACTGTGTTTCTTCAGCTGTAGCTGAAACACCCAAGAGGTCTTGGCAGAGAAGAGTGGAGCAGATCAGAACTGGAGCAGAGTGAAGCAGACTCCTGCAGAGTGGACTGGATCAGATAGGAACAGGTGGAGCAGACCAGAGCAGATCTGAGTAGCCAGAAATGGCCTTTCCCTAGGGCCACCTCACCCCAGGGCTGCTTCACAGTTTCACAGCAGTGCTGCTTCCAAACTGAGCTGTAACACAATTGAGCTGTTCCATGGTCCCAGCAGGTGCTGTATCACAATTGAGCTATTTGCACTGAATAAATTGGAGTTTTCTGTTGGTGGTGAATTGGCGCCAATGGCCATCAGTTGACAAGGGGTATTTATAGAAGGGAAAAGGGAGTCAAGGGAAGGGGAAGTTAGAACCCTAGAACTTTATTATAAACATAGAGTTCTTCCTGTAGGATTCTCACAATTATGTAGAGTTTGAGAACTCCTCCTATAAGCCCTAGCTCTTCGCATAGACTATCCTATGTTCCCTTAAAGTTCCAATCAGTCTTTATCAGTAGTTAAATAATGAAATATGCTAGTATCCATTAAAAACTCCAAATCAAATGCCTGAATAAATAAATTGTTATGCCATGTTCATGATTTGGAAATGTTGATATTGTTAAGAGATCTATGCATATTTTCTCCAAATTTAATTGTAGATTGAATGTAGCACCAATCAGCTTTCTAGAGGCCTTTCTTCCATAAAAATTGATCAGCTGATTGTAATATTTTCATGGAATTCAAAGAGAACCAGAATACCTAAAACAATCTTGAAAAATATGAATAAACATGGAAGACTAATACCACCTGATCTTGAGACCTACAGAAAACTATAGTAATCAAAACAGTGGGTTATTGGACTAAGTATAGAGATTTGGATCAATGGAATAAAGCAAAGTAAAAAATATCAATTTGTGTGTGTGTGTGTGTGTGTGTGTGTAAGAGGGAAACATATTTTATTAAAACTTTAACTTACAAATTAATGCCATATGAGGGGATTCTGATTTAGTGAGATCAAAGTCACACATATAATAATGATATGACTTCTCACAAGGAAACCCTAAATCCACACTTTCATTATATATTCATTTTGTTTGTTATCTCCGCATGCAATTTTTATTATTCAGCTGTCTCAGACCTCCCCCAATACACTGATGTCTTTTTATAAACTTATTTTTAATTATAGTTGACATATTTTATTAGTTTCAGGTGTATAACATAGTGATTCAACATTTATATATCTTATGAAGTGAACACCATAAGTCTATTAATCATGTCACTGTACCTAGTTATTATTATATTATTGACTATATTCCCTATGCTATACATTATGTCCCCATGTTGTTAATTAATTTTTGAGAAATGTACCAAGTCAGTCTAAGGGGAAAGAAATTTATTTTTCACAAATTTTGCAGGAACAACTAGATAACTATATGGAAAAGTAAATCTCTACCCTTACCTGTCACCAAACATAAAAATGTGTTTTACATGGATCATAGATCTAAACATAGAAGTTAAAACTGTAAAGCTTCTAGAAGAGAAATGGAAAATATCTTTATGACGTTGGGATAATCAAATATTTCTGAAGACACAAAAAGCACTAATCATAAAAGAAAAACTTAATAAACTGGACTTCAAAATTAGAAAATATCTGCTCATCAAATGATACCATTAAGAAAGTGAAAAGGCAAGTCACAGGCTAGAAGAAATTATTTCCATAATATAACATAATATTCAGAATATATAAAAAAACTATTAACCAACAATTAAAAACAAAGAAAAGCATTAAAATGGACAAAATAGTTGGACACTTCACAAAAAAAGATTGAATGGCCAATAAGTATGTTAAAAGTTGCTTAATCATCAGGGAAATGTAAATTAAACCACGTTATATTACTAAAAAATCACTAGAATGGCCAGTTTTCAATATTTTTTAAAAAAATTTTAATCTTTATTGTTGAGAGTATTACAATTATCCCATCATTGTTGGCCCCTTTCACCCAGATCCCGCCCCACCCCAGGCCTTCACCACCTTAGTGTCTGTGTCCATGGGTAATGCATGTATGCACATAAGGTTTTTGGTTAATCTCTTCCCGCCCTTCTCCCCCCTTCCCTCTGAGATTCGTCAGTCTGTTCCATGTTTCCATGCCTCTGGCTCTACTTTATTCATGTTTATTTTTCATTAGATTCCTTGTGTGTTTTTTTAGATTCAAATGTTGATAGATATGTATTTATTGCCATTTTATTGTTCATATTTTTTATCTTTTCTTTTCTTCTTAAAGAAGACCCTTCAACATTTCATGTAATACTGGTTTGGAGATGATGAACTCCTTTAGCTTTCCCTTGTCTCTGAAGCTCTTTATCTACCCTTCAACTCTAAATGATAGCTTTGCTGGGTGAGTAATCTTGGTTGTAGGTCCTTGCTTTTCATCACTTCAAATATTTCTTGCCACTCCCTTCTGGCCTGCAAAGTTTCAGTTGAGAAATCAACTGACAGTCTTATGGGCACTTTCTTGTAGGTAGCTAGATGTTTTCCTCTTGCTGACTTTAAGATTCTCTCTTTTTCACCTTTGGCATTTTAATTATGATGTGTCTTGCTGTGGGCCTCTTTGGATTCGTTTTGTTCAGGACTTTCTGTGATTCTTGGACTTGTATGTCTATTTTTTTCACCAGATAAGGGAAGTTTTCTGTCATTTTTTCAAATAGATTTTCAATTTCTTGCTCCCTCTCTTCTCCTTCCAGCACCTCCATGATGCAAATGTTGGTACACTTGAAATTGTCCCAGAGGCTCCTTACACTATCTTCATATTTTTGGATTCTTTTTTCTTTTTCTGTTCTGATTGGGTGTTTTTTGCTTCCTCATATTCCATATTGCTGATTTGATTCTTGGCATCCTCTACACTACTGTTGATTCCCTGTAAATTATTCTTCCTTTCAGTTAGTGTATCCTTCACTTCTGACTGGTCCTTTTTTATGTTGTTGATGTTCTCACTTAGTTTCTTGAAGTTCTCATTAAGTTCCTTGAGCATCCTTATAACCATTGTTTTGAACTCTGAATCTGCTTGTTTGCTTGCTTCCATTTTATTTAGTTCTTTTTCTGGCAATTTCTCCTGTTCCTTCATTTGTGACATGTTTCTTTGTCTCCACATTTTGGCTGCTTTCCTGTGTTTGTTTTTAAGTATTAGGTAGAGCTGCTATGTCTCCTGGAAGAGGTAGACTGACCTTGTGTAGTAGGTGTCCTATAGGGCCCAGTGGCTCAGCCTCCCCTGTCACCTGAGCTGGGCACTCTAGGCATGTTCCTGTGTGGGCTGTGTGCACTGTCCTGTTGTAGTTGAGCCTTGATTGATGTTGGCATCACTAGGAAAGATTGATCCTCTCAGGTCAATCAGCTGTGCAGAACAGCTGTGACTACAGTGGAAGAGCTGCTGTGAAGGAGCTGACCTTATGGAGCAGGACTTGCTTCAGTGGGGCTTTGGTGCTCTCCGAGTTTTCCCTTTGAGTGTGTTGCTCGTGGATGTGGTAAGGTTGTAATCTGGCATGGTCTGAAGCTGACCACCAGGTGCACTGGCTCTGGGACCTCCCGGGACATGCAAAGTCAGCTACTGCCTGTATCCTGCCCGGGACCACCCAAGGTGAGCTACAGAGTGATCTGCAGATAGCTGCTACTTGTGTTGGGCTTGGAGGTGCCTAGTAGAGGCCAACCTGTGAACCAAGGATGGCTGCTACTAGTGCTGAGCCAGGGGCCACTTACTGAGAGGTATAGGGCACACTGAAGCCAGCTGTTGCTTGTTTGAGAGATTTTAAGAAAGTCTGAGGTCTGAGCAAGCACAGGCCTTTATATGGAAAAGCCACTGCAAATAGTTTGGGAGGGGCTGCAAATTGGGTGGGGTGGGGTCTTAGGAAGTCACCAGGGTGGGGTGAACTGTGTGAGCCAGGTTGATGGAGACTCGGATATTGCAACTGCCTCTCAGCACTGTGGCTGGGAGATCTCAACAAAGGAACAAAGACCTCTGCCAACCTTTTTGTCTGGGAGAAAGCTGCTGCCCAGTTCTTGCCCTGATGCAAGATAATTTAGCTCCTCCCCCTTGGTTCCTGGTTCATTTAGAGTTACTGCCCCAGCATTGGAGCTCAGAGGGAGTGAGTCTAAGTCCATGTGCTCTTTAAGGGGAACTGCCTGGGACTCCAGCCCCCTCCATGTCACTCGGCCACAATCCCCACTGGTTGTTACATCCAGAAGTTATGGGGACTTCTTTTTCCAGCACTGGAAACCTGGGCTTAGGGGTCTGGTGTGGGTCTGAGACCCTTTGCTTCTCATGGGGGACCACCACAGCCAAGATATCCCTCCCAATTAAAAAAACACCACACGTGGTTGGCAGACCAGTCCTTTCTGTGCCTCCGCCCCTCCAACTAGTCTCAGTGTGGACTCCTCTTTAATTCTCTAGTTGTAGGACTTCCGTTCAACCAGATTGCAGGTGGTTCTGAATGATGGATGTTCTGTAGTTTAGTTGTAATTTTGATGTGGTTGTGGGAGGGTTCAAGTACTGTGTTTACCTATGTCGCCATCTTGACCCTCCTCCCAAAATTTACAATATTAATAGCAGTAACTGTTGGCCAGAACTTTGAGCACCTAGAATTTGCATACATTGCTGGTGGGATAAAGTGGTACAGGTTTTGAAAAACTTTTGACAGTTTTAATTTAATTTTATTTAATTTTTTATTTTATTTTAGAGAGTGAGAGAGGAAGGGAGAGAAAAAAAGAAAGAGAGAGAGAGAGAGAGAAACCAATTTATTGTTCTACTTATTTACGCATTCACTGGTTGATTCCTGTATGTGTCCTGACTGACTGGGGATTGAGCCAGAAACCCTGGCTCATTGGGATGATGCTCCAAATAACTGAGCTACCCGACCAGGGTGCAGTTTTAATTTTCAACAAACACCTACTATTTGACCCAGTCATTCTACTCCTAGGTGTTTAGCCAAGAGATATATCCACATTTGTTCACAAAAAGACTCGTACAAGAATGTTTTTAGAGCTTGTATGTGTACATCAATTTAAATTTTATTTTAAAAATAATGAGTATGAAGAAATATATTTTCACATAAACAAAAACTGAGTTTATCATAACTAAAGTAAATGAACTTCTAAAAAATGTTAAAGGAGAGGAAAATTATTCCAATGCAAGAAAGGATAGTAAACAAAAAATTTCTAAACACATAGCTAAATCTGAACAAAAACTGTTTCTATAAATACTAATACTTTTAATTTCAGAGGTCTAAAATATTTGACCACCATGCTATACAAGTTGGTTAGAAATGCCCTTGTAATTTAAAAGTTTTCTAAGATCCTAGTGTTATTTTAGAGGGGAGATTAAGATATTAACTTTAGTTTTTGATAATTTTGAAGGATAACTATTAAACAAAGAGAAATAGAATGCATCATGTCTAAATTATTGAACTGAAGAATCTCAAGAGTATTGAATGTTTATTTTGCTCGGAAGATGTAGATGGTTTAGTTTCAGCTGTAGTGAGATCATCATTTTTTCACCTTTGAATTCTAGTGTTTTTGCTTTGGTACTTCTACATGAATTGTACCTGCTTGAAAGAAAAATAGATATGTAAATCTTTCATTTCTCCATATTTTTCTTTGTGGTTATAAAATAAAATTACAAATATTATTACACACAAAGCTCTGCTCAATCTTCTCATTAAGAGGTCAGGCCACCTAAAACAAACATTTAAGAACCAGGGAACCAAATGCATTGGCTGAAGACTAAAGAAAGAAACTTTGCACATAATGACTTCTGGAAAACAATACTCTGAGTCAATGAACATTTGGATCATGATACTTTCCTATATGCTTCAGCTATCCTCATCCATGTTACCACTTCCTGCTTCCACTTCCATGTGCAAGCTATTTTCTCTGCCTGTAATGCCAAACTTCTGTCTATACATCTAATAGTTGAGATTCTCGTTATCATTTGATACTCATTGCTCTGAAATCTTCCATCCCTGAATTAATCATTCCCTCCTTTGACCTCCCACGGTGCTGTGTGCTTTCCTATCTGTTTATACGTTTATCTGGAGTATATTTTCCTTACTCCATGGACTAGCTATCTATTTTTAAATCTTAGCATTAAACTTAGTATCATTTCTTTGGGAAGTTGTTTTTGAAAACTCCAGGCTGAGTTAACTGCCTCTCCAGTACTAATCACAGTTGGGTTTGTTAAATGAATGAATAAAAGGATTGCTTAATAGTTATCAGAACTCAGTTGAGGTTTAACAACACAAGTTTGTAAAGGGCCAGGTCTGCACAGATCTGTGTCTTTCTACAGTGATGAAAATGTTAGAATTAGTTTTTCTTCTATGAGGGACCAACAGTGCACAAAAGATGTATATATTGTAAAACTCAGTTCTAACACTGGTCTTGCCTCCAGTGACTGCACATTTCTACCAAGGCCCTAAGAAACAACAGCTCAAACATACCTGATTTCCTGTGAACAGAGTGGAAGGATTGCTAGTCTCTAAGCCTGGTTGGTTATAAATCATGGATGGAGGTGTCAT
This sequence comes from Miniopterus schreibersii, assembly GCF_964146895.1. Lineage (NCBI taxonomy): Eukaryota > Metazoa > Chordata > Mammalia > Chiroptera > Miniopteridae > Miniopterus > Miniopterus schreibersii. The sequence continues at coordinate 69,615,373 of NC_138104.1, read as the reverse complement.
TGGGAAAGGAGCTCCCACTGAAGCTGGAACCTATGAATTCAAATGGAAAAGAAAACAAAAAGTGAAAACTTAACTAGTATTTAATTGTTCTCCTAATACAATAGTACTGAGAGGACAAGTAGCTCCTCTAGAGTAATTATTACATTTGATGAATGTCAACTGAAAGGAATGTCATGTGTCAAATGCAAAGAGAGAGAGAGAAATAGATCTGTGAAGTAGTTGCTAGTGATAACGAGTAAAGTGAGAAGACGTAAAGAACAGTTCTTGAAAAGCAGGGACTCTTTATGAGAAATAAAGCTCTTACATCTCAAGGCCAATAATCCTTGTAGAAAAAGGAAAAGAAGTCTATAGGTTGACATGGAACATGTTAAATATATAATGGTATGTATGTATCTTTGATGAAATATTTTAGTTACAAGTATGTCAGTTCCTATGACAATTTAAAAGTTAAATGTAAAGGATGTGTAGGAATTTTCCTAGTGGAAGGAGTGAGGGCAGGGCAGGCATACCAGGTCAAGGGGGTGAGTGAAACTTGACTAAGGTATAATTGACAAATAAAATTGTATATATTTAAGATGTGCAATGTCAGTATGGAGGCTCCTAAATAAATTAAACATGGAACTGCCTTATGACCCAATGATTCCAATCCTGGGCATAGTATATCCGAAGAAACCCAAAATACTAATTTGAAAGGATATATGCACCTCTATGTTCACTGTAGTGTTATTTACAATAGCCAAGATATAGAAGCAGCCTGAGTGCTCATCAATTGACAAGTCGATAAAAAAGCTGTGGTACATATATACAATGGACTATTAGTCATAAAAAACAATAAAATCTTACTATTTGTGAAAGCATGGATGAACTTAGAGGGTATAATAGTGAAATAAGTCAGTCAGAGAAAGACAAACACCATGTGATTTCACTTATATGTGGAATCTAAAGAACAAAATAAATGAACAAACAAAATATAAACAGACTCATAGATACAGAGAACAGACTGATGGTTACCAGAAACGGAGGTGTTTGTGGGACTAGGTGAAAAAGGTGAAGGGATTAATAAGTGCAAATTGTCAGTTACAAAACAGTCACACTGAAAAGTACATCACAGAGAATATAGTTAATAATATTGTAATAACTATGTATGGTGTCAGGTGGATAGTGGAAATATCGGTGGGGGACCACTTTCTAAAGTATATGATTTGTGTAACCACTATTCTGTACACCTCCAACTAATACAAAATAATATAGAATGTAAACTGTAACTGAAAAATAAATTTTTTTAATGTACAATGTGATTTGATATTCACATATATATAGATTTTAAAATGTATTCAAAAGATAAAAGAAGGACATTTAATGAAGGACAAATATAAAGAGGTTGCACAGACCCATTAATATAAGACTTTGACCATCTTCTACCCTGTTTAAAACTCATAACTAGATCATCATTGGCTGCAGATAGTGTGTAAACTCCTTGGTATGACTAACCAAGCCTACTACTTCACTGTCTTTATCTATTGTGCTTTTCCCTCATAAGTTGAGGCAATATGGGATGTACTCTAAGACAACTGGGTAAATTAGAAACTGTTCAAAATGGCTCTTACCTAAAAGTTAATTATTAATGTGTTGACCTGCTAAAAGGTTTCTGATGATATGTTGCAGGACTATGTCCTTGGTCTTCTAGGTTACCTTTATCCAAATTATCAATAAAAATGTAGAGGACCGGCTCAATGCACATGTGAATGACATATTTATTGGAAGGAATAATGACTATATTAAATATAATTTAAAACCCTTAATATTCTTGATAGGCTGAGATAAGGTCCCAACTGAGTAAGATGAAGTTTAACAAAAGTAGCTATTATGTTTTGCTCTTGGATCTTAAAAAATACAAGTGTTTTTTACCTCCATGGGGAAGAAGTGAAAAAAACAAGAACTAATAGAGTTTTAGTTGATAGTAAGCTTAAGTTTTAAGGTTAAGTTTTCCTGTCCTTCCTCCTGTGTTAACCCCATGCCAGAAATTTAGAAGCAGCTCCCAGCTATCTTCAGTGTACAGGGTTGCCACCTCTGCAAGACTAAACAAAGGGCCTGAGTAAGGTACCAAGATTTTTTTCCTTACAAACCAGTGCAGCTTAGAAATTGTCAAAATAGCTCTTGCCCAAGGATGGAGATCTTGGTCCACTTCCATGATGCTATCAAATATTGAACCATGGAATTGTCCCATGTGGTGACTAGACTGAGCACCTATTCTTTTTAGGGAACCTAGGTCTATATACCTCCTTCAATCCAACTGGAGTGGGATTCCCATTCTGCAGTCCAGCCAATGCTGGGGCCTATTTTGTATCTGGTTCTTGTCAGCTCCACTCCCTAAGAAATGGGCTCCATTCTCTTCATTTGTTTGGAAAGAATCTATTATATAACCTTGCTTTTTATGTGGCCCTTCAGTTTTTGCTCTGCAAGCCACACATTTTGCCTCAAACCCTGTTATACTAACAATATATGCCCTTTGATTACTGATGACTGACCTGGAATCTACCATACTCCTTTTGGGACTTGACCCCATCATGACTGCCCATACTTTCCTGTGGAGTATCTCAGCTCTACCCCGTTCCCTTATGTTCTTATTAAGTTTACTTTCTCCAGTCGCGGGTCCACATTTACTTCTAGCATACATGCACAACTAGTGCTATATCATACTCTAATCTTCTTTTGGGATTAACTGAAAAATATAATTATCACAGAAGTTATACAGAGACAAAAGGAAGATTGAAAGGAGGTTCGAGGTAGGAGGAAAACTAAGGGAATATGGTGTTTCCATAAAAGGGGAAAGTGTTTCAAGAAGCATTCCTCTTCCCTCACTGGCATTTCTTTTCTACCTCTTTTGCAAGTTCCTCCTCATCTTCATGCCCATTAATGACAGATCATCCCAGGGCTCACTCCTTGGACCTGTGTATCAGTCTAAATTTACTCCAAGTGGTGTCATCCACTCTCTAATCACGCTCTTCAAAGCTTTTGCACTGACCCTTCCCTCTCCCTGGAATAATCTTCCTCATGGCCTCTTTCCTCTCTGAATTTTCTGCTCAAGACTGAATCACATTCTCAATAAAGTTCACTGACCAGCCTACTTAAAATAGAAACCTACCCCAATACTCATAATACTTCTTGTCTGCTTTAATTTTCTTTGCACCTTGTTTATTTTATTTATTGTTTGTGCTCTCTCACCACCATTAGAATGTATGTCCCACAAGGACATGGATTTTGGGGTTTTTTTTATTATTGCTTTATTTCCAGCTCCTAAAACAGTACCTGGAACATAGTAAAAGCTTGATGAACATGTGCTAGCTGAGTAATAGAAAAACTGAGTAAGAAAAGGACAGAGAACTATCCTTTTAGATTCTGTCATGAAGTAGGTTGAAAAGTGAACCAGGGAAACCAGGCATGGATTATTTCTGTCTTCCTTCAAGAAATATTTACTGAGCAGCTTCTATGCCCTACATACTGTTCTAGGTGTTCTGTATGCAGTGATGAATAAGACAAAGTCCCTGCACTCAAGGAGCTGACATTTAAGTCAGGGGAGATAGACAATTCACTAAACAAACAAACACAAATATATATCAGGTGTTCATAAGTCTTATAGAGAGAACTAATCCTGAGTAAGAGAGGTAGGAAGTGCCTGGATAATAGCAGGGTGTTATTTACATAGGCTTAGTCAGGAAAGGACTCATTTGGTCGATTGCTGAAGGAAGTATGCTAGTGAGCACAATGGGCATCTAGAAAAAGAATGTTTGCAAGCACAGGGCACAGTAAGTGCAAAGGCCTTGAGCAGGGAGAGCATCTGGTATGCTAAAAGAATAGCAAGTAAGCCCTATGCTTAGAATGAACTAAAGAAAGCAAGAGTGCCAGGAGATGAAGGCAGAGAAGTAGCATGGAGATTTTGGGCTTTCACACTGAGAAAAATGAGGGGAAGTTGCTTTATCTGACTTACACTGTAAGTCAATCACTCTGGCTGCAGTGTGGAAAAGACTGTAGTGACAAGGACAGAAGCAGAGAGACTAGGTAGGAGGCTATTGCCATGTAAGAGAGGCCAGGTGAGAGATGATGGTGACTTAGAAAAATTGAGGATGCATTCTGAAAATAATGCCCATAGAACTTGCTCATGAACTGGATCTGGAGCAAAAGAGAGGCATTAAGGAGGACTCCATGGTTTTTGGCCTGAGCAACTGGAAAGACAGAATTGCCATCAATTGTGATTGGGAAGGTTGTAGGTAAAATGGCTTTGGGGAGATCAAGAGTTCAGTTTTGGACATGTGAAGTTTGAGATACCTATTATACATCCAAGTGAAGATGTCCATTAGTCAGTTAAATATATAAATCTGGGGAACAAGAAAGAGCTCTAGGTTGGTGATACAAGTTTGGGAGTTATCAGTATATAAATGTATATTTAAAGCCATGACTTGGATGGAATCACCAAGGGAGTGAGTGTCCATAGAGAAGGTGCTCAAAGATTTATCCTGAGGCACTCTAATATTTAGTACTGGGAAAGAGGAGATTGAGAAGGAACAACCAGTTGGGAGCATGATATACTGGAAGTTAAATTAAAAAGCAATTCAAGGAGGAAGGAGCTGTCAGTTGTATAAAATACCACTGATAAGACATGATGTGGACTGAGGAAGACCAGGGGATACGGTAATATAGAGATCACTTGTGGTTGAGATAAGAACCACGAGGTTAGGCAGAATCTTAACCTCAAGAGAGAATGAGAGGAAAAAAATGTAGTGACATAGCATATAGAGAACTTTTTTGAGGAATTTTTCAATAAATGGTACTATATTCATATGTAAAATACCACTGAGCCATTGTAATTAATATATGCCAATTTAGATAGATCTCAAAAACATAAGTACAGAATGATACTAATTATAATCGACTTTTTAAAATCATGTGGAATAGAACTACATATTTTTCCATAGTAAAGGTATATAATATTCATCATAGTCATTGTCTCTGGAGAGGTGGAAGGTGACTGGGACTAGGGGTCTGCAAAGAAGGCTTTGATTTCATTTGTAAAATATCATTTTCAAATGATCTGAAAAATTATGATAAAAAGTTAACATTTAGTAATTTAGGATGTCAAAGCACAGATGTTTGTTATCTTTCTTGTATTTTTTACATTTTCCCAAATTGACATCAACAACAAAAACATGGGTTGAGTGAATTGGTGGTGAGATTTGTGGACAGGATGACTTCAGAGTTTCCATTACCTGTATTACATTACATGAAATTGATGCAATGCACCATAGCTATAAAAAGGAGAACTGGTGATTGCAAGCAATTTTTCACTATGTAAAGAAAAATTTTAAATTATGAAAACATTGCCAAATAGGCAGAACAGAAATAACAGACTAAAATTAGTTAGAGAAAAGTTGGATAAAAAGCCCTAAATCAGAAAAACTCCAGATATTCTACCTATATTAATAATTTCTCCTATTGGAAGTCTTACAAAATAAGAAAAAAATCAGCCTTATTAATGTCCACTTTTTTTTTTTACCTGCTTAATGCAGAGTGGAAGTGATCCCAAACAGCAAAATGGGAAATAAAACAAAACAAAATCAAACAACAACAAAACCTTTGCAGAAAAGGAGGAAATCCAGCAGCAAACAGCAGCTCATAACTCATGGTATAAAACAAAAATATAAACTCAGTTATGCTTGAATCTCTACTATGTGCATATTGATTATTCCTATTTTGGATTATCTATTAATTCCGGAACAGTTTTCCTTAACCCACTTCCACACATCCTTTCTCTTGCCCATTTCTAGAGTTCCTTTCTCTATTCTATAAAGCCATCTCACAGAACCTTTGTGAAAAAGAGGGCTATTTCTTTTTCCAGTGCAAGGAAAAGATATGGATGAATTACCCTCCATTTTAAATTATCTATATCATGTTGTTTTCTGTTAGTGCCAGCCATGGGGAGTTTTAAATCTATCTCCTACTTTTGATATATTAAAGTGTTTTTTCTTACCATTCTATACCTAGGTGTTTGTTGTGAAGTCACTGGATAGGACACTGGAAGTGGTACCTTGAAGCAAAATGTCAGTTACTATATAGCACATTTTCTATTTATATTCAATAAGAAATATTATAAGATACAGAAAACATTCTGCTACATATTCAATATTGCAAACAAATATAGTGAATAGTTTATAGCCAGGACAATGGTCTTTCCGTGAGCATAAGAAATTTAGGAGTTTTAAGGACTTCTAATTACTGGTATGTTGTGTTGGAAATCATTGCAGACTTTACAGGAGCTCAACTTCTCTGAGGAGTGGTGGAAGTTTGCTTGGAGAGCAGCATTACACACCCAAGAGAAATGTGGACTTTTAGATAAGAAAGAAATACATACAGTATTTAGTGCTATCAGTGTAATGTCAAATTATGCCTGGATTTCAACCCTGATTTAGCCTCCTGGCCTATACCAGTCATGACTTTAATCCTTGTCTTTGTCTCTTTGTGTACTGCTAGGAGATATAATATGAGAGAGACAGAAGTGGTCTTTGACCTTGGACATGCCCCACAGTGCTATTGACTGGCCAGAGGACTTGAACAAAGAGGCAAAAATGCATTTTTAATATCAATCTTTCTGATCTTTCCCAAAGTATTCTTATACCCTGGCTCCCTATTTTGCTGTAAAATTTTTCTTCATTTTTGATATATATTATCTGAGCCAAATTGGTAACTGTTTCATAAATAATTTTTATTCTTGCAGCTTGTGCTTTATTACCAGGCACTTGCTACTCACTCTGATCCATGGACCTGAAGCATCAACATCAGCTGGGAGCTTGCCAGAAATGGGAGAATCTCAATCCCCATCCCAGACCTGCTACATTTTAACAAGACCGCCAGGTGAGTCATATACACATTAAAGCTTGAGAAAAAGAAAGTGTAGCAAGGGTCTAGAAAATTCTGCCAAGGAAGAAGTACGCCCAGCATTTTCACAATTTCCCCTAGAGCATCTTCATTATTGTTAGGGGGAATGCTTATTCTGCCTGCCTACCTATTTTCACATCCCTCTCTGGGTGCTGAGATTTAATTTAATGGTCTATGTTTCATGAACCAGTGGGTGGGAGTATTGTGTCACAGAATTGCTATCATCATCATCATCTTCACCATCACCGTCATCACACTGCTGGTTAATATTTATTGAGCACTTACTGTGATCTAGGCATCATTCTAAGCAGTTTATGTGTATTACTTCATTTAATACTCACAACAATCTACTGGTCCACATCCTTTAAGTCCTTGGGGCCAAATGTGTTTTTGGAATTCAGAATGTTTTGCATTTTAGAAAGATAATTACAAATTACACATAGAACACATTAGTAATACCCCAAGGGAGCTAAAATAGCACCCTGTAATCAAACACATTAATATTTCTTCAGCAAAATGCAAATCCAAAATTCATGTATGAATACTTACACTTAGTGAAATAATGACTAAAGTCTCATTACAGTTCAGGTAAAGCCTTCAGCCAGAAGAGTTTGTTGCAAACAAACAAACAAAAATTCCCCAGAGGTTTTTGCATTTTAGAATTGCAGGTAATTTATTGGAGACCCATATTTCAACTTTCAATCTATTAGCAACTCCTGTCGATTCTATCTGTATATCTACCTCTCAAATCTCTTTCTTTCATCTACTGCCACCACTCTAGATCCAGCCACTCTAGATCTCTTGCTTGAATGTCTTGAAAAGATTTCTGAGTTGCCTGATCTGTATCTTATTTCCCTTTCACACTCTTCCTAGACTAATCTTTCAAAAATATAAAAGTGATCGTGTTATAGCTTTGGCTCCCCACTGCTTATAAGATAAAGCCCAAACTCCAAACTCCTACAGAAGTTTCTATGAGATCTGGTTTCTGTTAAACACTATAGCTTTCTCTCTTGTTGCACCCATCATACATTTTATTATAGCCAAGTTAAACTTCGTACAGTTCTCTGAATAGCCCATGGAGTTTCCTGCCTTTGCTCACACTGCTCCCTCTACTTAGAATGCCCCATTCGCCGATCAATGACTGTCAATTCACCTCATCTCCTTTTGCCTCATGTTCAGCTCCTTTATAAATATAACCAACCCACCCTCTAAAGTATTCCAGCTTAGCACTTACAATATTCAATGCCTCTATTTGATGCAATGTCTTTCTGCGCTACAGCTCCTGTATCTTTCTCTCTCAGCACAGTCCCTGATACCTAACAGGTGCTTAATAAGTGTGGAACAAAAAAGAAGTGAAGATTCTGCGATAGGGAGAGAACTACAGACCTTAGAGAAGCCCTAAATGTGAATTTCCACATTTTAATTTATGAAACAGTCTACAAAAAATGTTAGCAAAATACATGAAAACTGATGAAAAAGAAAGCTCTGCCTACTTCCTTCATACAAATTTCTATGCTATGTTATCCACATATATAAAAGAAATTTAAAATAAAAATGTAAGGTAATAATACATCACACATTTTACCATGTGGAGAATAGGAGAAACAGAAATGGGATCCCAGAAGGATGAGGTACAGGTGCAGGTATTCAACTGCCAGTTCATCCCACTAGTAATTTCCATCTCTGAAGATTGATGACACTTTATGTCAGATCTAAAGTGAGATTTATGAGTCAGCCCATCTGGGAGAACAACAAATCTACCATTTAAACATCTAGTCAGGATATTGCCTTTGAGACAATGTTTATGCTTATGAACAGGTAAGACATAACAGGAAAGAATCACAAAGCCAAAAAAGGCCACTGTATGTTTTCTATATGAAATTACATTATCATTACAAACTAAACATTTCAGCTTAAGTATGATAGATAATGCCAAATTTAAATCCAATAGTAGCAGTTTCCCATAAATAAAGTGACTTGAATAAATACATTTTATTCTAAACTATTTTAATACTTTTAGAGAGAGAGAGAGAAAACTAGTATTCTCCATGATGGTGGGTCAAAGGGGCATAAGTACTAAATTCTGAGCCCCACCAGGCTATTCACTAGCTGTATAACTTTGATTAGATAACTTAACCTCTTTCTTTATTTGTAAAATGGGGATAAACAATCCTTTACCTATCTGCTTCATAGAATTAGAGTTATGAGAAAAATAATGCCATATAAGAAATATTATGTATAAATAAGAATAAACAGAATAAAAAGGAAACAAACTCTTATTCTTACTAGGCTCTATTAGGTGTTTTCACAATCTTAAATATAATTTAATTTTCATAACAACCATGTGAAGTATTATTAATTCTCATTTTATGGATGACAAAACTGAGTGTCAGAGAAGGCAAACAGTAGCCTGTACTCTACACTATCGGTTAAGATTATCATCCTTACCTTCTACATCTTTTTCATCTTCTCTACCAAATCATGTAATTCTCTATTCTGCATACACTTTAGCGTTAATTCTAAGATATGGTTCTTGTTTCTAAAAGCTCATATTTATTCCATATTCATTTGACTTATCTAAATTTAAATTTTATCTATGATATAAATTTTGAAAAGTCAGGCTATCCTAAAAGATCTAAAACGAAAACATCAGTCACCATTTCCCTTTCCCAAAAGTAGCCACTCTTTTCCTTTGTAATTTAACTCCATAATCCTAAAGATATTTATACTACTATGTCTTAATTTATAAATTTTAGATATTATTTATTTCCTCTGGAAGATACAGCACTCTGATACCATACCCTATTTCACACCTCCTCTCATCTTTGAAATATTATATATATACACCTATTATAGGCTTAATAGCCTGACTGTAGAGCAAGACTACCTGGGTTCAAATCTCACTTCAGCCATTTATAACTATATAAAGTTGGGCAAGTTACAGAATCTCTGTATCTCAGTTTTCTCATATGTGAAATGTGCATTGTGGATTCATTGCATTCATTCAACAAATATCCATTAAATATCTGGTAGGTACCAGATACTATTCTTGGTGTTTGGAATATATAAAACAAATTAAAATATCTGCCTTCATGGAGCTTATATATACTGAAAATGATAACTATCTCAAGTAGAAAGATTAAATGAGTTATTCGTAAAATACTCAGAATGAAAAGTATCTGGCTCAGAGTAAACAATAAATGTTAGTAGCAAATAACGTCATTTTCACTTTTTATTGAAAATGTTTATCTCTTGCATTTGGTTGAGATCTTGTCTGAGCACAAAACTTTATTTTATTTTTATTATTTTTAAAAATCAATTTTCCTTAACTTTTTGTTGGTGTTATTAATCCTCACCCGAGGACATTTTTTCCATTGATTTTTAGAGAGTGGAAAGGAGGGAGGGAGGGGGAAGAAAGAGAGATAGGGAAAGAAATATGGATGTGAGAGAGACACAGAGATTGGTTGCCACTCACTCCACCCCCCTCACCAGGGCCAGGGATGGAACCTGCAACCCAGGTATGTGCCCTTGACCAGAAATCAAACCCGGGACCCTTCCGTGCATGGGCTGACTCTGTAACCACGAAGTCACACCAGCCAGGGCTGAACTTTTTTTAAATTGATTTTTAGAGAGAAGAAGAAAGAGAGAGAGGGGGAAAGAGAGAGATCGATGTGAGACATCCATTGGTTGCCTCCCACAAGTGCCCCAATGGGGATGGAACCCGAAACCTGGGTATGTGCCCTGACAGGGGATCAAACTTGCCCCTTTTTGGTGCACAAGATGACCAACTGAGCCACACCAGCCAGGGCTGAGTATAGAATTTTAGATTGGAAATAAATTTCACTAAGAATTTTTTTTTAAATCCTCATCCTAGGATATTTTTTCCATTGCTTTCTAGAGAGAGTGGAAGGGAGAAGGGAGAAGGGAGAAGGGCTGGGGATCAAGCCTGCAATGGAGGTACGTGCCCTTAGCCAGAATCAAACCTCAGACCCTTCAGTCCGAGGGCCGACACAAACCAGCTAGGGCTCACTAAGGATTTTAGTATTGTCTTCTAGCTTCCAGTGTCATTGTTTAAAAGTCCAATACTACATTTATTCCTGATTCATTGTTTGTACTTTTCTTTTCCTCAATACTTGACACACACCTTCTCTGTTCAACCTCTACAATTTTAGGATGTTTTGAAAGTTCAATTCTGGACCTACCACTACCCTCTTTTATATCTACTAAAATGAGTTAATCTAGTCTATGACTTTACCACATTTATGACTCACAAAATTTTTAAAATTTATCTTTATTGTTGAAAGTATTACAGATGTCGCTTCCTCCCCACTAAGCCCTTCTACCCCATCCCACCCCCTCCCCAGGCCTTCACTGCACTATTGTCTGTCCATGGGTTACGCATATATGCATAAAAATTATTTTGTTAATCTCTTCCCACCCCCCACCTCCACTCCCTCTGAAGTTCCGCAGTCTGTTGCATGCTTCAATGACTCTGGATCTATTTTGTTTGTCAGTTTATTTTGTTCCTTAGATTCCACATATGAGTGAGATCATGTGATACTTGTCTTTCTCTAACTGGCTTATTTTGCTTAGCTTGTCATTTGTTGATTTGTTGATGGCAGCCATTCTGACAGGTGTGAGCTGATACTTCATTGTTTTAATTCACATCTCTCTGATGATTAGTGACTTTTCATATGTCATAAATTAGTATTTTCATAAATTAGTATTTTTTCATATGTCCCTTGGCCATCTGCCTGTCCTCTTTGGAGAAGTGTCTATTTAGGTCCTTTGCCCATTTTTCAGTTGGATTGTTTCTCTTCCTTTTGTTAAGTTGCATGAGTTCCTTAAATAATTTGGGTATTAACCCTTTCTCAGATGTGTCATTGGCAAATATGTTCTCCCATACAGTGGGTTCCCTTTTCATTTTGTTGATGGTTTCTTTTGCTGTGCAGAAGCTTTTTATTTTAATGTAGTCTCACTCCTTTATTTTCTCCTTTGTTTCCCTTGCCCTAGGAGATGTACCGGCAAACATATTGCTATGAGAGATGTCTGAGGTTTTTATGGATTTTTATGGTTTCATGACTTACATTTAAGTATGACTCACAAATTTTTATCTCCAGCCCTAATATTCGGACTCATATGCCTACCTGCCTCTTAGATGTCTAATACATATGTTAAACATGTCAAAATAGAACTTGATTCAACTTACCTACTTAAACTATTTCTCTTCCAATCTTTCTCATCCTAATGTGTGACACCATCATCCATGTAATAGTGCAAACCAAAAACCTAAGCACCATCCTTTAATTTCTCTTTTCCTCTCACTTCTAATACCCAGTGCTATCAATTCTACCTCTGAAACACATCCAAGACAAATCTACTTTTTATTATACTACCTCCATGACTACCATCACACAGCATGATCCAAGAGAAAAGAAGTAGTTTGTACAGGTAGTGAAATTTTTAAATATATTCCTGGATTTTGTGAATATTTTATTTAGAATTATGACATCTATAATAAATAAGTGAGATTGATCAGCAGCTTCCTATCTTTGGTGGGCTTTGATTTTAAAGCTCTATCACTTTGTACACTGAATTGTAAATCTTCCTTTTTTTTTCTATAGCCTGAAATTGAAATTTCCAATTCTTTAAGGGCTAAAGTTCAACCATGACCCCATGATGCATTGGCAGATCTTGAATTCCTTTTTCAAAAACTTATGCGGTGATTGTCATATGTATGCTTCTCCTTCTTGGATGAATTTGTTTTTTCTATTTTGCTTGGAAATAAAAAAATTCCTCTAGATTTTCAAATATGTTGTTGCCAAACAGTTGCACAAAGTATTATAATTATTTTAATCTCTCCTACATCTGTGGTTATGTCAGCTCTCTTATTCCTTAGTTATATACTTTTACATTCTCATTTCTGTTTAATCAGAGGAGCTCATTTTATTGAACTTTACAAAGAAATAAGCTTTAGATTTATTAGTTTTTATTTACAATTTTATTAATTTAAGCTTTATTTTTATGTTTTATCATCTTAATACACTTTTGTTATTTTATATCTATTTGCTTACTATAAAAACTAAATTATTGTTAATTTCTCTTTTTTAACAATGATAAAATTTTCCTCTGAGTTTACCTTTCACAGTGGTCCATTAGCTTTGGTATGGAGTTCTCATTTTCATTGCCTCTAGATAGTTGGTAACTTTCCTTTTGGTTTCCTCTTTGGCAAAAGGATTATACTTTAGTTAAGATTTTCATGGTATTTATTATTTTTAATTTTATTGGATTATGAGAAAATGTAGCCTGTAAAATTATGTAATGTTTTGTTAAGCTTTTATTTGTGATTGCTTGGAAGAAAATGAACACTGTGTGTGTGTGTACAAGCAAGTTTATTATTTATTTATTATGTATTACTCAAGTTCCTCTATGTCCTTACTTGTGTTTTGTCTATTAGATCTATCCAGTAATGAATGAGGTGTTTTCAATGGCCCATTACAATTGCATCTTTCTCCATGTATTTCTAACAATTTTGGCTTTATGTATTTAGCTTTGTACATACACTATTAAAACCATTCTATTTCCATAAATAGTGCCTTTTTATCATTATATGATATCCCTCTTTATTCTGTTTAGTGCTTTTAACCTTACATTCCACTTTATTAATATTTTTAATATTATCACTCCTGCCTTCCTTTGGTTTCCATATGTCTGCTGGGAGTGCTGAAAATGTATGGATTAACTCACTGAAGTAACATTATCGTATGATGCTAATCTGGTAGTTTTATTTTTTTGTGTGTAAAATAAAAGTATTACTCATTTAACAAAGTATATATAATAAAGTAAGAAAAGAACCAAGAATTCAAAGAACTATGAGGAATGCCAATATTTAAGACATGATTAGAAAAAGATCCTTCACATGAACCATAAAGGGATTGTCAGAGGGGTAGGAGGAGAACCATGCAATACAGTATACTTTAACCAAGAAGTTTACTTACAAAAATTGGGTTAGTATATAACCAATACATTTTCTACTTTAATTAAGTAAAAATTCACATATTGTAGAATTTTGTAACAAATTGTTCCATATATAAATTAAAAATAATTATCGCCAGGCCGAGTGTGGCTCAGCGGTTGAGCATCGGCCTAGGATCCAGGCGATCAGGGTTCGATTCCCGGTCAGGGCACATGCCCTGGTTGTGGGCTCGATCAATGACTCTCTCATCATTGATGTTTCTGTCTCTTTCTCTCTTTCTCCTTTCCTCTCTCTGAAATCAATAAAGATATATATTTTTTAAAAATTATCTTTCTAGTTGTCACTCTCTTATGTCCCTTCCTCTCATATGTATTTATTGGCTATCTTTCTAAAATAAAAACTTACTTGTTGACTGGGATTTCTTCAAATTTAAAATCTGTTATATAAAACAAACACAAATTTCACATTATTTTTGTATGATTCTTTTCCTTAAAGTGCATTAAAAATATATATATATATACATATAAAAATATTAATTTTAAAGTGGACATGTACTTTCTACAAGACTAGCAAGTGAGTCATCCAGGCTGTTTTCTATGGTTGTTCCACCATGGTGTTTGGCTTCAATAGGTTTGTGAGCTTATGAAGGTAATGTTGGTTGTAAAATATCATGTAGACAAAATAATCTGAAAATAAAAGACAGAATTAGATGAAAATCTAAACCAAATTTATATCAATATAGTAATTACTTATATGTACCTTCCCATTACAAACTAACAGGACCTCAAATTATTAGGTTAATGAGTATAAATAAAGTCAAGTTAAATTATTCATTAAATAAATTTTAATTGAGCACCTGTTATTAGGTGCTAAAGATACAGCAGTGAATAAAAAAAAAAAAAAATCCCTGCCTTCATGTAGTTTACATTCTATTGGAGACAGAAAATAACCAAGACAAAGCATATAATATGTTAGATTGTGATAAATGCTAAAGAAAAAATATCAGGGAAAGGGGTATGATATGCTGGTGGGGGGGTGGGGATACTTAAATTTTAGATCGGAAAAGCTCACTGAGAAAGGGACTTTTAAATAAAGAACTGAAGGATGTGAAAGAGTGAACCACATAGATCCAGCAGAAGGAACAGCATGAGCAAAGGCCCTGAAGAAGCAGTGTGCTTAATGTGTTTAAAGAATAGAGAGGAGGCCAATATATCTAGAGTCAGAATGATCGAAGGAGTCAGAACAGCAATAATTTTTGTAAAAAAGTATAAAGATTTTGGCTTTTGCTCTGTGGCACCATCTCAGGTCAACTTCCCTAAGGTGGGGAAGCTCTTGGTGGAATTTGAACAGGGGAGAACATCTATCTGACTTGTATTTTAATGAGATCACTCTAACTGTTTTGTAAAGAATGGAAAATAGTATGGAGTTTCCTCAAAAGATTAAAAATGGACCTGGCTTACAACCCAGTGATACCACTTTAGGGGATTTATGCAAAGAAACCCAAAACACTAATTCAAAAGAATATATGCACCCTTATGTTCATTGCAGCATTACTTACAATAGCCAAGCTATGGAAACAGCCCAAGCATCCATCAATAAACAAGTAGATAAAAAAGCTGTGGTACATATACAATGGAATATCAGTCATCCATAAAATGAATGAAATCTCACCATTTGCAACAGCATGGATGGACCTAGAGGATATTATGCTCAGTGAAATAAGTCAGTCACAGAAAGACAAATAGCATATGATTTCACTTATATGTGGAATCTAAAGAACAAAATAAACAAACAAACAAACAAATTTCAAACAGACTCATAGATATAGAGAGAGAACTGGTGGTTGTCAGAGGGGAGGGGCCTTGGAGCACTGGGTTAAAGAGGTGAAGGGACTAAGAAGCACAAATTGGTAGCTACAAAATAGTTACAGGGATGTAAGTAAAGCATAAGAAATATAGTCAATAATGTTGTGACAACTATGTGTGATGCCTATTTGAGTACTAGAAATATCATTGGGAACACTATATAAAGTATATGATTGTCTAACCATTAAGCTGTACACCTGAAATCAATACAGAATAAAAAGTGGAGGAGAAGGGACTGTAGGGAGCAAGGCAGAAGCTGGGAGGTGGTCAGAAAGCTCTTGTCCAGGTTAAGAGATAATGGTAACCTGGAACAGGGTGGTAGTGAGAAGTGGTCAAGTTTTGGATATGTTTTGAAGGTTAAGTCAACAGATTCCATGATGGATTAGATGTGACACGTGACAAAAAGAAAGGAGTCAAGGAATTCCAAAGCTTTTGGCCTGAGCAACTAGAAGAAATGAATTGCTATTTGCTATTAACTGAGATGGGGAAACCCATGGAAAAAGCAAATTTGGAGTAGGGTATCAGGAGCTTAGTTTGGGGACATACTGAGTTTTGAATCCCTATCACACATTCAAATGAAACCATTGAATAAATACAATTCTGGAGTTCAGAAGAAATGGCTATAGCTGGAGATACTAATTTGGGAGTTCTTACCATGTGAATGGTATTTAAGGCCGTGAGCCGAGATGAGGTCATCTAGGAAATGATTAAATATAGGTAAAGAGAAATAAGAATGAATCACTGAAAAAAAGTCTTTATAAAAAGGGGCCAAGAGTTTGATAAGAAAACCAAGAGGCAAGCTGAAGAAAGTGTATCAAAGAAGAGGGAGTGATGAACTATGTCTAATGCTGTTGAGGCATCCCCGTTAGATGAAGACTGAGAAATCACCATTGGATTTTGCAACATGGAGGTGACTGTTGTCTTTGACAAGAGCCATTTTAATGGTTTGGTGGGTATAAAAACCTGATCTGTATTACCTAACTACTTAAAGTATTTAAAGTAATTCAAAAGCAAATAGGGAAAATATTAACATACATTTCTTAGTAATTTTAAGAACAAGTAGACAAAATAGTCAATTTAGATACAGAGAATTTGAACAGCACAATTAACAACCTCGACCTAATTGACACTGTGCCCAACAATGACAGGATACATTTTTCAAGTACACATGAAACTTCTACCAAAAGAATGATTATATGCTGGACCATGTATCAACAAATTCCAAAGGACTGAAATTATACAGAGAAGGTTTTCTGACATAGTTCAAATAAGCTAGAATTCAGTAACAAAATGGATAACTAAGAGATCCTTATATACATATAGTTTTTAAATGTACTTCTAAGTAACACATGGGGCAGACCCTATTCTAAGCACTCTACATGTATAGACCCATTTATCCTGATAATAACCTTATGAGGTCAGGGAAGCTGAGACACAAAAAAGTTAAGTGATCTTCCCCAAAGTCACAAAGTCCATGAATGGTAGAGTGAAATTTGAACCTAAGCACTCTGGTTCTATGGCCAATAT
This sequence comes from Miniopterus schreibersii, assembly GCF_964146895.1. Lineage (NCBI taxonomy): Eukaryota > Metazoa > Chordata > Mammalia > Chiroptera > Miniopteridae > Miniopterus > Miniopterus schreibersii. The sequence continues at coordinate 69,598,075 of NC_138104.1, read as the reverse complement.
TTCAAATAACAGTGATTTAATAGAAAAAGTCATTTCAGTTGGTAACAGAATTTTCAACAGAATTGGTTCAAGCAATGAGGGTTAGGCAACCTGGGCCAGATGCTCAGGGTAGCATGTGTGGAGATCACCAGTAGCCAATTTGGGACTGTTGGTAATCAGGCCAATAGGTCTTTATAATAGCATGGTAGTAGTTCCCCTACTTCCCTTACACTTATATTCTACTTATGATTCATATTCACAGCAGACTTAATCCACAGCTTGTCAACCACTATGTTTAATCATCTTGTAATATCTATTGTAAGCACTAATGATTCCCAAACCATAGGGACCCAGAAAAGTAGTCACTCTTTTGGAAATGAAGCAAATGTACAGTTTTTGCTATACATATGATTTTACTCAAAGGACTTAAGTTCATCATAGTTTTGGTTAAACTCACCCATTGAAATTGCAGGTGTATACATTGAGAACATGCACAAAAGAAAAATAAAAACAGCATTTAAAATAGGTACAGTTTAAGTCTTTGAGCTAAATTAAGAACAAACATTAATTCAGATACATATAAAGCCTCATTATTACACGGATTTGTATCTAGAGGATCAACTAACATCACTGAAACACAATCACCCATTAAAAAACAAGAATATGGCTGATTATGAGCAGTCATGTGCCAGTAAATATATAACAACTAGCTCTCCAGGAAAAAAAGTCTTGTTTTGTAGTGTTTTTCCATTCCTGTGGTATAAATACTTACATCATGGCCAATTTGAAGTTACTAATATGACATCAAGAAGCTTGAAAAATTCCTGAAAATTTTAGCAATGGGCTCTTGTAAGCTGGTATGAGCTGTATCTAGCACACTACTAAAGTATGAAGCAAACTAACCTTAAAAAATTACAATGGACTTACATGTTAAGCATTACAAAGTATCACACTGTATGTATGTGTGTATGTGTTTCTTTGAAAAATTTATCTTTTAATTAGTAATTATTTGTCTGTACAAAATTCAAAAATTACAAAATGGTATACAGTGAAGACTCCCCCACCCATCTCTTTCCATAAGCCACCAATTTCTACTTGAAGAAGGGGTATTTTATTTATTTCTCATATATAGAAATCATATAAACATATATACTTTTTCTGTTTTTAAAAACAAAGATGGTAGCATACTATACTTTGTTTCACATCTTGCTCATTTTCCATTTAACAATACATCTTGGATATCATTCCAATTCAGTACATAAAAACAAGCCCCTTGTTGATAGTCACTTTGCTATTACAATGTTGCAATGGATATCCTTGTTCATGCATCATTTCACAGCTGTGAATATATATATTAGATAAATTACTAGAAGTGAAATTGCTAGGTCAAAGACTGATTCAGGAAGAGGCAGCAGACATAGTAGGTGGTTATGCAGTTGAAGAATTAAAGATTCCAATTCTGTTCTCAATTATTACTGACATTCATATAATATATTCATATTATATGACATAATCATATAATATAATATTACCTGAAAACCAAGTTTGGCTTGATGAAACTTTCACAAATGAACTTTTTGAGATGGAGTGAATCAATGAATGCTGGAGACTTAAAAAATTAGAAGAAAGATAAGGCACACATGAGAATACACAGGAGGACATATATACTATCCAACTGAACCTACATTTATTTAATTCATTGATCTATCCATCCATTTATGAATCAATCTATCCATTCAACCATATACTAACTATATACATCTATCTGTGATGAAGAGATAATTAAGAACTAGTCAATAGACCTGTTGTCTAATAGAAGGTGATAATATAAGTCAATTATAATAAACATAATCTAAAGTGGAATGAATGCATATGTATTACCCTTACAGAAATTTTGGACAATACTGGAAAGTACAAAAAGGAAATTGAAGTCAACCATAATTTTCCACTCAGAAGTAGCTAATGGTAACATTTCCAAGTGATATAAAAAAAAATCTGTATTATTCAATTTGTATGTATATGCATATATAGAGGTGTACATATATGTGTGTATGAGTATAAACACATATATTCCTTAAATGTTATTATGCATAATGTTTTGTGGATAAACAAAACATTGATGTGCCATCAAAACAAAATATTTGATGTGCCATTGAATAATTGTCTACAACAGTTATTCTCACTAAAGGGAGCTATTCCAGTCCCAACATCTGACTTTGAGAATCACTTGGTGTAATAAAAGACATTCTTGATTTCAAGATGGCAGCAGATTGAGTGGAAGCTACACTGACACTCTCCCAGGACCAAACAGGAATTACAATTAAAATATAGAAAAAACATCCTGAATAATCAACTGAAGACTAGCTGGAGAGCACCCTCATAACCAAGAACCTAAAGTGGAGACCACATAGAGACTAGTAGGAAGTGCAGAGGTGTGGGAGAGCTGGCTGGGCTCCCACAGGCAGTAGCTGAAGTTCCAGAGAGCTATCTCAGCTGTGGGGGATTCCTATTGAGAACTCTGGGGTCTAAACCCCAAGCTGGGCTCCCCAGCCCAGAGCACCAGAACTGAGAAAGGTGCCCACATAATATCTGGCTGTGAAAAGTAGCAGGGTTTCTGTCTTCCAGGGAGAGGGGACTAAAAACGCAGGCACCCTCTAAAAGGGTAAACACACAAAGTTTCATGTACAGCCATTCACTTTGGCATCCAGCAAAGGGAGGGCAGAGTGTACTAGAGCAGTGCAAGGAGAATACAGGGATGCAGGCTCTGGACATAGAGCTCAGCGGGCAGTACTGGATTCCTGTGGTGAGTAATTTTCCCATACTGCAGAGGACATCTTTCTCAGGCAGACATTTCCCAGCCAGGCAGCTTTTGCCTGGGGTGGGGAGGAAGCAATTGCCCCACCCATTGGAAAACCTCTTGGCCCACCCTGTGGAGTTTACACCTTGCTGTGGTAATTAAGAGAATCAGATTAATCCGCCTGCAGGCAAAAGCAGACCTCAGAGTGCCTTGAGTTTTTGCTTGATCTGCTTCTGGACCCAGGCCTTGGAAAAGCAGACTTTGGTGTGCATCTTGGTCCTATCCAAATAAACCCAACTCCAGCAGAGGGGACCAAAATCTGTGGGTTGTTGATAGCTCCAAACAGTATACTCAAGACCAGTCACAAACAGCATCTGTCATTGGCCTGCACCAGAGACCCTCCAGAAAGACTGAGAGTCCTAGCAGATCTATCTAATACATAGAAACAAACCCAAAGAGACAGCCACAATGGGGAGACAAAAAACAAGCCCCAAATGAAAGAACAAGAGAAGTCTCCAGAAAAATAGCTAAGTGAAATGGAGATAAGCAATCTATCAGATATAGAATTAAGAATACTGATTGTAAGAATGAGGAGAAAAGATAGGAAAAATATGAAGGAAATTAAGAATGATGTAGCAGAAATAAAGAATAAGTTGGAAGGAATAAACAGCAGATTAGAGGAAGCTGAGGATTGGATCAGCAAATTAGAAGACAGGGTAGAAAAAAATCACTCAATCAGAGAACCAAAAGGAAAAAAATTTAAAAATAGGTGGACAGTCTAAGGGAGCTGTGGGACAACATGAAATGTAACAATATTCACATCGTAGGAATGCAAGAATGGGAAGAGAAAAAGCAAGAAATAGAAAATTTGTTTGAATAAATAATGGCAGAAAACATTCCTAACTTGGTGAAGGAAAAAATCACACAAGTTCAAGAGGCATAAAGAATCCCAAACAAAAAGAATCCAAAGAGGCCCACACCCAGGCACATCATAATTAAAATGCCAAAAATTTAAAGACAAAGAGGGAATCTTAAAGGCAGCAAGAGAAAAGCAATCTGGCACCTACAAAGAAGTTTCCATAAGGCTGTCACCTGATTTCTCATCAGTCACTCTATAGGCCAGAAGGGAATGGCATGAAGTATTCAAGGTAATGATAGGCAAGGATCTGAATTCAAGACCACTCTATCCAGCAAGGCTATCATTCAAAATAGATGGTAAAATAAAGAGCTTCCCAGACAAAAATAGGCTAAAGGAGTTTATCACTACCAAATCAGCATTGCAAGAAATGTTAAAGGTACTGGGGTAATAAGAAGTTGAAATAGAGATAATGAGAAACATAGACATAAAGAAATAAAATGACAAGAGATAAGTATCTATCAATAATGACCTTAAATTAAATGGATTAAATGCTCTAATCAAAAGACATAGGGTAGCTGAATGGATAAGAAAACAAGACCCAACTATATGCTATCTACAAGAGATCCGCACAGATAAGATTGAAGGGATGTAAAAACTTTCCATGCAAATGGAAATGAAAAAACAACAACTGAGGTAGCATTACTCATATCTGACAAAATAGACTTCAAAATGAAGACCATAACAAGAGACAAGAAAGGTCAGTACATAATACTAAAGGGATTGATACAACAAGAGGATATAACCCAGATAAACATATATGCACCCAATATAAGAACATCTAAATTTATAAAAAAACTTCTGGAGGAATTTAAGGGAGAGATCAACAGCAATACAGTCATGGTAGGAGACTGTAATACCACCCTGACTTCACTGCATAGGTCTTCCAGACAAAAAATCAACAAGAAAACAGTGGCTCTAAATGACACCCTAGATCAGATGGATTTAATTGACATTTACAGAACATTCCACCCCAAAGATACAGAATATACATTCTTCGAAAGTGCACATGGGACATTGTCAAAGATAGACCACATGTTAGGACACAAAATAGAGAAAATAAGTCTCCATAATTTCAAAAAGATTGAAATCATATCAAGCATCTTCTTGGATCACAATGGCACGAAATTAGAAATCAACTACAATAAAAACACTAAAAGACATTCAAACACATGGAGGCTAAATAGCATGCTACTAAACAATGAATGGGTTACCAATGAGATCAAGGAAGAAATAAAAACTTCCAGGAAAAAACTGAAAATGAACACACAGCAACCGATAATCTATGGGACACAATGAAAGAAGTCCTCAGAGGGAAGTTCATAGTACTACAGGCCTACCTCAAAAAACAAGAAAAACTTCTAATAAACTCTAACCATACCACTTAAAGACTTAGAAAGAGAATAACAAGGAAAGCCCAGAGTAAGTAGAAGGAAGGAAATACTAAAGATCAGAGCAGAAATAAATGACATACAGACTAAAAAAACAAAAGATCAATGAAACCAAGAGGTGATTCTTTGAAAAGATAAACAAGATTGATGACCCTTTAGCCAGACTCATTAAGAAACAGAGAGAGGACCCAAATAAAGAAAATCAGAAACAAAAGAGGTGAAGTAACAACTGACCCAACAGAAATACAAAAGATTGTAAGAAAACACTATGAACAATATACAACACCAAGCTGGATAACCTCGATGAAACAGACAAATTCCTAGAAAAATACAACCTTCCAAAACTCAATCAGGAAGAGTCAGAAAACCTGAATAGGCTGATAACTGCTGATGAAGTTGAAGAAGTAATCAAAGGGCTCCCAGCACACAAAAGCCCTGGTCTAGATGGCTTCACAGGCAAATATTCAAAGAAGAACTAACACCTATCTTCCTCAAACTATTCCAAAAAATCCAAGTGGAAGAAACACTTTCAAGCTCTTTTTACAGGGCAGAATTAGACTAATTCCAAAACCAGATAAAGACACTACAAAAAAGAGAATTACAGGCCAATATCCTTGATGAACACAGATACAAAAATCCTCAACAAAGTATTAGCAAATTGGATCCAGCAATACTTTAAAAGGATCATACATCATGAGCAAGTGGGATTTATTCTAGGGATGCAAGGCGGGTACAATATTCACAAATCAATGTGATACAACACATAAACAAATTGAAAAACAAAAGACACATGATCATATCAATAGACACAGAAAAAGCATTTGACAAAATCCAGCACCCATCTTTGATAAAAACTCTCAGCAAAGTGAGAATAGAGGGTTCATACCTCAACATAATAAGGGCCGTATATGACAAAACTACAGCAAACATTATACTCAATGGGCAGAAACAAATAACATTTCCCCTAAGAACAAGAACAAGACAGGGTGTCCACTTTCATCACTCTTATTCAACATAGTACTGGAAGTCCTTGCCACAGCGATTAGACAAGAAGAACACATAAAAGGCATCCAAATTGGAAAGTAGGAAGTAAAACTGTTATCATTCATAGATGACAAGGTATTGTACAGAGAAAATCCTGACGACTCCACCAAAAAACTACTAGATTTAATAAACGAATGCAGCAAGGTAGCAGGATATAAAATTAACATCCAGAAATCGATGACATTTTTATACACCAGTAATAAACTTTCAGAAAGTGAAACTTAAAAAAAATCCCATTTACCATTGAAACAAAAAAGTTAAGATACTTAGAAACAAACCCAATCAAGGAGGTAAAAGACCTGTACTTGGGAAACTACAAGACTTTGCAAAAAGAGATAGAAGATATACACAAGTGGAAGAATATACTGTGTTCATGGATTGGAAGATTTAACATCATTAAAATGTCCATACTATCCAAAGCAATCTGTAAATTCAATGCAATCTCTATTAAAATACCAATGGCATATTTCACAGATCTAGAACAAACACTTCAAAAATTTATATGAAACCAAATAGACCCTGAAAGCCAAGGCAATCTTGAGAAAGAAGAACAAAGTTGGTGGGATCACAATATCACATATCAAGTTATATTATAAAACCAATGTAATCAAAACAGCCTGGTACTGGCACAAGAACATACATATCAATCAGTGGAATAGAACAGAGACCCTAGAAATCGACCCAAGCCATCACGCTCAATTAATATTTGACGGAGGCAAGAACATACAGTGGAGTAAAGATAGTCTCTTCAATAAATGGTGTTGGGAAAATTGGACAAGTACATGCAAAAAACGAAACTAGACCAACTTATACCATACACAAAAATAAACTCACCATGAATAAAAGACTTAAATGTAAAATGTGAAACCATAAAAACCTGGAAGAAAAGGTAGGCAGCAAAATCTCAGACATCTCTCATAGCAATATGTTTGCCAATACATCTCCTAGGACAAGAGAAACAAAGGAGAAAATAAACAAATGGGACTACATCAAAATACAAAGCTTCTGCACAGCAAGAGAAACTATCAACAAAACAAAAAGGGAGCCCACTGTATGGGAGAACATACTTGTCAATGACACATCTGAGAAAGGGTTAATATCCAAAATATATAAGGAACTCATACAACTTAACAAAAGGAAGAGAAACAATCCAATTGAAAAATGGCCAAAGGACCTAAATAGACACTTCTCCAAAGAGGACAGGCAGATGGCCAAAAGACATGAAAAAATGCTCAGAGTCACTAATTGTCAGAGAGATGCGAGTTAAAATGACAATGAGCTATCACCTCACACCTGTCAGAATGGCTACCATCAAGAAATCAACAAATGACAAGTGCTGGCGAGGGTGTGGAAAAAAGGGAACCCTTGTATATTGCTATTGGGAATGCAGACTGGTGCAGCCACTATGGAAAGCAGTAAGGAGGTTCCTCTAAAACTGCCATTTGTCCCAGTGATCCCAGTTCTAGGAATATATCCTAAGAATCCTGAAACACCAATCAGAAAGAGCTTATGCACCCCTATGTTCATAGCAGCACAGTTACAATAGCCAAGATCTGGAAACAGCCCAAGTGTCCATCAGTAGGTGTGTGGATAAAAAAGCTGTGGGACATTTACACCATGGAACACTACGCAGCTGTAAAGAAGAAGGATCTCTTATCCTTTGGGACAGCATGGAGGGACCTGGAGAGTATTATGCTAAGTGAAATAAGCCAGTCAGAGAAAGACAAGTACCACATGATCTCACTTATATGTGGAATCTAATGAACAAAATAAACTGATGAACAAAATAGACCCAGAGACACAGACACATGGAACAGACTGAGTGATCTCAGAGGGAAGGCAGGGGTGGGGGCATGGGTGGGGAGAGATTAATAAAAGAACTTATATGCATATAGTATAACCTATGGACACAGACAATGGTATGGGAAGCCTGGAGGTGGGGTATATGTGAGGTAGAGGGGGTCAATGGGAGAAAAAACGGGACATCTGTAATACTTTCAACAATAAAGATAAATTAAAAAAAAAAAAAAAAGACATTCCTTTGGGAAGCAATCACCCTTGTGAAAAGTATGAAATCCCACAAAAGACTGAAAAACTCTGTTCTGTATTATCATTTAAAATCTCTGCATAGTATTCCATCATATTCAAAGCCCATAATTTATTGAGTCACTCATGTTGTTAAATTGAGGGAAATTATTTAGAGGAATACGAAATTAATCTATACTCAAACATTTATTAACTTACCTGTAAGGAGGTAAAATGTCATTTTTTTCTTCCAAAGAAGCTAAATGCTGTTTTAGTGCTTCAAGTAAACTGTTGGGTGCCTAAAAATAAAGTTATTATGAAAGAGTTATTTTCTGATAGTTTTTAGCAAATTCATACTCTCCTACATCATAAAAAGATTTTGAACAAAATTTAAGACACCTGTGTAGCAAATTCATTAAAGCTACAAGTAAATTCATTATTTAAAGTGATGTTGGTTCAAAATCAGATTTTCAAACTATACTTATATGTACATTCTTTAAAAACAACAGCAAAGAAGCCTCTTAAAAATGATCAAAGAACTTATAAAATATCTATCCCCTTTGGAGAAGACATTGGGCTTGAAATCATTTATAATTTGTGGTTCCTTCATGAATCATCAGATCATAAAATAAATTTAAGTAAAACATTACAAAGAAGAGGGAGAAGAGGAGAGAAGGAAGCTAAGAGCTAGAGAGAAAAAAAGGAGGAGCTCTCACTCATATTAGCAAATTCAATCAAGGTTTCTGGTCTCTGCTGAAATGTCACCTCTTCAATGGGGATTTCCTTGACTACCTTGTATAAAACGGTACCTACCAACAGTCTCTTTAGCCTCACTATATTTTATTTTTCTTCACAGCAATTATCTTTACTGAAATTATAGGTTTTTTTTCTTTGTATGTTTATTGTCTGTCTCCTGGAAATAGAATATAAATCCTGGGTTTTTTTTTCTGTTTTGCTCACTGATGAATCTTAAGTGCTTGGCACTTAGTAAATACATAATTAATATTTGTCAGTGGAATGTGGATGTATCGTTTCATTCTCCATTTCCATTAAAAATGGAAAAAGTGGGCTTCTTACATAAGGTCAGCTCATCGGGGTTCTATATATCCCACCATCTCTCTCTTGATCCAATCACTCACTCTTCAGGAAAAAAATTATGGATAAACAGTACACAGGCATTAGGGTTACAGCTCCATGCAAAAACAACCGGTTCCCAGGCTTCATGTCCTGGGAAGCTCCAGTCTACAGGTCTGGGGGTGGAAAGATATCAAATAATCACACAGATAAATGTAAAATCAAAGTTGTGAAAAGTACTATGAAAGAGAGGTACATGATACTCAGTGTTTAAATAGAGGAATCTGACCAAGTCAGGGAGGTCAGGGAAGCAAGCCCTCTTGAAGAAAGCAGCAGTGAAGCTGAGATATGAAGGACATGTAAGAGATAAGGATGACAGTAAGAGAGGAATGAGCACTGTATGCGGGAGAACATGTGCAAAGGCTGTAAGAAGGGCATATGGCACAGACCAAGAAAAAAGATGCATCATGTTGTAGAGCAGAGAAAGCAAGGCGGAGTATGAGTGAGATGAAGCTAGAGAGTAGGTAGGGATTAGGCAATGCAGGACCTTAAATTAAAGGCAATGCTGGGGAGTCTGGACTTTATCTTAAGAATACTGGGTGACCACTGGAGGGCTTTTAAGTGAAGGATGAAATGATCAGATCTGTGTTTTGCAAGCTATCAGATCAGTATTATGGTTGCATTGTGTAAAACAAACAGCAGGGGGCAGAATATATGGAGGCAGGCTGGGAAAGAGAGATGATGGAAGTTAAAGTTAAGAAGATGGTGTTATGGCAAAGATGGACATAGAAGACCAATAAAATGTCAGTTGGAAGAGGGAAAGAATTGTTTACAGAGCTGTGGGCAGGGAGAGCAAGGAGGGACTGGGAGAGCCAGTTTATCTTAAATGGTCCTTGAACCTTGAGAAACCACTGCTGCTGGATTTGTAAGTTCTTCAATTACAGTACAGTGATTCTTAACCTTAAAAAAAATTCTCCTTCAACCATTTCGAGCCATGTGGAATACCTGTTACTGCTTAGGAATTTACTGTGGTTTTTCATTAATCATGGCCCCAGACTCTGGTATATGTATTTACTTATCTGGGTGGAGAGTGTAGGAATCCACATGCAGAATAAAGTGAACTTTATGTTGAAGTTGAATACTGAAGCTGAAGCTGAGAAAGTTAAATTCTTAAAGACTGAACCATGAGCATTAGTAAATATTGAACTCTTAAAAAAAAAAAAAAAGTGCTTTACAATGAAAGGGTAGCTGTGAGGCCATAAGACCTCTTTCGTGAGGCACATGGTCACCCTCCACCCACCCAAACCATGAAACACTGTGGTGAAGGTGGGAAAATGCCTCCGGGTGCACATCAGGGTGAAACCGAGTAGGTCCCCAAGTTTGTGATCCAGTTTTGATGAGGGGTGCAGCCCAGAGACATATGCTTGAACTATTCTAGTGAAAAACAAAAATACATCAGATTGCAGACAGAGCAGACCCTCCTACCCAGGAGTCACACCCAACACGAACTGCACGGAATGGCAGAAAAGAAAGGGGTGGACGCAGACAGCTGCTCACAGGAGGCTCTGTGAGCCCCAGATGCTGTTGATGTCAAAACCAAGGCAGAAAGGATTAGTTGAGGAAACCAGGGAGATTTCTTCTTATGAAAACAGAAGGGGTTGGGTGAGCCTTAAAATGGTGAGCCTACACCTAACAGTTAGCATCCATTCACATAACGTAAAGATTGTTGGAAGCACAAGGAGAAACTGACCAGCATAAAGTCACAGAGGGAAGACCTTACCACCCTTCGAGGGACCTAGCAGCAGATGGACTGAAAACACTCCTTGAATCTGTGTACTGTTTTGAGCAAACCTCTCTGAGAGAGACCAAATGAGTGGGGCAAAGGTGAGGCTGACTTAATTCTTGGCTCCCTCCCCTCCCACAGAGCCCTGCATTTCACTCTATTCCAGGGTTTCCAGGGCGCCCGAGAAATCACGTAGCAGGAGCAGCTCTGCCAACCCAAGGCCATGACAAATGACTTTCTGTACTGGCTGAGGGCCAGAGGCCAGAGTACTGATAAGAAAGCTCTTCCAGTAAAAGGAGTTGATTTACTGAGGAAGGAATGAGGGTCTGAATGAAAGTTTACCAATAAAGACCCTCACCTGTCTTCTGAAGCCTTTCCCACAGCCATCTACATTGTTTTTGATTCAGGGGTCCCAGAGACCCAAGCTTGAGTAAGGAGGAGAGGGTGGCCCAGTGGGAAACATGGACCTCCAATCTGAGGTTCTGAGAGGTATATCCAATCTGGGGTTCTTCTAGTCAAATGTCCCCTAGAGCTCCAGCTCCAGTCGCTGAGCACTGAAGGAGGCTGAGCCCAGGTCAGTTAATGTTTGCCTGTGACCCCATCATGGCTAAGCTGTGGTTCTCAGCAAAGAACTCCTTCCCACCTGCCTTAAGAAACTGAGCTCAATGTGGAGAAAAAGGAGAGAACTACATTTTGGGAGATATCCAATCATGCTTTTGCAGTCTTTGTTCTTTTTCAGGAGCTCAGGGGCTGAGACTGTGTGTCATTCATTACAGCAGCTTCCTCCTGGTAGAGGTCAAGCATGTGTTTGTGAATGAATGTTGGTTGAAATACACTGGTTATGGTGCCTTTGGGCAATGAAATCCCATCTTCTCCCCTACTAACCCAGACATTCTCATTGTCTCTCTGCCTGGTTACATCACTTCTCATTCAGGAAGCCATGCATTATTTCACCCAATAGTGGTTCCCATTGTGGACCACTCTGTGGGGTTCAATGTCCATGCATAAGTCCCTTATCTGTACTTGAGGAATGCTTGTGCTGTATATACCTGAGAGGTATATATATACAGGGTGTCCCAAAAAATGTATACACACTGTAACAGCTGATAGCTCAATTTTGAAAATGAAATGTATTTTAATAAACACTGCCTTTATAATTATTCATAGTGTGTATCCGTTTTGGGGGACCCCCTATATTTATGAGGACATCAGACAGAAACTCCCTCCTTCTCTACAACTAAACCTAACATTTATTTGCATCTGCAACCAACCTCTCCTCCTTGCCTCTTCTATCCTCTTATTTGAGGCCACTGCTTCCATTTGTATTCTGGGTCCAATATCCTCATTCCCTAGGGGACCTCAATCTAGTACCTCTTTCCCCTCCTACATCTTCACCCTTTCTCCCTTGACAGCCTTCTTCCCATACACATGACTACCACCTGAGCCAGGCACTGTCTAAATAGTCTACATTCCTCCATTCCCCACTAAGGCAGGTCTGTCACACCAGGGCCAGGGACTTGGTTGGAAAAAGAGTAAAAGCCCTGACCTATGGGATGTGCAGAGCTGCAGGGACAGCCTGTCTCCAGATTCCCTAAAAACCCCTGAGCCTGAAGAGGTGTCCTCCTCCTCTCCCCTTGTTGGAGATGATACTCCACAAGGTATCTGGCTCCTGGCCTCTAGGACTCTCACTACAGTTAAGTCACAGCATACCTCAGCTAGGGACATGCCTCTGAAACAGCTTCCATCTGCCCTCCAGGCATAATAGTACATAGAAAACAAGACCACCTTGCCCTGGACTGTGTGGCTCAGTTAACTGGATCATCATCCCATACACCAAAAGGTCATAGGTCCGATTCCCAGTCAGGGCATAAACCCAGGTTGCGGGTTTGATCCCTGGTTGGGGTGTGTACAGGAGGCAATCGATCCATATTTCTCTCTCACATCGATGTTTCTCACTCTCTCACTCTCCTTCTCCCTTCTTCTCTCCCTAAAATCAATATCAATAATAATAATAAAACATATCCCTGGGTAAGGATTAAGAAAAAACAAAAACAAGACCGCCCCCCAGGATGATAGAACTTAATGCAAATCTTAAAGATAAAAAGGATGCAGGGCTGATGATCCACATCATATCTCCAAGTAATTCTCCAGTATGCCTCCCCGCCAAAGTTGTCGGGCCATGGAGAATGGCAAACTACAGCATAATCCATCAAGTAGTAACTCAATTGCAGCCATGGTGCCAGCCACTACAGTTTCTTTGGTAGAGATGAGTTAACATAGTCTCAGTACATGGTAGGTAGCTATCAGTTTGGTGAATGTTCCGCTTTCCATTGCTATCAAAAGCGTGGATGAGAAAGAGTTTGTAGGCATACAGAATGGACAATAGTATATATTTACAGTTTTGACCCAAGCTGTATTAACTCTTCTCAATCCTCTGCCATAATATGGTCAGAAGTCTAGACCATTTAGTTACCCCTCAGAAAGTCACATTGATCCACTTCTACCCATGATGTCATGCTAACTGAATCAGATGAGCAAGAAGTGGCCAGAACAGTGGAGACTTTGGAAAGCTATTTGTGCTCCAGAGGGTAAGTGATAAAGATTCAGGAGCCTTCTACATCAGTAAAATTTTTGTTTCAGTGGCCAGGAGTCTATCAGGAAATCCCATCCAAAACAGAAGATAAACTATTGCATCGTGCACCTTCTACCATATAAAAGGAAATACAACACCTGGTAGGCCTCTTTGGGTTGTGGAGACAACATGTTCCCACACCAGGGAAGACTGCTTTGGTCCATGGCAAAGGTAATCTAAAATTCTGCTACATTAGTTTGGGGACTAGAGCAGGAAAGGTCTCTGTAGCAGGTTCTGGCTAGGCCAGCCTTATGGTACAGCTGGGATGGAGCACAGGCAGGTCCAGAGGGCACAAGCAGACTGCATAAGCAGGTTGCCTGGCCCTCATTTAATCCACACCTGCTGCATTGTCACCTCTACCTCACCTCACATCCATTGCCATGTGAGGGATTCCTGATGAACAGCTTCTAGGGAAGGAAAAAGCTAAGTTCGTTGATTTTCACAACACTGTTATGAGACAGACAATAGTATCACACCCATTTTGCAGTTGCAGAAATGAGGCACAGAGAATGGAAATGAGTTGTTTGGAATTACACATCCAAAAGGTGGACAAGGTAGCCTCAAACCTTAGTTTATTATTCCAAATACTCTGCTGTTTCCCTTAAAAAGCATGGTCTAGTTGTTATACTATGAGTCACCATTTAGTACTCAGCAGGGAATAGCCTCCTTATAAGACCAACAGCTCACAGACCTATTCAGAAGACCCAAGTCTATGTGTATATACCAGTGATTTTCAACCGGTGTGCTGCAAGGATTTTTAAAACATGCAATACCTGACAATTTAGTCAGGGGCACTGACCTCTTTTCACTTAGATTGTCAAATAAAATAATGACAACAGCCAACAGAACAATAGCTGTCCGGTGTGAATAAATCAAAATTATACCTATTTTTCTTGTCAGATCAGCAAAATATATATTTTTGGTGTGCCACAGAATTTTAGTAATTATCTATGTGTGCCACAAGATGAAAAAAGGTTGAAAATTGCTGCTATATATATATATATATATATATATATGTTATTTATAGGGAAATGAAAATACACATATAGGTATATGGCAAAGGATGGAGTCTCAGATTATGATTAATAAATACACAAACATAAAAATAGAAAAGTCATTTAAATACATAGGAGAGATACACTGACCTGAATAAGATACGGAATGTTCTTCTGGTCAATTCCAACTTGCTGAATTCACATAACAGGGGGTGGGGAAAAGTATACATTATAGCAGAGCATGGCAACAAAAAAAAGTAACTATGAGATCAATGTATCCACAAAAGAGAAAATACCGCAAGAACATGAATGCCTTGCTAGGCTGGTACCTTTCTAGATCAAGAAAAACATCAAGCTAAAGTATGCCTTGTACACTTAAGCACAATTGTATACTTGTTCCAAGGATAAAACTATAAAAGAAAAGACTTGCCAGATATTGAGTCTTTGCTGTCTGGATATCATACAAATGTGTTCTAATTTTTCAAGTAGTCAGAGTCAGCTATTATTCATTTTGTTCTCCAGTGGGTAATACATCTTTTTCTTTTTTTCTTTTTCCAGTTTTCAGAAGTTCTACTATTGCTTGCCTAGGTGTCATTTTCTTTGTATTTATCCTGCTTGTGTTCCTCTGAGTATCAGGGCAGATGTGGGGCTCACCTCATGTGTTTCCTTCTCTCACTGATCACAGACCTAATCTACCTGAAAAGATTTACATCATATATATTTTGACCCAGTCTTAAGAGTTGTTTCTGTTGAGAGGGTAAGATTGTGATTGGTTAGCCTCATGGCTGCAAACAGAAATCCTTGTAAGATTGCTTTTGTGCACAAGTTAATTGGATAGTACATTTGAGGTACTTAATTTTAGTTATTTTAGTTTTGCTGTTTACAAAATAGTTAAAACTACTACAAATTTCTGTGTGTTTGTGTGGTGGTGGTGGTAGGGGGGATAGTTATATTGGATACAAAACTAATATGGAAAACAGAAAAGCCTTGGATAAAAATAGAGTTGTATACCTCTGCAACATTCAGGAACTGTATCAGTTTGGTTGTTCCTCCAAGGAACTTGATGTAAATATCCAAACTTGTGTTGCACTGGTTCTTTGTCATGTCAAAAAACTTGTCTAAAAATAGAAAAAAATTACCATGAAGGAGCCAATAACTTAGCAATTTTCAAGTTTCACTCCATTCTGATGATTCTATTTTAAGTTGATTCTGGATATGAATTTAACTTGTTCAAAATAATTATAGTTTTAATTCAGTTATTTTCTGTTTTAAAAAGCAACAATACCTCTCAATTTATATATTTAAAATATTTTTATGGGGTAACTACTGCATGACAAATACGTGTATTTAGAATTTAATAGCATACAGAGATTGTTTGGATAATTTAGTTTGAATTTCTAAAACTTCTAGTCTGTAATCTTTTTGAAAACTCTGACGCTCTCTGAGGGAAGGGGCTGTGCTTCCTATTCTTTTATAACTCTACAAATGTACTAGGCACTTCTTCAGAATAAGAAAAATCTCAAATTCTCATCAATGAAGTCTGGAGAACCCTTCCTATGAAATGAATCATTCACTAGGGCAAAATAATGACAGATAATTCCTGAAAAGCTTGAAAAATATGTGCTTGCATATAATCAACAACAATTACTTATGTTATAGGCTATATTTTCTTAGGAAAGTCAGAGCTGTACTTTTGACCTTGGTGGAGTGGGCCCTTAATGAGTAATGCATAAATATGGCCACCCATATTGAGTCCCTGGTAAATTTCCCAAAAATGTCAGTTAGCACTTATATAAAAACTAAAAAGTTCTATGGCTAATTAAGCAAATTTTTAACCAAAAAAGCAATATAATGTCTTCTTATTTAAAAATATATATGACCCTGTATCTTCTATTTTGAATCTAAAACAAATATGAGTCTAAATATAGACATAAAAGATTTTTACAAATAAATTGTTTTTATCTGATTTTTAAAGTATGCAATGTTTATTCTTTAGCCTACCTAGCAGATTAAGGATTCCCTCATTATAAGCTGCAAAGAGGCGAAGAGAATCCTTAAAGAGGAGCATGAAAGCAGCATGTATTATACCATTAGTTAGTTCGTTTGCATTTGCCTGAAAATTAAGTAAAAGAGCAATCAATTATCACCACAGTTTTAAAAAATTTATTCCTCCAACTATAGTTAAACAGTGTCATTTACCAATATTTTGAAAAAGGATTTATAAAGCTCATACATTAAAATTAAGAAGAGCATCAAACTGAATTTGAATAACTGGAAGTGTGTTTAGCAGGTCTTTAGTATTCATAGTTCTCATCATACCATCCATCCTATAAAAGATCAAAGAAATTCATAACATTAATAATTAAGAGTTTGAGAAGTACTATGACATCAATATCTTGAAATATAGCTGTTTTTCACAAACTACATGTCAGAGCACATATGTATTTCAGTATTTCTTGCTTACAAACTAATGATATTTACTGACCCTCTCTTGATTTTGGTGATGTCAGATGCAATCAGTCTATACGCGAGTGACTTTTCATTCAAGTACCTGCTATATCGTCTGATGAAGGTTGACATAGCATAGCCTAAAAATGAAATATTTTAATTATTTCTAATTTAACCAATATTAACCATTTGCAATATATGTCAATATACATTCACCTGTATACCTCAACATCTTTGTAGTACAAAAGCTAGAATGGCCTTTATTAATCATCTAATCCAATATTCCTCAAACTTTCTAAAGATTATTTTTTATTTCCTCAAAGCCTTGATATCACCTCATGATGTGGTGTTGATGGTGACATTACTGAACAGAGGAAATAATTAAACTTTATCAATTTCTTTCACATTTCCACAAAACTATTGTAAATACTTAGCATTTTCCTAAAACTCCCCATCTCATTGTAGTAATTTCTTCCCCACCCTCCCTCCATGCAGCAAATGACCTTGTCCCCTACTTCATAGGCAAAATGGATTTAAAAGGGCCATAATGGAAACTCAATCCCTCACTACTCAACTTCCAAACATACCTTGATTTATTTATTCAATTCATCTATTCATTCAACAATTATTGAATGCCTACTGAGCCAGGCCCTGTTCTAGATGCTGGAAGTTCAGCAGTGAACAAAACAAAAATCCCTGCCCTCATGGTGCTTTCATTCCAAGGGGGGACTGATGAGCAAAAGAAAGGGAAAACACAGATATGATTAGTCCGTGAGAAGTGGAAAGAAGAAAACTCAGACAGAGAAGGTACATACGGTTGTGCCACGATTTTTATTAGACTGAGCAACAAAGCCCTTACTGGAGAGTTCAGTTTCCTTTATCTTTAGCACATAGCATATTCTGTTATTCTTAGTAAGTACTCTAATGTGTTGTATCAAGGAATTTAGAATTATCTACCATCATAAAATGTACAACACACCACATCCTTCATAATTCGGAACCATTTTTTTAAACCAGGCATGGTTTTCAGAACTTTTCCCTCCTTGCCACATAGAAATATTTCCATCGAAGAATCATCTTACCTTCTATGACACTGTTATCCAGGAAGTTGTGTAAAGTGAACAAAGAGTTTCTAGATGCAAGATGTCGGATAAAACGCTGTCAAACAAATGTGCTAAATTCAAAAATTAGTTTGCCCACAAATAGAGTTCATTAATGATTTTGTCATTGTGAATGAATTCTTAACATAATTCTATCATGCAGTTTCTATGTATTTCATGAGCATTGTTAAGGTGAGCACAGTCATATCCTGGGCTACACTGCATAAGGGCTTGCAGTGCTGTCCTCTGTTTATATACCTCCCAAATAAGTAAGGGCTTAAACATTAAAGCTCATGTGTATATACAAACTTTCCTCCCAAGACTTTCTATCTAGCCATTCTCCCTTTTTTATTTTTAGAACATTTAATTAATCACAGAATTAATATTTTAATTAATAGTAAATTACTTAATAATTTAATTTACTGAAAAAAATTATACATCTGTGTATCCCACCCCACTACCCAGAAATGATAACTGCTAACTTTCTGACATATCTGTTTCATGTTTATTTTTAAAATAAGAGGATTAAAGTATTGCTGATAAAGTTAAAAATGCCCTTAGCCCCATCCCTAAGTTTGTTTCATTTCCTTCTACTTGAAGGCACCTGTATCACAGTTTTAATGTGCTATCCTTAGTCCATTTTCTTTATAGCTTCATATATATTTGTTCCATGGAAAAATATCAAGTGCATATTTTAAACTTATATGAATGATATTATACTCTATCATTTTGCAACTTGCTTCCTCTATTAGCATTACTTTTTGAGGTCTAGCCTTCTTGGTATACATTGCATTTAATACAATATAGTATTTCATTGTATCAACACACCTCATTTTAGTTATCTGTTCCCTACTGATTGACTTTTAGGTGATTTCTACATTCTAAATATTATAAATATACTATGAGTAGTGGATTTACTGGGTCACTGGGCTGGGCATTTTCAGTTTTACTAAACATGTCTCAATGCTTTCCTGTGACAGTGATAAACTGCAGCAACTAGTATTTGCATGTCATCCAACTGGTATGTCAATTACCATTTCCTCAAGGTATTCACAACTCTTGACACTGCCATGCTTTTTTTTTAAAAATGACTTTATTGTAGTTTTTAAATATATATATATCTTTATTGACTTCAGAGAGAGGAAGGTAGAGGGAGAGAGAGAGATAGAAATGTTGAGAGAGTCATAGATCAGCTGCCTCCTGCAGGTCCCCCACTGGGAATGGAGCCTGCAACCCAGGCATGTGCCCTGACCAAGAATCGAACTGCGATCTCCTGGATCATAGGTCGATGCTCAACAGCTGAGCCATGCCTGGCTGGGCAATATTGCCATGCATTTTATTTTATTTATTTATTATTTATTTATTTATTTATTTATTTATTATTTATTTATATTATTATTTTTTTAAATATATCTTTCTTGATTTCAGAGAGAGGAAAAGAGAGGAAGAAGGAGAGACAGAAACATCAATGATGAGAGAGTCACTGATCAAGCCCACAACCTGGGCATGTGCCCTGACTGGGAATCGAACCCCAATTGCCTGGATCCCAGGTCGACGCTCAACCGCTGAGCCACGCCCGGCTGGGCGCCATGCATTTTAAATTTTGCTTAGCTGAACATGTTCTCTGATGGTTTTCAGCCATTCTGATTTCCTTCTCTATAAATTCTTTGTTCGTTTCTTTTGTTCATTATTCCATTGTATTGTCATTTTCTTATGAAAAATGTATGCTGAAAATTAATCTTTTTTCTGTAATATATAAAATCTTACTCCAAATTTATATCTTCCCTACTAAAATGTCATAAGCATATTCTCCTACATTTTCTTCAATTTTAAATTTTAGGTTTTTGCATTTATAGATATTTCATTCATGTGGAATTTCTTTTTTAATATGAATTAAGATAAAGATTTCATTCTATTTTTTCCATAGAGATGCTACTTATTCCAAAAGGCTTTATTTTAAATTTCATATTTACCCCACATTTTTAGTGCCACCAAGATCCTATATAAGTACAGTTCTACTTCTGAGTTCCCCTCACTGTGTTCCATTTATATAAATGTTCTATTTTTACCAACACCATACTATGTAATTACTGTTGCTTTATAATAAGTTTCAAAATCCAGGAGATTTCTAAATCCAAATTTTTTAATGCAAAGCTTACTGAGATAAAATGTTAATCTGAAGTAGAAAATAATAATTTCATGTTATAGAGCATTTCAGTTGTTCTATAAAATACAAAGAGTGTTTGTATGTGGGGAGAGGTGGGCAGGTGATGATGTAATACACTCAGGTATCCAGTTTCTCCTGGTAAAGTAAAGCAGTTATGTAGCAATACATTTTTTTGAATATGTCTGTTGATTTCAGAGAGAGAAAGGGAGAGGGAGAGAGAGAGAGAAACATCAATGATGAGAGTCATTGATTGGCTTCCTCCTGCATGCCCCCTACTAGGGATCAAGCCCACAACCCAAGCATGTGCCCTGACAAGGAATCGAACCATGATCTCCTGGATCCTAGGTCAATGCTCAATGCTGAGACAAGCTGGCCGAGCTGTAGCAATACATTTTTGAGGGCTTCCTCTCTTTGGTCTAAATCATCTAAAAAATTGAATGAGGGAGGTTGGAAGATGATGGTAGACTGGACCTGACTGAGGGTGAGAGTGTGAGTGGGTGAGTGTGTGCATGTGTGTGAGTGAAGGGAACATCTGTCAGTCTGTGCAAGAACTCCCCAGAGGTTCAGGAGCTCCTGGCAGAGGAGCTGCTGCTGCCGCCACACTGCTCAGCCTGGTCCTTCTCTTTGAATGAGATTGGAGAGCACATCATTTTGGAGGATCCTCAGGGTCCTCCTCAAAAGGAGGCTTTGGGGAGCAGCTTTGACCCGGTGCCCCAAGGCCACTGACAGACGTGTGGGCCCCACGGGCGAAGACCCAGTGCTATCTGCACCAGCCTAACACCGTGACCCAGTGTGTCTGAACTAGTGCCCACAGAAAACCTCACCACCTCATTGACCCAGCATGCAGGGCCTGCATGACTGCCTGCCTGGCTGCTGTGCCTCCTTGACCCACAGTCCACGGCCTGCCTGCCTGGCCTGCTTCCTTGAAGGGGCATGCCTGGCTGGCCTGCCTACTCCCCGCTGCACCTCCTTGATACTGCACACACGGCGGACTTCCTACCTGGCCTACAGCTTTAATGTAGTGCACCCAGCTCTGCCACTGTGACCCAATGCCTCCCAGACACACAGGCTGGCCATCACGACCTGGTTGCCTGACTCAATGACCTGGGTCTACAAGGCACAAGGCCTTGTTCAAGCCCTGCAGTGTTGACCTGGTGCCCCAAGACAACTGTCCCACTAAAATGAGACAAAGAAACAACACTCAAATGAAAGAAAAGGAGAAATTGCTAGGAAAAAAATAAATGAAACGGAGGCAAGCAATTTATCAGATATAGAGTTCAAAGTAATGGTTATAAGTATGCTCAAACTTAGTGAGAATTACGAACAACTGAATGAGAACTTCATAAGCTTGAATAAGAATCAATTGAAAATGAAGAATGACATAGCTGAAATAAAGAATACACTGGAAGGAATCAACAGTAGATTAAAAGAAGCTGAGGACTGAATCAGTGAATTAGAAGACAAGGTAGGGAAAACACCCAATCAGGAAGAGAATTTAAGGGAGCTTTGAAATGTAACAACATCCGCATCATAGGGGTACAGAATGAGAAGAATCCAAGCAAGGATTAGAGAACAAGTATGAAGAAATAATGACAGAAAACTTCCCTAACTTGTTGAAGGAAAAAGTCACTCAAGTTCAGGAAGCACAGAGGGTTCCAAGCAAGGGGAACCCAAATAGACCCACACCTAGACACATCGTAATTAAAATGGCAAAAGTTAAAGATAAGGAAAGAATCATAAAAGCAACAAGAGAGAGACAGAAAGTTAACAACAAGGGAGCTCCCATTAGACTCACAGCTGATTTTTCAGTAGAAATACTTCAGACCAGAAGAGAGTGGCATTAAGTATTCAAAGTAATGAAAAATAAGGGACTGAATCCAAGACTAATCTATCCAGGAAGGTTATCACTCAAAATTGAAGGTGAAATAAAGCGCTCCGCAGACAAAAAACAGTTAAAGGAGTTTACTACTACCAAACCAGCACTACAAGAAATGCTAAAGGGGCTGGTGTAAGAAAAAGAAGCAATACAGAGAAAGAGAGGAACACAGACATAAAGAAAGAATGGAAAAAAGTACCTATCAATAATAACCTTAAATGTAAATGGATTAAATGCTTCAAAAGAAAAAGACATAGGGTAGCTGAAGAGATAAGAAAATATGGCCCACATATATGCTGTCTATAAGAGACCCACCTCAGAACAAGAGACTCATAAAGGATGAAAGCAAAGGGATGGAAAAAATTTTTTCATGCAAATGGAAATGAAAAAAAAGCTGGGGTAGCAACACTCTTTTCTGACAAAATAGACTTCAAAATGAAAGCCAATACAAGAGAGAAAGAAGATCACTAATAGTAAAGGGTTTGATTCAAAAGAGGATATAACCCTGGTAAACATATATGCACCCAATATAGGAGCACCTAAATATATTTTCAAAACTACTGGAGGAATTTAAGGGAGAGATCGACAGCAATACAATCATAGTAGGGGACTTTAACACCCCACTGGCATCACTGGATAGATCTTCCAGACAAAAAATCAACAAGAAAACAGTGACTCTAAATGACACCCTAGATCAGATGGATTTAATTGACATTTACAGAACATTCCACCCCAAAGATACAGAATATACGTTCTTCGCAAGTGCACATGGGACATTGTCAAAGATAGACCACATGTTAGGACACAAAATAGAGAAAATAAGTCTCTATAATTTCAAGAAGATTGAAATCATATCAAGCATCTTCTCGGATCACAGTGGCACGAAATTAGAAATCAACTACAATAAAAACACTAAAAGACATTCAAACACATGGAGGCTAAATAGCATGCTATTAAACAATGAATGGGTTACCAATGAGATCAAGGAAGAAATAAAAACTTCCAGGAAAAAACTGAAAATGAACACACAACAACCGATAATCTATGGAACACAATGAAAGAAGTCCTCAGAGGGAAGTTCATAGCACTACAGGTTTACTTCAAAAAAAACAAGAAAAACTTTTAATAAACTCTCTAACACTACAACTGAAAGACTTAGAAAGAGAACAACAAGGAAGGCCCAGAGTAAGTAGAAAGAAGGAAATACTAAAAATCAGAGCAGAAATAAATAACACAGAGATTAAAAAAAAGCAATACAAAAGATCAATAAAACCAAGAGCTGGTTCTTTGAAAAGATAAGCAAGATAGATGGCCCTTTAGCCAGACTCATTAAGAAACAAAGAGAGAGGACTCAAATAAAAACAGAAACAAAAGAGGTGAAGTAGCAATTGATCCAACAGGAATACAAAGGATTGTAAGAAAATACTATGAACAACTCAACTATACACCATCAAGCTGGAGAACCTGGATGAAATGGACAAATTCCTAGAAAAATACAACGTTCCAAAACTCAATCAGGAAGAGTCAGAAAACCTGAATAGGCTGATAATTGCTGATAAAGTTGAAGCAGTAATCAAAGGGCTCCAAGAACACAAAAGCCCTGGTTCAGATGGCTTCACAGGAGAGTTTTACCAAACATTCAAAGAAGAACTAACACCTATCCTTCTCAAACTATTCCAGAAAATCCAAGAAGAAGGAACACTTCCAAGCTCTTTTTATGTGGCCAGCATTAGCTTAATTCCAAAACCAGATAAAGACACTACAAAGAAAGAGAATTACAGGCCAGTATCCCTGATGAACATAGATGCTAAAATACTCAACAAAATATTAGCAAATCAGATCAGGCAATATATTAAAAAGATCATACACCATGACCAAGTGGGATTTATTCCAGGGATGCAAGGCTGGTACAATATTCACAAATCAATAAATGTGATACATCACATAAACAAATTGTAGACAAAAATCACTCCATGATATCAATAGATGCAGAAAAAGCATTCAACAAAATCCAGCACCCATCTTTGATCAAAACTCTCAGCAAAGTGAGAATAGACGGTTCATAACTCAATATAATAAAGGCCATATATGCCAGACCTACAGCAAACATCATACTCAATGGGCAGAAACAAAAAACATTTCCCTTAAGGACAGGAACAAGACAGGGGCTTCTACTTTCACCACTCCTATTCAACATAGTACTGGGAGTCCTAGCCACAGCGATGAGACAAGAAGAAAACATAAAAGGCACCCAAAGTGGAAAGGAGAAAGTAAAACTGTCATTATTCGCAGATGACATGATATTGTACAGAGAAAATCCTAAAGACTCCACCAAAAAACTACTAGATTTAATAAATGAATTTGGCAAGGTAGCAGGATACAAAATTAACACCCAGAGCCCGGCAGGGAGTGGCTCAGCGGTTGAGCGTCGACCTGGGATCCAGGCGATCGGGGTTCGATTCCTGGTTCGATGCCTGGGTTGTGGGCTCGATCAATGACTCTCATCATTGATGTTTCTGTCTCTCTCTCCCTCTCCTTTCCTCTCTCTGAAATCAATAAAGATTTTTTTTTTTTTAAATTAACACCCAGAAATTGATGGCATTTTTATACACCAACAATGAACTCATAGAAAGAGAAACTACAAACTATCCCATTTACCACTGCAACAAAAAAATTAATATAACTAGGAATAAACTTAAACAAGGAGATAGAAGACCTATACTTGGAAAACTACAGGTCCTGCAAAAAGAGATAGAGGAAGATATAAACAAGTGGAAGAACATACTGTGTTCAGGATTGGAAGATTTAACACCATTAAAATGTCCATATTATCCAAAGCAATCTATAAATTCAATGCAATCTCTATTAAAATACCAATGGCATATTTCACAGATCTAGAACAAACACTTCAAAAATTTATATGGAATGAAAAAAGACCCTGAATAGCCATGGCAATTTGACAAAGAACAAAGTTGGAGGGATCACAATACCAGATATCAAGTTATACTACAAAGCCACTGTAATCAAAACAGCCTGGTTCTGGCACAAGAACAGACACACAGATCAGTGGAACAGAACAGAGACCCCAGAAATTGATCCAAACAGTCATGCTCAATTAATATTTGACAAAGGAGGCAAGAACATACAGTGGACAGTGGACTAAAGACAGTCTCTTCAATAAATGGTGTTGAGAAAATTGGACAGGCACATGCAAAAAAATGAAACTAGATCATCAACTTACTCCATACACAAAAATAAACTCAACATGGATAAAAGACTTAAATGTAAGATGTGAAATCATAAAAACCCAAAAGAAAAGGTAGGCAGCAAAATCTCAGACATCTCGCATAGCAATATGTTTGCCAATACATCTCCTTGGGCAAGATAAACGAGAAAGAAAATAAACAAATGGGACAACATTAAAATAAAAAGCTTCTACACAGCAAAAGAAACCATCAACAAAACAAAAAGGGACCCCACTGTATGGGAGACCATATTTGCCAATGACACACCTGAGAAAGGGTTAATATCCAAAATATATAAGGAACTCATACAGCTTAACAGAAGGAAGAGAAACAATCCAATTGAAAAATGGGCAAAAGACCTAAATAGACACTTCTCCAAAGAGGACAGGCAGATGGCCAAGAGACATATGAAAAAATGCTCAAAGTCACTAATCATCAGAGAGATGGGAGTTAAAACGACAATGAGATATCACCTCACACCTATCAGAATGGGCACCATCAAAAAATCATCAAATGACAAGTGCTGGCAAGGATATGGAGAAAAGGGAACCCTAGTACACTGCTGGTGGGAATGACAACTGGTGCAGCCCCTATGGAAAACAGTATGGAGTTTTCTCAAAAAATTAAAAATGGAGCTGCCTTTTGACCTAGTAATCCCACTTCTAAAAATGTATACTAAGAAACCTGAAACATTAATCAGAAAGAATTTATGCACCCCTATGTTCACTGCAGCACAATCTACAATAGCTAAGAACTGGAAACAGTCCAAGTACTCATCAGCAGATGAGTGGATAAAAAAGCTGTGGGACATTTACACCATGGAACGCTATGTAGCTCTAAAAAGAAGGATCTCTTATCCTTTGGGACAGTATGGATGGACCTGGAGACTATTATGCTAAGCGAAATAAGCCAGTTAGAGAAAGACAAGTATCACATGATCTCACTCATATGTGGAATACACTGAACAAAATAAACTGTTGAACAAAATATATCCAGAGACATAGAAGCATGGAACAGACTGAGGGATCTCATAGGTAAGGCAAGAGTGGGGTAATTGGGGGGTGGTGATTAATCAAAGAACTTATATAGCCCGGTCGGGCATGGCTCAGGGGTTGAGCATCGACCTAGGATCCAGGCGATCGGGGTTCAATTCCCAGTCAAGGCACATGCCCGGGTTGCAGCTTGATCCTCAGTTGGGGGCGTGCAGGAGGCAGCCAATCAATGACTCTCTCATCATTGATGTTTCTATCTCTCTCTCTCCCTCTCCTTTCCTCTCTCTGAAATCAATAAAGATATAATTTTTTAAAAAAACAACTTATATACATATATGCATAACCCAAGGATACAGACAATAGTGTGGAGAAGGCCTGGGGGCAGGGGGGTGTTAGATGCAGTGTGGAAGGTATCAATGGTGGGGGGGGGTTGGAGGAAAGGGGACATCTGTAATACTTTCAACAATAAAAATAAGTTATAAAAAAGTGATGGTACATATATACAATGAAATTTACTCAGACTTTAAAAAGAATGAAATCTTACTTTTTCCGACAGCATAAGCAGACCTAGAGGCTATTTTGCTCTGTGAAATAGTCAGTCAGAGAAAGATATATACCACATGACTGCACTTATATGTGTAATCTAAAGAACAAGACAAATGAACAAACAGAAACAGACCCATAGATACATAGAACAGAGTGATTGATGGTTGCAGGGTCGGGGTGGGAGAGTGGTTTGGAAGAATAGGTAAAAAAGGTGAAGGCAGTGAGAAGAACAGATTGGCAGTTGCAAAATACTCATGGGAATGTCAAGTACAGCATAGAAAATATAGTCAATAATATTGTAATAACTGTGTATGATGTCAGTTGGGTACTGGAAATATCGAGGTGAATACTTTGTAAAGTATATGATTATCTAACCACTATGCTGTACACCTGAAACTAATATAAAATAATATTGAGTATAAACTGTAATTTTAAAAATTAAAATAAATTTTAAAATATAAACAACAAAAAAGAACTGAGTGAAATATCCAACCTATTGTCCACTTTATTATCCAGAGGCTAAAATAGTATATACCTCAAATACTGATTACAAAGATATACTCATATGCAAAATTGAAAAAAATCAGCTTTTTCACACCCACTGCTATTACTTCCCCTACTTGTCACAATTGAAAGTAAAAGGTGGTAAGCCTTTGCCAAGCCAAGAACATTTTTCCAGTTGGAAATGATTACCATTTGTATATACAGCATGCTCACCTCATTTCCATGCACTGTAAGGTGATGCACAGTAACCAGGGCTTTGAACACCACCACCCAGCTGCTGCTCCTAGTTTTCTCAGAAAGAACATCCGCCAGGTGTTTAACACTCATATTTGTTTCATTTATGTAGTGAATTAGCTCTAAATTAGAGACAGTGACAAGCATTAAAATGCAGGCTGAGAAATAAATTTCAAAACCAAACTTGTTAACTTTAATTTAAATACAGATGCAATTAAATCTCAGAGAAATAATAAAGGGAATAATCCAAAACATTTTCTTCTTTACAAGTATTACAGTTTGTAATGACATACATGACATTTAATGCCTATCTACCCTATTGTTCTGTACACCTGATGATGATAGGGACAGTGTCCATTTTGGTCACCACTATCTCCCCAAGACCCAGCACAGTAGTTGGTACATAACAGGTTATGGTAAGTACTTGTTAAGTGAATAGGACTCAAGAAGGTAAGTAACATACCCAAGGACATACGAGTGGTCAAGCAGTGGGGCTGGGCTTTGAAATCAGGTTTGTTTGACCCTGCACACCAAGATATTAATCACTATGTCATACTGCTTCTCTCAAGGAAAGTGGCATACCATGAAGGTTCAGTCAGGAGCTTTCTTCGTAGTGGCACCCTGCATCTGACCACTTTGATTGCATCATTTAACCCCTTATTGCTTCTTCTTGAGTCCACTTCCCCATAGCCTTGCTCTTGGTTTATTGCAACAGCTTCCCAATTTCATGCCTCATTCAATTTATTATAACCATTCATCAATTTATTTCATATGGTCCCTCAAAAGCTATCTTTCATTGTTTCATTTTCCTATTCAAGAACATGCAGTGATTCCTATTCAAGAACATGCAGTTTATCAACTCAAAATCTTTTTTCCTTTCAAAACTAGAAATGATCATTATAAAACTTCTTCCCTAGTACTCATTCATTAATCAGCATCTTCACATGCATAGCACTAGGATAGGTACTGAAGAGAGTGCTTAACAAACATGCCAGTGGGTTGGAGAAATATGCTGACCCTAACTGCATGCCCAGATTTATTTATTCAAGAAGTGTATATAGAAAACAGAAAATCATGGTAGTATTTCAAGTGTCCCGCTTTGGTTGCATGCCTCTTTCACCCAGATAACTACTGCTTGTCCTTTAGGTCTTAAAAAGCCAATTCTGGTACATACAGTGGAACCTCAGTTCTCAAACTTAATTCATTTCAGAAGACTGTTTGAGAAGAAATTTGTTTGAAAATCGAATCATTTTTCCCCATTAGAAATAATGTAAATTGAATTAATTCATTCCAGACCCCTAAATGATTCCCTGTTTTAACCTTTCTTATATACAGTACATGAGTCAGCTATGAAGGTTTTAATAGCAGTAAGATTTATGTATATTGCCAATAGCACATATTATTTATAAAGTCCCTGCTTACAGTGAGTTCAAACAATAGGGAGTGGGGAGATCCTACGAGTCTATTCTGTCTTTGATCTAAAGCTAACTTTAAAAATCAAAATTCTTTCCCTTTGAAACATACACAGGAACACCAAAAAAGGTTGCCATGGACACTCTAAAGTCTATTCATGGACCTTAATTTAGGATTGCCTATAGAAGGTTTGCTTGATAAACCTTTCCTTCATTTCAGAAGATCACCGAATGTAATGGGGCCTAGGGTGGGCTTTGGAATTGAGACCTTTCTCAGAAGTTTGGGTTATTATTCCACCACCTGTTGTGTCCTAAGTTATTTGAATAACTTATAGTTTGGAGTTCAGTAGTCCAGTGGTTCTCTACTAGGCTCAATCAAAGATTACAAGAAGTGAGAATCCAATCTCACCAGTCCTGCAGCGGAGAGGAGTAGGGAAAGGAGGGCTTGCGGGGGGGGGGGGGGGTGCCGACCGTTAGAGGCGCTTAGAGCACTAGATTTGCTACTTAGTCATGTGAGTTGCCCACACTAGACTTCCTACTCACCTGCCAGGTGTTTCAGGTCTGGTTCCATAAGCTCATCCGTGGTTGCTTCAAGGGCAGCCTTGGACACAGATGACCCCATGTGTGCGTCGTAGACTGCCAGCCACGAGGGCGATGGCTGCTGGGTCTAGCTCCTCCCCTTCCGGGCTAGTGAGTGGACTGAGCAGCTGACTGAGCAACGGACCACACCCCCTGGCGACGGATGAGACGCCTGAGGTGACCGAAGAAAGGCATGACCCTGCAGATAGTTTGCACTAGATGACTTTTCACGGAGGCTGAGGCTGACCTGCAACATTATGAGGTGGGATTTTTAAGTTGTGAGGCGCGGGAAAGTTTTCTGCAAGAAAGCCGCACAAAATGGCCGTAGGTCCAAGAATGAGTTTTGAAGACAGAACCAGCCTTAGGGCTGGGCATTTCCAGAGCAGCGACGGTAGACCCTTTCAATAGTAGACACTCAAAACAAATAACAACCATTGAATGAATAGTATGAAGAAGGGGGACATTTTGGGGGCTCCTGATGAAAGGTCTGAATATCTTCCGATCTTGGGAAGTGGTCCTACGATGGTACTTTGGGAATCCTTTGTTAGGGAGGCTTCATTCACACATCATGGGATTTGTATCCTGCCTGAAACAATGTCCTCCTACCCTTCATTCAGCATCAGATACAGAAGTCCATACAGTTCGTTTAATAGTATTCCTTTATTATCCTTTTAATGCCTGTGTAATCTGCAGTGATGTTACTTCTGTCGTTCTTCATATTGGTAATATATAAGTCGTCTCTCATTTTTATCTTGATAGGTCTGGCTAGAAAGTTATCAACTTTATTGATCTTCTCAAAGAACTACCTTTAGGTGTCACTGATTTTGTCTATAATCTGTTTAATATTCCATTGATTTCTCTTCTTTATTATTTCCTGCCTTCTACTTACTTTCATTTTTTTTTCTCTTTATTTTCAGGCTTCTTAAGGTAGGTTACCTTACTTAAGATGCTTGTCTTTTAATAATATAGGCATTTACAGTTAAGTACTGCTTTTGTTGCAAAGAACATATTTCTTATTATTTCAATATATTAAAATTTGTTGAGTTATTTTATGGCACAAAATATGTTGTCTCAAGGTAAATGTTCTGAGTGAAATTTTCTTAAAAATATTCTAGTTTTATATACTTGGTCAACATATATATATGCCAGTACTGTGCTGTTTTGATTACTATCGTCTTGTAGTATAACTTGATATCAGGTAGCATGATTCTTCCAACTTTGTTCTTCTTTCTCTGGATTGCTGTGGCTATTTGTCTATGTGTATGTGTGTGTCTGTGTGTGTGTGTGTGTGTGGTTCCATATACATTTTTGGATTATTTGTTCTAGTTCTGTGAAATAAGTCATTGGTATTTTGACAGGAATTGCATTGAATTTATACATTGCTTTGGGTAGTATGGACATTTTAACATTGTTAATTCTTCCTATCCATAAGCATGGTATATGCTTCCATTTATTTGTACCTTCTTCAATTTCTGTCTTCAGGGTTTTATAATTTTCTGAGTATAAGTCTCTTATCTCCTTGGTTAAATTTATTCCTAGGTATTCTATTTTATTTTTTTGAAGCAATTGTGAATGGGATTGTTTTCTTAGTTTCCCTTTCTTTTTCCAGATGGCAGAATTTTATGGTTTTAACACAAATACAATGTGTACACAATCTGTGTATTCATTTTCTTCACAGCACAGCCTGGCATTGGGATTGGTGACTCTGATGGCCAGCTGGGCTGTTCTTTCCACAATGGCTTTGTGGTTCTTTGAGAAGTTTTGAGCAATCTCAACACACTAAGATTTGTTGCACATCGGCAGCACTTCAAGCTCCTTGACATTGTAAACCAGAAACTTCTGCAAGCCACTTCCCAGTGCTTTGCTTTCTTATTGCTCCCATAACCAATGTTGGGCATCAGGATCTGGACCTTGAATCTTCTTCCCACCCTATTATCAATGCCTTTGAGTTTCCACTAGTTCCACTTAATTTTGACATATCAGTCTGACTGGTGCTGGGTGAACTTCTTGGTCCTCTTTTCAACAACCTTGGGTTTTATGAGGGGTCTGAGGGCAGCCATGGTGCTGAATAGGAGATGGCTGATACCTCCATAGGCAGCACCAAGAGTTAGTTTCCATTTCTGATAGTTCATTATTGGTGTGTAAAACTGCAACTGATTTCTGGATATTTATTTTGTATCCTGCCACTTTACTGAATTTATTTATCAGTTCTAGTAGTCTTTTGGTGGAATCTTTAAGGTTTACTATATACAGTATTATGTCATTTGCAAATAACAACAGTTATACTTCTTCCTTTCCAATTTGGATGCCTTTTATTTCTTCTTCTTTCTGATTCTGTGGTTAGGACATCCAGTATTATGTTGAATAAGAGTGGTGAAAGTGGACATCCCTGTCTTGTTCATGATCTACAAGGAAACACTTTTAGTTTTTGCCATTGAATATGATGTTAGCTGTGGACCTCTTTGGGTTCATCTTGTTTGGGACTCTCTGTGCTTCCTGGACTTGTGTGTCTTTTTCCTTTACCAGGTTAGGGAAGTTTTAAGTCATTATTTCTTCAAATAGGTTTTCAATCCCTTGCTCTCGCTCTTCTCCTTCTATGATGCTGATGTTGTGATACTTCATGTTGTCCCAAGTATCCCTTAAACTATCCTCATTTTTAAAAATTATTTTTTCTTTTTGTTTCTCTGATTGGGTGTTTTCTGCTATGTTCTCTTCCAAATCACTAATTCGAGCCTCTGCTTCATCAACCCTTCCATTGATTCCTTCTAGTGTATTTTTCATTTCTGACTGGTAGGGGTTTTTTTATGGTTTTTATGTTTTTTTTATGCTATCTCTTTGTTTAAGTTCTTAATGAGTTCATCCATTCTGCCCCTAAGTTACTTGAGCATTCTTATAACTATTGTTTTAAACTCTATATCTGATAGATTGCTTTCCTACATTTCATTTAGTTCTTTCCCTGGGCATTTCTCCTGTTCTTTCACTTGAGGCATGTTTCTTAGTCTCCCCATTTTTGGCTGCTTGTCTGTATTTGTTTCTGTGTATTAGTTAGATATGCTATACATCCCAATCTTGTTTTGAAGGCCTTATGTGATTGGTGTGTCGTGAGGCTCAACAGCACAGTTTTCCTGATCACCCAAGCAAGGTGCTCCAGGGATGTCCCTTGGGTGGGTTATGTGAGCCTTCCTGTCATACTTAAGCCTTGATTGCTGTTGGACAAGCTGTGCTCAGGGTTGACCCTCAGGCTGGCTGACTGTGAGGATTGACCCTGGCCACAGTGTTTGAGTGGCTGTGCAGATGCTAACCACATGAAGTAGAATTTGCTGCAGCAGAGTCTGGTGCCTACTGAGATCTCCCTTTGGATGTGCTGCTTTTGGAGCTAATTGAGTCCTGCTCTGATGTGTTCTAAAGTCTGCCACTTGGTGTGTTGATTCTAGGGCTTCTTGGGAGGGAGTCTGGCGCAGGTCAATGTCAGGCACTGTCTGTGACTGGTCCTGGACTACCTGTCTGGAGCTACAAAGCTATCCAGTTTGTGGCTACCTCTGCTGGGCCTGGGTGTGAGTGGGAAGGGCCAAGCTGAGCACCAAGCCTCACTTCCACCAGCACTTTGTCCGGGGCAGGTCAGCAAAAGGCCCAAGGCACCCTGAGATCCACCTTCACCTGCGTCTGCCTGCCAGCTGCCTGCTAGGCTCAGTCACTGAAAAGGCCCCTGGTGGTATGCAAGTTGCATGAGGTAGGTTCTCATCAGTCACCAGCTAGGGGCAGGTGGTGGTCACCAGATTGATACAGATTCAAATTCACTGCCTGTGCTGGGTCTGAGGCCACTCAGCAAAAGTCCCAGGGTACACTAAGGCCAGCTCCCACCCACCAGGTGCACATAGACCTTTTTGGTGGGGAAGGGTCTAAGGGAGTCATCAGGGTGAGGCCAGCAAAGTTCATCAGGCCCAAACAGATCAAGATTTGGCCATGTGAAGGGAGGGCTCTACAGGGGCACAGTGGTTTCAGTCAGGCATGAGAGGTAAAGATGGCCCCTACCCTAGAGTGACACAGCTTTTTCTCCTGGATTCTGCCTGGACCTCCTTGACAGCCTGAGCTCAGCAGAGTGGTGCCTCAGGAATTGGGAGGTTGGGCCTAGTGAATCTCCTATTGGAGGGTGATGCGGGTCAGGCTTGCATGAAGGGGGAATGGCCCCCGCCCTAGAACCACACAAATCAGTCTCTCTTGGATGCTGCCCAGACCACCCTGAGAGTCTGAGCTCAATAGGGCAGGGTGCCTGGGAGTTGGGAGGGTGGGGCTAGTGGATCTCCTGTTGGGGGGTCAGTAGATGTCAGGCTTTCAGAAAGGTGGGGGAATGGCCCCTGTCCCAATGCCACACCACTCGGTCTCTGACACCCCGAGCCCACGTGGACCTCTACATCATGGGGTCAGGCAGCTGACTCCTCTGCGGGGTGTGAGCTCCACAGGGTGGGGGGGCAGGGAGTCAGGAGTGTGGGGTTAGTGCATTCCCCAAGCTGATGCCATAAGTAGGGGAGTCCCTGACCCAAGGAAGATGGAGTCCGTGGGAGGACTCAGCACAGGGACCCTGTCGACTGATCCTTCAGCTCTCTCCCCACAGCCACACAATCCTTCTCCTCACAGGACTACTCTGCTCCCAGCCGCCATCTCTCTGCTGGAGCTTAGGGTGAGTGGCTGTGAATGAGATTTTGTGTGCTGGCCCTTTAAGAGGGTGCAAGAGGGTGCCTGGATTTCTAACAGGCTCCTATCTCTTCCTGGCGGACAGAATCCACGCTGATTTTCATAGTCAGATGTTATGTGGGCTCCTTTTACTGGCTCTGGTGCTATAGACTGGGAAGCCTGGCATGAAGTTAAGACCCTATGCTCCTCAGGGAGGACC
Source organism: Miniopterus schreibersii (assembly GCF_964146895.1). NCBI lineage: Eukaryota > Metazoa > Chordata > Mammalia > Chiroptera > Miniopteridae > Miniopterus > Miniopterus schreibersii. The sequence continues at coordinate 69,563,445 of NC_138104.1, read as the reverse complement.
TCTGTAGTTGGGAATCCCTCTGGATTATCAGCCACTGCATATTTGTGTAGGACCAGCCCTTTTTGCTTCTCCACCCTTCCTAGCATACTTGATATGGCTTCTTCTATAAATCCTTGGTTATAAGACTTCTGTTCAGTTAGTCAGTTGGTTATTCAAGTTGATTGTTCTATATTTTCTTTGAAATTCTAGTTTGGTCCTGGAAGGAGGTGAGTGTAACTTCTACCTACTCTGCCCCCATCTTGGATCAAGTTCATACTTTTTCCCTTTGGGAAAAAAGTTTGTATTAATAGTTCCAATTTCAGTCCAACACCATGAGGTTCATTTTACCCTTCCCCCTTTTCATGTTTGTAAATCATTTCTCTGACACTGAAAAACCTAGTTCTCCCTTTCCTCAATATATTTATTTGCTTAATCAATTCACATATTTGTTTAGTGTAACTGATTGCTGGATGATGTGCCATTAAGACAGCGGAGTGGAAATCTATAGTAGGCAGGTAGAATTGTAGGTCTAGAGTTCGCACAAAGGTCTATATCAGGGGTAGGGAGCCTTTTTTCTGCCAAGGGCCATTTGGATATTTATAACATCATTTGTGGGCCATACAAAATTATCAACTTAAAAATTAGCTATGAAAAAAGCTCCTAGATTTGTTGAATTTTGAGTCCGCCTGCAGTCACCTTGACAAAACCAGATCAAATTATTTTGCTGGCATATATGGCCTGCAGGCCAGACGTTCCCCCCTCTAGTCTAGATGGAGACACAGATTTGTCTGTCAACTGCATATAAGTAAGCAAATGTGAAGAAGCCTATGAATGAATTTGAGAAGAAACAGCCAGAGAAGAGAAAAATCAGAAAAGAGTAGAATAGCAGAAGACAAAAGAGATATTTCAAAGAACAGTGGCCAATTGTGTCAGGACTGAAAGATTCATTAAGGACAGGAAAGACATCTATTGACTTTCATTATGTGGAGGTCTTTGGTGACTTTGGCAGGAGTGGTTTGAATGGAGTGATGTGGGCATAGGTCAGAATGCAATGAGTTGAATGAACAGATGAGAAAACAAAGAAAGAAAACAAGTGTATATCTGTTTCCATCAGAATCTTGGCTGTGATTGAAAATAGAATCTGCTGACCAGAAGGGAATACACAGTCGTGAGCCGAATGCAGTATATTGTATAAACCAGATTGGTGCAAGTGGGAAGTAATGACACATCTTGTTCACATCACTGTTCCTTGTGATGCTTAACACTTAAAGACTGAACACTTAGCTAAAAGGAACTTTGGTGGCCATCTACTCTAACCTTATAAAAAAATAAAATGAAGCCCAGAAAGGGAAAGGGATGTGTGCTCGAGGTTGGCCTGTAAAAAACTCAAATCATTTTATTGCCCTTAGACTTTCTTTTTATTACTTTTACCTTATTTCATAAAATAAGTACCATAAATCCTAGTACCTTATTTAGTACTTATGATTTTTTATTTTGCAATAATTATGGACCTACAAGAAGTTGCAAATAGTACAATGAGTCCCATGTACCCTTCCCTCAGTTTTCCCCAGTAATAAGATCTTACATAAGTATAGTACTACTTTAAAACCAACATATTGAAAATGGTACAATACTCTTTACTAGACTGCAGACCTTATCCAGTTTCACATGATACAATGGTACAATACTCCTTACCAGACTGCAGAACTTACTCAGATTTTAATGCATTCATTTGTAGGTGTATGTAGTTTTAGCACAGATATAAATTCATTTAATCAATGCCACAATCAAGATACAGAACTGTTCCATCAGCACAAAGGAACTCTTAATAGTCACATTTATCCCATACACCTCCAGACCCTATGCCTGACTACCATTAATCCTTTTTTCATTTCTGTAATTCTGTCATTTCAAGAACGTTACATAAATCAATCATACAGTATGTGACCTTTTGAGACTGTTGTTTTTTTTTTCATTCATCATGATACCCTTGAGGTCCATCCAAGTTGTGTGTATCAATAGTCTATTCCTTTCAATTGAAGAGTAGTATTCCATAGTATGGATGGTTGGTTTAACCACTCAATTGCAGGACATCTGGGTTGCTTCCAGTTTGGGGCTATTACAAATAAAGACGCTAAAAACATTTGTGTACAAGTTTTCTTGCCAACATAGGTTTTCATTTCTCTGTGATAAATGTCCAAGAGTTCAACTGCTGGGTCACATGATGCATATATGTTTAACTTTATTAAAATTTCATTTTACATTCCTATCAGCTATGTAGGAGAGATCCAGTTTGTATGCTCAACAGCATCTGGTATTTTCAATATTTTTTCTTTAGGTGTTCTGATAATTGTGTAGTAATAAATCAGCATTCCCTGATAACTAATGAAGTGCAACATCTTTTCATGTGCTTACTTGCCATTCATATAGCTTCTTTAGTGAAATGTCTATTCATGCCTTTTGCTCATTTTCTAATTGGACTATTTTTACTGTTATATATTCTAAATTGATCAGATATATGGTTTGCAAATAATTCTCTCAATAATTTCCTCCTTTTAAAGGTTTTGCAAAGCAAAAGTTTTTCATTTTGATGAAGTCCTATATATCGACTTTTCCTTTTAGGATTGTGCTTTTGGGGTAAAGGCTGAGAACTTGTTGCCTAGCCCAAGATCCTGAAGATTTTTCTATGATTTTATTTCTAAAATTTTTATAGTTTTACATCTTACATATAAATCCATGATACGTTTTGTGTTAATTTTTGTATAAGGTTTGCATTTTATGTCAAAGTTCATTTTTTGCCTTTGGGTGTCCAATTACTCCAGCATCATTTGTTGAAAAGACTATCCTTCCTTCATTGCATTGCTTTTGCACCTTTGTCAAAATCAGTTGGGCATAGACCATACTATTTGATTACTCCTGTCTTATAATAAGTCTTGAATCAGGTAATGTGAGTCTTCCAACTTTTTCTTCAAAATTGATTTAGCTTATTTAATTTTTCACTTGGATATTTTCATTTTTCCTATAGGGAAAGAAAAAATAGAGAAGAACTGTGGCTGTGAGGAATTAGGGAAAATATAGCATTTATACTGCATATGCCCTAGGGTAGTGGTTTTCAAACTTTAGCATGCCTTAGAATCAGCTGGGGAGTTCATAAAAATTTCTGGGTTCCACCCCCAGAGATGAAGTTTGACCTCCAAGTGATTCTGGTACAGGTGGTTCTAGACTATACTTTAAAACATGAAAAACAATAATCTAAGGATAAGTAAGAAACAAAAACCAATGCTTTGTTGAGATTGGGGCTCTTTTTGTTTACTTTCTTTCTACTTCCTCCAGTTCCCACTTTAATTTCCAGTATGCAATAGGCTTGACTCTTTTCTGAAGACACATTTAACATCTGTGGTTACACAAGGTAAGAATAATGCAACAGAACATGTTAAAGTATGATTTTTGTTATATCCTAAATGCTAAATATTTCTGGAAAAACACATTTATAATGGAAGTTCCTAGGTAAATAGGATTTGCTTGATAAAATTTTACTTCAGAGTCAGATATGCTAGAACTAATCTATTTGGTTAGAAAGGAACCCACATAGATTCAACTTTGATAGGTATCTCAGAATACACATTTCAGAGATCAAGAAGGAAGACATAAACCTTGTGTACTTATTTACTTGTCCAACATAAACATCATAACTATAAAACTAAAACATTAAATACTCCTTTTCCTTCAGCTTATTCTAGGGAGTGTATCTGAAAATGAAAATAAATATTTCCAAGTTAAACAAGGGGAAAATAAACATTTAAAATATATTACCCAGACATTTTATTACAGGCTGTCCTTGCCAATGCACCTTCCATAGCCTTAAAAAAAAAACCTTTCATAATCTCCTTAAATCATTTTCCAATGCTCTTTGCAGGCCAGTTACAGGTAGAGGGTTCTTTAAGCCCCAATGAAATTTTTAGGAAGATGTCTTGTGTTTATTCCATGCATAAAACTCATCCATTGTGGATATACAAGGAGCTGCTCCATTGTCTGCCTATATATGAGGTGTGTGAATTTTCAGACCATTGGGAAAAAAAAGTCTGTTACCTCCTTTTATCTCCCACTTTATTCTAGAGAAGAAAGTTCTTGCATAAGCTCTTCCTTTTCTTGTTGCAACTCCTGCAAATGCTGTTGGTTTTGCTCCAGTCTGTCCTCCAACCACTGTAGGAGAGGCCCGCTGACTGCTGACATCTGACTGCACAGATTCTTGGTAAACACTTCAATAGGAAAAACACAGATGAAATAACACTCCACCACCAGCAGCCCCCCAACTGTGAACACAGAAAGAAGGGGTTGGAGGAGGAAGTAGAAAAAGTGCAATAAGTGGGACTGGCAGACAATTTTCTACGTCCAGCCAGAGGAAAGACAGAACAGCTGAGCAGAGTTACCTATTCTGAGGCATTCCTGAACACCCCTGGATACATAGGCCAGAGGGAAGCCAAGCTGAGCAGACAACAGAAAATGACCAGCTCTTTACTCCCTTAGGCAAAAAGGCTAAGAGCTACAGAAGGATTTCTTTCCCCAGTCCTCAGTCCTTCCCACACTGTAAATGACCACAACTTCCTAGAGAGCCAGAACTCTACCTTCTGCAACTTTTAGTTTTCCTCAAGTCCAATAGGAAAATCACTTCTCAAATGTTATGTACATTGAAGAAATAAATACATTAATTCAACTCACTTGAAAGCTCCTCTATTAAAATGAGGAAAAAACAGAGAGATGAAGAGTAAGAGAGTTAACATCTTTCATGCCTTACTATAAATGTTTAGCTTCATAGTGAGACAAGAATTTGATGGCACTCTTTTTAAAACCAATTTCACCTAATGGAAATATCTTTTTCTCTCTCATAATATATGACTTACTGAAAATGACCACAGTAATACAGTGGGGTACATCTTCCAAGCTATATGTATATGTGTGTGTATGTGTACTTTAGAATAAAAACTATGATTTTTTTTCTAAATCTTCACCCGAGGATATTTTTTCCATTGCTTTTCAGAGAGAGTGGAAGGGAGGGAGGGAGGGGAGAGAGCAAGGGAGAAACATTAATGAGAGAGAGACACATCGATTGGTTGCCTCCTGCATGTGCCCTGACTGGGCCAGAGCTGGAGCCTGCAACTGAGGTACATGCCCTTGATTGGAATCAAACCTGAGACCCTTCAGTCAGTGGGTCAATGCTTTAACCACTGAGCAAAACCAGATAGGGCTAAAAACTATGATTTGGGATGCTACTCTTCCCCCACATAACAATATGCTATAGACATCTTTCTGTGTCAATAAAGATCTAGCTTTCCTTCTTAAGGGCTGTACAATATTTATCAGAATAGATGTATAATTTAATAAATCCTCTGTTGATGGAAATTTCAGTGGCATCTGTTTTGGGGTTTCTTTTTGCTATTATAAAGACTGCAATTAATACCCCTTTAAATTTATTTTTGCACACTTGTCCTACAAATTTTTATTTTAAATCCTCACCCAAGGATATTTTTCCCATTGCTCTTTCAGAGAGAATGGAAGGGACAGAGAGAAGAAAGAGAAACATCGATGTGAGAGAGACACATTGATTGGTTGCCTCCGGACCAGGGCCAGGGATCGAGCCTACAACAGAGGTATGTGCCCTTGGCCTGAATCGAACCCGGGACCCTTCAGTCTGCAGTCCAATGCTCTAACCACTGGGAAAACTGGCTAGGGCTGTCCTGCAAATTTTTGATGGATACATTTCTGGAAGTGGAATTGCTATAATCAAGTCGATGTATATTTTAAAATGGATTATCCACTATTTTCCAGATTGTACCAAATTATACCTCCAGGAACAGTATATGGGAGCATTCACTTTTCCCACATCCTCATGAAATTATCTCTCAGTTTAATCTTTGCCAAAAGAAAAGGTGAAAAACTGATAATTTAATCTTAAACCATATTTCTTTTAAAGATTATTATGAACAATTTGATTTTTCTGAAGGGGTCCATAAAAGTCTTTAATTCTTATTTAGTCAGTCTTTCCTTTTTGAGTTCAGGGTTTGCAATTATATTTAGGCCATTACCTCCTTAGAGTTTGAAAAATATCCTCTCATATTTTCCTCCTGTATTTTTTTCCTTTTAAAATGAGCTTTACAAGGGCATAATCTACAGACAATAAAACAACCCCATTTTAAGTATACAATTCAATGACTTTTGACAAGTGCACACACCATGTAACACCCCTAATCAAGGTATAGACCATTTCCATCAGCCCAGAGGACTCCTTGTAGTTCCCTTTGCAGTCAATGTCAATGCCCCTTTACCTCTGGCCCCAGCAGCTACTAATGTGCTTGCTGTCACCATAGGTTAGTTTTGCCTATTCTGTAATTTTAGATAAATGGAACTACAGAGTATGTAGCATTTTGGGTGGTGCTTCTTTCACTTGGCATACTGCTCTTGCTATTCATCCAGATTGTTCATGTATCAGTAGTTTGTACTTTTTGTTGCTGAGCAGTACTCTGCTGTATGGATGGATTATACTTTGTCCATTCACCCACTGACAGACACTTGGGTGTTTCCCCTCTTTGTCTATTGTGAATCATGTTGCTATGAACATTCCTGTACTCATTTCTGTTTGAACACATGTTTTCAACTCTTTGGGGTATATGCCTAGGAGAGAAACTGGTGGGACATTTGGTAATTGTAATTACTAACCTCTTTCCCAAAGTGATTGTACCATATATAACAGTAAAAATTTAAATATAAAAAAATAAAATAAAAAAATAAATATAACTGAATTTTTTTTTTTTTTTTGTGCGTAGAATGTTAGATAGGAATCTAATTTCCCCCCTAATGGAAACAGAAGATAAGTCCATTGACAATTAAGACCGTCTCTTTTGTCCAGCACTGTACCCCAGTGCCTAGAATAGTGCCTAGCTGAGAAGAGATACTCAAATGTTTCTTGAATGAATAAACAAACAAATGAACTATCCCAGTACTATTTAGTGAATAATTCATCTTTTTAAAATTGATTTGAAGTACTATCTTTCTTAAATATAAATTCATATATATATATGGACCTATTTCTGTGCTCTCTTTAGTTCTACTGATTTGTCCACTTCTGGCTTAAATTACTATGGCTTTATAGTATGGCTACATTTTATATATTAACAACTTTTAACTTTTTAACTCTTTGCTGTGTTTTACCTCCAGATAGAAATGATGGGACAGGTACACTAAACCATCTCTCTCTTCTTTTCCTCTCAAAGTAATTACCTGTAATACTTAAAAGCTTCCCCTTCTTCCTCACTGGTGGCTTTGTTAGCCACTGGGGAAGACTGCACAGAATGGTGTGGGATTCAGGGTTAAAGAAATGTGGGTGGGTAGCTGTATATGTCGGGGAAAAGTAATTTTGTATATTGTATTGAGCTTGCTGTTCCTTGACCTTGTATAGGAATTCCTTCTAAACTTATTGGAATGAAACAATTTCCTCTCTCTTGCCCTCCCTTTCATCTGTCTGTCTGTCTGTCTGTCTATCCATCCCTTTCAAATCCCACCACAATAGGCTGGTAGTGGTATGCTAGAACCAATTTAGACCAGCTTACGAGAGTCAATTGTTGAAATTTCAGAAAGCTTGTGATCTGATTGAGACCATGTTAGTTGTTTGAAATCAGCCATGGAGGGGTATTATACCATGGAAAATGGCAAACACACCAAATCAGGCCCCCCCCACCCCCGAGAACTGGTTATTAAACATGTACCAGCACACCACAGAGGAGGTCTACCATAAAATGTGTTCCTGTCTTTCCTCCCGTCTTACTCTAGGTAGCATTTATGTTATTCAAGGGTCTAAGGCATTCAGTAGAAAAGTTGGAATCAGGATTAATGAACGGCAAAGCTTTTGGAAAAGGAAACTTGAGGATAACTTGTACCAATCACTTTAATCACTTAAACTAAATTTGCTTCTGTCAGCTGAGTATTTCAAAGATCACTGCCTATACTCAAGAAAAAAATCTTACCTGAGCCATTATGGATCTTGGTTACTGAATCCAGATGTGTAAGACTAAAGGGATAAAATAGTTTAGGTTAGTAACAAAGCAGCAGTGAATGGAAAACAAAATGGTTATGGACTATATAACAAAATGATAAATTGCACCAGACGTCTGCAATCTGGATTAGATGAATATATATAATTTAAATTTCCATCATTGTTATATTTTTCAAGATTTTTTAAGATGTGACTTTATTCAGAACTTTGATATAATTCAAAGAGATAATTTTGAAATTACTGTCTCTCATTGAAGCCTTCACATAGTACACATTTATTGGGCAAGACCCAGTGGTTGGCATAGGGGATACTAAGATATTATAGTTTATTATTTTTTTATAACCCAAAAGTGTCTTTGCCCTTGGAGGATTTAAAGTGCAGCAGGAGATGAACAAATGTTAATGAGATTGTTATCCTACAGTATGAGAAACATTATGATTAGGGACTGATATGAAGCATTCTCACAGAGTGGTAAAAGAAAAGGGGGCTCAACAGTTGAGCTGCTAAGATGAAAGGACAGAAGAGGACAGAAGGGACTGGGATGTAGAAGTGGAGAAGAGGAACAAGAAAGGTTTCTACCTGTGGATCCTCCTATATGCATCCTGCTCCTCTTGGCACAGGATCTTGGGCAGCTCAACTGCTGATTCAAGGCACACTTTTCCAATGGTTACATGAGGTACAATATGGATTGGGATTTCAATCCTTTCATACCTGCAAGACAACCAACTCAAGTCAGTTCTTTGTTTGTTTGTTTGTTTCCAGCTCTCTTGAGGTATAATTGACAAATAGGAATCATATATATTTAAGGTTTACAAATTGATATTTTGATATGTACACATTGTGAAATGATTACTACACTCAAGCTAATTAACATATTCATTACCTCACATAGTTTTTTGTGGTGAGAACACTTAAGATTTACTTTCTTAGCAAATTTCAAGTATATAATACAGTATTGTTAACTGTAGTCACCCTGTTGTACATTAGATCTCCAGAACTCATCCTGAAACTTTGTACCCTTTGACCAACACGTCCTCATTTTCTATTCTACCACCCCACCCCTTGCAACCACCATTCTACTCTCTGCTTCTATGAGTTTGATTGTTTTATTTTTTTAATCCTCATCTAGGATATTTTTTCCATTGCTTTTCAGAGAGAGTGGAAGCGGAGAGGGAGAGAGAGAAAAAGAGAGAGAGGGAGGGGGACAGGGAGGGAGGGAGACAGAGAAACATTGATGTGAGAGAGACACATCGATTGGCTGCCTCCAGTGTACGCCTCAACCGGAGGCAGGGATGAGCCTGCAACCAAGGCTCTTGGCCAGAATCAAACCTGGGACCCTTAAATTGCGGGCCAACACTCTAACCATTGAGCCAAACCAGTCAGGGTGAGTTTGACTATTTTAGATTCCACATATAAGTGAGAGCATGTAGGATTTGCCTTTCTTTGTCTGGCTTATTTCACTTCCCATAAAGGTTTCTACCTGTGGATCCTCCAGGTTCGTCCCTGTCAATGAAAATGGTATGTATATGCTCATACATATACAAATATCACCTTTTCTTTATCCATTTGTACACTGACAGACATTTAGGTTGCTCTAGTATTTTAGTTATTGTGGATAATGCTGCAATGAACATGGGAGTGCAGATACCATTTTGAGATTCACATTTAATTTCCTTTGGATATGTACCAAGAAGTGGCTCAGTTTTTAATTCTGAGTTGTCATAATCAGAAGTTATCTGTAGTTTTAATAGAAATTTGGGGATACGGCATGCTTTTAAAGGTTAAACATTCTTATAATTCATTTAGTAGCTCAACTTCAAAGTGGATAGAGTTCAAACTGAGTTTATCTGGGGAGCAAATTGGAAGCACATTTGCAGAGTCAATATACACTAGTCTCAGAAAATATGAGCCACTTCTATAAACTTAACAGAAGCCTTGGGAGCCCATGGTACTTATTCTTGTTCCCCAGACCAGGGTAATAGCAAATTAATATTGCTTTCAGTCAGGAAGTTGCCAGTGATATTAAACATTGATCACAAAGCCTGGGTAAGAGGATCTGAAAACTCTTCAATGAGTCCATTAGATTCATTATGTAGATGGGATCACTCATCTAAATGTTCACTTGTTCTAACTCAGTGTTCACCAGTGGCCCTTACTTCTCATTCTCTTCGCTGGGGGAAAATAGGTAAGAAATTCACAAATACTTGCATTTTCATGCTAGTGTGGGAGAAACAGCTTTGCTTGCTACTAAAGCCATCCAACCCATCTCCACCTACCTCTCACCCCAAATACACCTAAACTCCACCTACTAGTGGGTTCAGTGTAGTATCTAGGTTGAGGGTCCCTGGCACTATGAGACTTCATTGGCACATTGTGATACTGCAGCATAAAATCTAGCTCTCCCCTCTCTCTTTCCCACCCAACAGAATACCACAATCCAGATGGAATACAAATGATGGAGGATTACAAGCAACCCTCCTCTCCCCACATCTAAGTTGTCAGGGAGAAATTCATGAAAGAGTACACCACAGCTGCTTGTGGTTTGCAGAAGGTTCTTTGAGATAATACACAATGACTATTATTACGGATGGTTCCAGAAACCCTGAAGAAGTCAATCTGTTACTGCTATTAGTATGGTTAGCAGTGTTTCCCACTCAGTTCAGGACCAATGAGCAGAAATGGTTCATGGTCCACTGAGACTGGATACACATCTTCATAAATTCCTAGTGGAAATAGCTAGAATTTCTGTCAGTTTGCTCAAAACTGCAATCTCAGGACTTAGGTAGTTAGAGATACAAAGCTTAGTAGGGATTCTGCTTCTGCTAATGAACTAGATGATTAAGATGCTCTCAACAAGATGCTCTCAATCATCTTGAATAACTGGACCAAATAAAATAGCATATTTTGGAAGTTACTAGGTAGCTACCAAAGCAGTAAGTAATTGTGGGGTCAAGATCTAGGAAAAGAGGAAAATCCAAAGAGATAAGCTTGACATTCAATGACAGTGTTCCTGTAAAAGCATCTGCTGCTTTCAGAGGCGAAAGCTTATTGGCTGGGAAGTTGAAGAGAATTTCCCAAAAGGGCTTATGGGTATTGGATGACAAAATTGTGTTCAGGGCCTGTTAAGTGGGGAGAGGCCCAGGTAAGTTGTTTCCAGGCTTTGGATTGGGACCTTAACAGTATACAATTTTGTTTCATAAATTCACTTTTAATTCTTGTATAGAATTTAAATGACATAAAAACACTTAAAAACTATATACCTATGTTAATGGGTATACAGTATGTAAAGATGTATTTGTGACATCAACAACATAAAATGTATAGCTGTATAGGAGCAGAGTTTTTGCATGCAATTAACATTAAGTTTTATCAGTTTAAAATAGAATGTTATAACTAAGATGTTTTATGTAATTACAATGGTAACTACAAAGAAAATATCTATAAAATATACACAAAAGGATATGAGAAGGGAATCAAAGCACATCACTACAAAAAATCAACAAGCCTGGCTGGTGTGACTCAATGGTTGGGAGTCGACCCATGAACCAGTTTGATTCCTGGTTAGGGCACATGACTGGGTTGTGGGCTCCATCCCCACCAGGGGCATGCAGGAGGCAGCCAACTAATGTTGATGTTTCTCTCTCATTGATGCTTCTATCTCTTTCTCTCCCTTCCTCTTTCTCTAAAATCAATAAAAACATATTTTTTTTAAAAAAATCCACAAAGCACAAAGAAAGTCACTAAGAAAAGAAAGGAAGGACAAAAATCTACAAGACATACAAAAAATATTTACAAATTTTCAACAGTAACTACTTCCATATCAATAATTGCTTTAAATTAAATGGATTAAATTTTCCAATCAAAAGACATAGATTGGCTGAAGTGGATAAAAACAAAACAAAACAAAAAAAAAACAGGTCCCAACTAAATGAGAAACTCACTTTACATGTAACGTCACACTTAAACTGAAAGTGAAAACATGGAAAAAGACATTTTATCCAAATAGTAACCAAGAGAGAGGAAAATAACAAGTGGTTTTGGTGAGGATGTGAAAAAGCTGGAACCCTGTGTTCTGTTGGTGGGTTGTAAAATGGTGCAGCATGTATGAAAAAAAAAATGGAGATTCCTTAAAAAAATTAAAACTAAAATGGTAATATGATCCAGCAGACAAAATGGACTGTAAGTCACAAGCTTTTAAAAGAGACAAAGAAGGACATTATATAAGGATAAAATGGTCAATTAACCAAGAAGATAAAATAATTATAAATATTTATGTATCAAATATCAGAGCTCCTAAATATATGAAGCAAACAGAATTAAAGAGAGAAACAGACAGCAACACAATAATACTAGATGTCACTATCTCACTTTCAATAATGGATAAAACAACCAGGCAGAAGATAAGGATATAGAGGAACTGAACAACACTATAGCAAAACTGGGCCTAACAGATACACAGAATACTCCACCCAACAACAGTAAAATTTACATTCTTCTCAAGTGCACACGGAACAGTCCTCGGGATTCATTTGAGTTATTCGTATACTCATCTTGTACTTGTTTTCTATTTGCACATAATACTATTGTCTACCTGTATAGGTTTAACCAAGTCATAGAATGCAAGATTAACACAAAAAGTCAGTTCTGTTCTTATGTGTTAACAATGATCATTTGTAAATGGAAGTTTTTTAAAAATGCCATTCAAAATAGCTCCCTAAAAAATTGAATACATTTGGGTTGTTTCCACATCTTGGCATTTTGGCTATTGTGAATAATGCTGTAATGAACATGCCAGGCATGCAAGTATCTCTTTGAGATCCTGCTTTCAGTTCATTTGGACATGTAACCATCAGTGGGATTGCTGGATCATATTACCATTTTAGTTTTAATTTTTTTAAGGATTCTCCATTTTGTTTTCTATACATGCTAGACCATTTTACATCCCACCAACAGAACACAGGGTTCCAACTTTTTCACATCCTCACCAAAACCACTTGTTATTTTCCATGTTTTTGATAGCCATCCTAATGAGTGTGAGATATTTCATTGCATTGTGATTTGCATTTCTCTAATGATTAGTGACTCTGAACATCTTCCATGTTCATTGACCAATTTGTATATCTTCTTTAGAGAAATGTATACTCAAGTCCTTTGCCCATTTTAAATTGGGTTGTTTTATTGATGTTGAGTTGTAGGAATTCTCTATCTATTCTAGATATTAACCTTTTATAAAATAATTTTCAAAAATCTCTCCCATTATGTAGCTTGCGCTTTCACTCAATTGTGTCCATTGATGAACAAAAGTTTTTAATTTAATATAGTTCATTTATCTATTTTTGCTTTTGTTGCCTGTACTTTTGGTGCAATATCCAACAAGTCAATGCCAAATTCAATCTCATGAGCCTTCCACATTTGCTTTAGGAGTTTTATAGTTTTAGGTCTTACATTTAGGTTTTTATTCCATTTTGAGTTAATTTATATATATGCACATTCTCCCCATGTCTGCACATGTTTTCTCTGGCTACTCGTTTTCTCTGGGTATCCGCATCCCAAAGATGTACAAATGAGGTGAATTGGCGTGTCTAAATTGCCCCAGGGAGCCGAACCAGCATGGCTCAGGGTTTGATCATCAACCCATGAACCTGGAGATCACGGTTCAATTCCTGCTCAGGGCATATGCCCAGGTTGTGGGCTTGGTTCCTAGTAGGAGGCATGCAGGAGGCAACCAATCAATGATTCTCTCCCATCACTGATGTTTCTCTCTCTCCTTTCTTGTCTCTGAAATCAATAATAACATATAAAAAATAAAACTAACTAAATTGTCCTAAGTAGGAGTGAGTGTCTGTGTGTGTGAGATGCACCCCTTGATAGAAGGGCATTCTGTGAAGGGTTGGTTCCCATTTTCCACTCTGAGTTGCCAGGATAGATTCTGGCCACGCATGACCCTAAACTGGAATAAGAGGGTTGGAAAATAATTATCTTACTTGTTTCTATTTAACTTTCTTAAATGTATGTATAACTCACATTCTTTCTTTTTCTTTATCTAATATATCTTTACTGATTTCAGAGAGAGGGAGAGACAGGGAAACATCAATGATGAGAGAGTCATTGATCAGCTGCCTCTTGCATGGCCTGCACTGGGTACTGAGCCCGCAACCTAGGAATGTGCCCTGACCAGGAATCAAACCTCCATCTCCTGGATCATAGGTCGATACTCAACTGCTGAGCCATGCAGGTTGGGCTCACATTTATTTCAATGTTTAATATTAGAAGTGGTTTAGGTCTTTATTTATTTATATTTAAAACATTTATTTTTTTATTTTACCAATCGAAATGTTTGCTTTCCAAGAATATACAATTTAATAGAACTGGCTTTAATAGGTGTTGACACTAATTAGTACGGAAAAAGAGATTAAAGATGGCTGCAGACTGAGTGGAAGCTATGCTGACACTCTCCCGGGACAAAACTGGAATTACAACTAAAATATAGAAAAACCATCCTGAATAATCAAGTGTAACTAAAGACAAGCTGGAGAGCACCCTCATAACCAAGGAGGAAAAGTGGAGACCACATAGAGACTGGTAGGAAGTGTGGAGGCAAAGAGAGCACTGGTGGGGCTCCCACAGGCAGCAGTTGAAGGCCCAGAGGGTTATCTCAGCTGTGGGGGGTTCCCACTGAGGACTCTGGGGCCTAAACCCCAGGCTGGGCGTCCCAGCTAAGAGCATGAGAACTGAGAAACGTACCCACATAACATCTGGTTGTGAAAAGCAGCCAGGTTTCTCTCTGCCAGGAAGAAACAGCTGGAAATGCAGGCATCCTCTTAAAGAGCCAACGCACAAAGTTTTGTGTGCAGCCACTAAACTTGGGCTCCAGCAGAGGGAGGGCAGAGTGGACTGGAGCCCTGTGAGGAGAATCTAGAGTTGTGGGCTCTGGAGATAGAGCTCAGAGGGTACCCCTCTGGATTCCAGTGCTGAGCCATTCCTCAATATCAAAGAGTATATCTTTCACAGGTAGACATTTATCTTTCAAGCAGCTTTTGCTTGAGGGGGAAGCAACTGCCCCACCCACTGGAAAACCTCTGGCCCTATGTCGTGGAGTTTCTACAGCCTGAGGCTCATTAAGAGAATCAGATTAATCAGCCCGTAGGCAGAGGCAGACTTCAGAGTGCTCTGAATCTTTGCCTAACCTGCTTCTGGACCTGGGCCTTGGAAAAGCAGACTTTGGTGTGCATCTTGGTCCTATACAAATGCACCCAGCCCCAACAGAGTGCACCTCAAGCCGTGGGTTGTAGATAGCTCCAAACAGGGTACTCAAGGCCAGTCACAAGCAATGTCTGACATTGGCCTGCACCAGAGACCATCCAAAAAGACTGAGAGTGCTAGCAGGCCTACTTAATACATAGAAACAAACCCAAACAGACAGTCAAAATGGGGAGACAGAAAAATAACCCCAAATGAAAGAACAAGAGAAGTCTCTAGAAGAAGAGTTAAATGAAATGGAGATTAGCAATCTATCAGATATAGAGTTCAGAATAATGATTGTAAGGATGCTCAACAGCATGAAAAAAGATATGGAAACTATGAAAAATGACCAGTCAGAAATGAAGAATGATATAGCAGAAATAAAGAATACATTGGAAGGAATAAACAGCAGGTTAGAGGAAGCTGAGGACTGGATCAGAGAATTAGAAGACAGGGTAGAAAAAAATCAATCAGAGACCCAAAAAGAAAAAACAAAAAACAGGAGGACAGTCTAAGGGAGCTGTGGGACAGCATGAAACATAATAATATTCACATCATAGGAATGCCAGAAGAGGTCAAAAGTAAGCATGAGTTAGAGAAGCTGTTTGAAGAAATAATGGCAGAAAACTTCCCTAACCTGGTCAAGGAAAAAGTCACACAAGTTCAGGAGGCACAGAGAGTCCCAAGAAAGAAGAATCCAAAGAGGCCCATGCCCAGACACATCATAATTAAAATGCCAAAAATTCAAGACAAAGAAAGAATCTTAAAGGCAGCAAGAGAAAAGTAATCTGTTACCTACAAAGGAGCTCCCATAAGTCTGTCAGCTGACTTCTCATCAGAAACTCTAAAGGCCAGAAGGGAATGGCATGAAGTATTCAAGGTAATGTAAAACAAGGATCTGAAACCTCGACTATTCTATCCAGCAAAGCTACCATTCAAAATAGATGGTGAAATAAAGAGCTTCCCAGGCAAAAAAAGGCTAGAGGAGTTTTATCACCACCAAACCAGCATTGCAGGATATGTTAAAGCTACTGCTGTAATAATAAGAAGAAATAGAGAAACATAGGCATAAAGAATTAAAATGGCAATAAATAAGGACTTATCAATAATAACCTTAAGGACTTTAAGGGAGAGACCAACAGCAATACGGTCATAGTCATGGACTTTAACACCCCACTGACTTCACTGGATAGGTCTTCCAGACAAAAAGTCAACACAGAAACACTGACTCTAAATTGCACACCAGATCAGATGGATTTAATGGATTTTTACAGAACATTTCACCCCAAAGCTGCAGAATATACATTCTCCTCAAGTGCACATTTGTCATTCTCAAAGAGACCACATGTTAGGACACAAAACAAGTCTCTACAATTTCAAGAAGACTGAAATCATATCAAGCATCTCAGATCGCAATAACATGAAATTAGAAATCAACTACAGTAAAAACACTCAAAAACATTCAAACACATGGAGGCTATATAACGTGTTATTAAATAATGAATGGGTTACCAATAAGATCAAGAATGAAATAAAAATCTTCCTGGAAGCAAATCAAAATGAACACAAAACAATCCAACATCTATGGGACACAGCGAAAGCAGTCCTACAAGGGAAGTTCATAGCACTACAGGCCTACCTCAAAAAGCAAGAAAATTTTTTAGTAAACTCTCCAACCCTACAACTTAAAGAATTAGAAAGCTCCCCTGCAAAGCCATCTGGACCAGGGCTTTTGTTTGCTGGGAGTTTTTTTATTGCTGCTCCAAATTCATCAGTTATTATTAGTCTATTCAGGTTTTCTGATTCTTCCTGATTCAGTTTTACATGATCTCACTCATATGTGGAATCTAATAAACAAAATAGACTGAGGAACAAAACAGATCCAGAGACATAGACGCATGGAACACACTGATGAATCTCAGTGGGAAGGTGGGGGTGGGGGAGTGGGTGGGGAGTAATTAACCAAAGAACTTATATACATATATGCATAACCCATGGACACAAAAAATAGGGTGGTGAAGGCCTGTAAGGGGGGGAAGATTGGGGGTGGAGGATATTTTTTTCCCCGTTGCTTTTCCGACAGAGTGGAAGGGAGAGAGAGAGGGAAACAGCGACATGAGAGACACACATTGATTGGTTGCATCCCACACATGCTCCGACCAGGGCCCGGGACTGATCTTGCAACCGAGGTACGTGCCCTTGGCTGGAATCGAACCCGGGACCCTTCAGTCTGCAGGCCGATGCTCCAACCACTGAGCCAAACTGGCTAGGGCACATCTGTAATACTTTCAACAATAAATATAAATTAAATAAACAAACAAACAAATAAAATATTCCAGGGCTCCAGAGTGACAGTGATAGACTCTGTGTACTTCAAACAATCCCACTGAATATTGTTTCTCATTGATGAGATTCTTATAAATATTAGATGACACTGACCTTAGGACTGATTTTTTGTGGCTAGTTTAACACAGATCCATCTGACTTAACAATAATCAAGCTGGAAGTAGAATGGAAGATAAGAACACTTGGGTTTATACTTGTCCTTAAAGCAAATGGCTTTTGTTCCGAACACCTAATTACCATGTAGAAATTGCAGAGAATGGGTGAAGAGGAGGTAGGTAGCTTCAGTGAGTGAACACTTTGGGAATAAGAACACAGCTGGGAGGGAGTTGGAGCTTAAGCCTTCACGATTCTGGGTCTTTAGATGAGGGCTTAAGATAGTAGAGATGGGGAAATGGAAATAGAGGAAGCCAAAGATAAATATTGTCTAGTTCAAAAACAATTTGCCTTGGTTTTGTTTCTACATTAACGCTCCTACAGGAGTCACATGTATCTGGATATCTTAAATCTTTAGTTTGTCCAAAGGTAAAAGACTTCCATTATCATTGCTTGCTGAAGAGCTCTCCACATGTAGAACTGACAACTTTGAAAAAGATGAAATAAAACTGAGGGCAGGCAGACTAGCCTAAGGGACTAGTTAAAAGAAATGTGTTAAAATAATCAAACATCAATTGCCTTGTGGCATGTCATTAACCTAGCCCATTTTCACATTTCTTTAAGATGGTTTTTGGAGGATTTGACTTGAAAAGGAGCTGAAAAAGGGACAGAGTATATGTCTGTGTCTGTTGGGTATGCATTTATGCATTTTAGCAGAAAAGGAATTACATAAAAAAATTACTAAATATATGGGAAGAGATGTTCAAAATCATTCAGTAAACTATCTAAAAATGGACTACTATATAAGGTATTAATATCTATTAATATCTTAGGTATTTGTTTAGAAGTTTGATGATGTTTTTGTGACCAGGAGCTTAACTCTTGTTTATATCAATTAGCCTATGGTAACATTGGGTTCATTATGTCCTTTCGCTTAAAGTTGCAGTTTCCAAGAACCTATCGATGATGTTAAGTGAGGACTCACTGTATATGACTGAAAGAGAGCATGGTTGGAGCAACAAGCCAACCATGGAGGGCTTCAGGTTTGGGGCTTTTTATCTGAGGGTATTAGGGAACAGGACCATTTTAGACAGGCTACAGCATAGATCCCAGACTGAAGGGAACAAAGACAAGCACAATGGGTGGGTGAAATGGAAATCAAAATTAAAGGACTTTTAAAATATAATAAAAATGAAAATGCTGCTACTATCCCAGCCTCAATGGGATATAGTTAAAGCACAGATAAGTGGAAATGCATAGCTTTAAGCATTTATATCAGTAAAAATAAAAGACCAAAAATATATTAATTAAATTCCAAACTCCAAATGCTAAGATAAAGCATATAGCAAAATAACAAAAATAAAACATAAGGAAAGAAATAATAACAGATAAAACAATTAATATGGTTGGAAAAAAACAATCAAATTAGTAAATAAAAATGACTGGGGGGAAATTAACAAAATAGACACACCACTGGCTAACATAATCAAGGGAAAAAAAGGAAAAAACACAGACATACACAATATGAAATGGTAAGGGAGAGAGAACTATTGAAATAGAAGAGAGTTAAAATACCGTAAGAGAATACTTGACAGATAGATCTCTATGCAAATAAATATGAAAACGAGACAAAATGGATAATTTCTTAGAAAAATACATTTTACCAAAATTAACCCATTAGGAAAGAAAGCATGAACAGTTCAATTCCCATAGCAGAAACAGAGAAATATATAAAGGAACTATCCCTACCCCAAATAAAAGGCCAGATTACTTTTATATGGGAATACCTAAACCTGATAAAAACAAAAAGAAAATAGCAAAATATTCCAAAAACTTATCAATTATTATTACTGTTGCAAAAGTACTAAATAAAATATTAGCAAATAAAGCCCAATACCATACTAAGACAATCTGGTTCATAGTAAGAAATCTATTAATATAATACATCAGAGGTCTCCCTCCTGAGGCAGCCCAGGCCTTTGTCTTTGCCTTTCCCTCTCCCTTTCCCTTCTTTCCACCACCCCTCCCCCTTCAAGCACATTACCATTAGCCTCCTCAGTCCCAAGCCCCAAAAGACCTTCCTTTGCCTCTAAAACTTGTTTCCTAAACCCATTTCTTCTAGGAATTACTTCTTCCACCTCTGTAATTTTACCAATTAAAAAATTAAAATATATATATACATAATACATCATATTAATAGATCTGAAGAAAATCTTAATTGTTTTCATAGATACTAAAAAAATTAACAAAATTCAACACTCATTATTGATTAAAACAGAATAAAAGAGAAAAGTAGGAATTTATGGATACTTTCTTAATATGAAAAAGCATGTATACCTTAGTCCTAAATACATTATTACTTAATGGCAAAACAAACACTACAAGAATTTCCACAAGGACCAGAAACAAAACAAGACTGCCTACTATTTTCACAACCATTTAAATGTTGTAAAGGAACTATCAGGCGATGAAGTTATACATAAGAAATAAATTAGAGGCATAGGAATTGGAGAAATACAACTTTGTATTTACAGATGAGACATGATATCTATCTGGAAAGATCCAGAGAACCAAAGGTAAAATTAACTACAGGTATTTAGGAAGGTAAAAATTTACCAACAGAAATAATAGCCTTCAAATACACAAACAATAAAGTGTCACAGCGGGGGAAAAAACATTTAAAATATAAAAATGAATCTCATCTGCAGCAAAGTTGGAGAACCGTTGTGTTGGCACAAACTCCTTCCCATCTCAGGCCCTCTGAGAAAACATGCTGTTTTTTTCTACCTGGAGTTTCCCTCCCTGCCACCTTTATTTTATTTATTTACTTATTATTTTTTAAAATTTATCTTTATTGTTGAAAGTATTACAGATGTCCCCCATTTTCCCCCATTGATTCCCTCCACCCCAATCCACCCCACCCCCAGGCTCTCCCCAGACCAATGTCTGTGTCCCCAGGTTATGCATATAAGCATCTAGGTTCTTTGATTGATCTCACTTAGATAACTTTTACTCATTCCTCAGAAATCAGCTTAAGAATTCTTCAGCAACGACTTCCCTGACTGTTCCCCAACTACCTGACAGCACTTATCACAGCTGCAAAACATTAATTGTGTAATTATCTTTTTTCTTTTACCACATGCCTTTTTCAGTTTTATTGTGATATAACTGACATACATTATGTAAGTTTAAGGTGTCCAATGTGTTAATTTGATACATTTATGTATTGCAAAGTGATTACCACCATAGTGTTAACTAACACCTCCATTGTATCACATAATTACCATTTCTTTTTGGTGAGAAGAACCGTTAAGATCTAATTTTTTTAGAAGTCATGACATCCAGGCCTCATTTTTTACCTTTTATAAAAGTCACAATCTCTGGGGGAGGGACCCAGGATATGTGTGTGTGTGTGTGTGTGTGTGTGTGTGTGTGTGTGTGTGTGTATTAAAAAATTTTAGAGCAGTTTTAGGTACATGGAGAAATTGAGAGAAGGTATAGAGATTTCCTATATGCCATCTGCCCCTGCACATGCATAGCCTCTCCCATGTATCAGTATCCCACAGCAGAGTAGTACTTTTGTTACAATTGATGAACCTACATTAACACATCATTATCACCCAAGGCGCACAATTTACATTAGGGTTCACTCCTGGTATTGTGCATTCCATGGTTTTTCACAAATGTATAATGATATTTATCCACCCGTATGGTCTCATACAGAATAGTTTACTGCCCTAAAAACCCTCTGTGGATAAAAAAAACTCTGGTACATTTACACTGTGGAATACTATGCAGCTATAAAAAGGAAGAATCCCTTACCCTTTGGGACAGTATGGATGGACCTGAAGAGGATTATGCTAAGCAAAATAAGCCAGGCAGAGAAGGACAAGTATCACATGATCTCACTCATATGTGGAATATAATGAACAAAATAGATCCAGTGACATAGAAGCATGGAACAGACAGAGGGATCTCAGAGGGAAGGTGGGGGTGGGTGGGGAGAGATTAACCACGTGACTTACATGCATATGTGCATAACCCAGGCGGGGAGGGGCAGGGACAGATACTGAGTAGAGGGGCTCAATGGGGGGGGGGGGAGGAGGACATCTGTAATACTTTCAACAATAAAGATAAATTTTTTTAAAAAGAGCTATAATTTCTCGTGTAAGGAATGTGAAATCTTTCTTCTCTGGAATTGTTCCAAATGCTTCAGCTAATAATTCATAAGAATAAAAAATGCATAGTGACCTTCCCTTTCAATAAAAAAAAAACACACACAAAAACTGTGCTCCTTATTCATCCCTGTCTCCTCCCTAAACTCTGGTCGTTTTCCTGTTGCAATAGATAAAACAATTATCCATTCTTTTAGCAGCACATCATAGAGTTGAAATCATATAGTATGCAGCCTTCCTGATTGGCTTGGTATATTTTTTAAACTGCTTGGGTTATTTCAATGTTTAGCCAAGTTTGAGAATGAGTAGTCTAACTCATTTTTCTTTCTTCACACCTTCTAATCTATTCAATCCAAACATTCCTTAATTTTTGGTGCTAAAATATTCCTTAGAGTTGCAGATGTACAACCTATTACCAGTCTTTAGAAAGAAAAAATATAAAGTCATGTACATGAGTTTTCTTTCTAACAATACAGGATACCGTTTTATTGCACTGTGCTTTATTGAGTTTTACAGATATTGCATGTTTGTTTGTTTACAAATTGAAGGCAAGACCCTTCAATAGCAAAAAGATTACTACTCACTGAAGGCTCAGCTGATGGTTAGCATTTTTTTGCAATAAAGTATTTTTAATCAAGGTATGTACATTGTTTTTTTTAGACATAATGCTATTGCACACTTAATAGACTACAGTATAGCGTAAACATAACTTTTATATGCACTAGGAAACCAAACCATGCGTGCGACTTGCTTTATTATGATATTTACTTTATTGCAGTGGTCTGGAACCAAAACCGCAATAAAAACACTAGGTGCAGTATCCCACTTTTGCAATCCCTGGATCTGCTTTCCATCTAGTGAAACAGCTATTGCCTTTTTCCCGTCCTGAAAGAATGGAGACAGAAAGATAAAGAGGCTTTTACATCCCAATTCTGCTTCTCAAATTTTTTAATTTATTTTTTGCGCTCTCATCTTACATTTTATTTTCTCAGCTTTATTGAGGTATAATTGACAATTAAAATTATATGTAATTAAGGCATACAACTTTATGTTTTGATACACATATACATCGTGAAATAATCACCACAAGCTATTTAATATATCTGTCACCTCATATAGTTACCACTTTCTTTTTTGGGGGGTTGTAATGAAAACACTTAAGATTTACCCTCTTAGCAAATTTCAAGTAACAGTACAGTATTATTCACTCTAGTCACATTGCTGTACATTAGATCTCCAGGGCTTACTCATTCTGCATAACTGAAACTTTGTACCTTTGACCAACATCTCCCCATTTCCTCCACCTCCCAGTCCCTGCCAATGACCTTATCAAACATGTGGTTTGCAAATATTTTCTCCTATTCCACAAGTTGACTTTTTGCTCTGTTGATTGTTATCTTTGTTATGGAGAAAATTTGTATTAAAAGAACAACACACCCTGGCAAATTAGGGTTTCGCTCAGGAATGCAACAGTTCATATTTTTAAGTGCTTTCAATATAAATCATTACCTTTAAGGCAAAACAACCACTGACCTGTTCTCTACCCCTATAATTTTGTATTTTTGAGAGTATAGTATAAACGCAGTCATATAGCATGTATGTAGCCTTTTGAGACTGGCTTCTTTCACTTAGCCTCTGAAATTCTTCCAAGTTGGTGCCAGTATCAAAAGTCCATTCCTTCTTATTGCTGAGTTCTCCATTGTATGGATGTCTTAGATTTGGTTACCCATTCAGCTGCTGAAGGAATTTGGGTTGTTTCCACTTTATGGCAATTATGAATGGAGCTGTAATAAATATATGTGTGTAGGGTTTTGTGTGAAATTATGTTCATTTTTCTACTGCAGATACAAAGGAGTAAGACTGCTGGGTTAAACAGTAAATGTATATTTAACTTTATTTGCAACTATCAAATAGTTTCCTAAAGTGACTGTAGCATTGTACATTTCAACCAGCATTTTTTGCGAGTTCCAGTTTTGCATCCTTGGCAGCACTTGGTACTGTCAGCCTGTTTTGTTTTAGTGACTCTAATAGGTATGTAAGGGTATCTCATCAAGGTTTCAATTTTCATTTCCCTAATAGCTAGTAATGTTCAGCATCTTTTCATGTGCTTGTCATCCTTATGTACTTGGTGAAGCAGCTGCTTCTGTCTTTTGCCCATTTTTAATTGGGTTGTTTGCCTTTTTATTATTGAGTTTTGAGAGTTCTTTATATATTCTAGATACAAGTCTATTGCCAGATATGTGATTTACAAATATTTCCACTCATTCTGTAGCTAGTCTTTTCATTCTTTTAACAGTTTCTTTCACTCAGCAAATGTTTAAATTTACCCAATTTTTCTTTTATGGAAAAATGCTTTTGGTTCCATTTATAAGAATTGTTGGTAAACTCAACTTCATATAGATTTTCTCCTATCTTTCCCTCTAAATCTTTCATAGTTTTTGTTTTCTATTTGGACCTATGATCCTTTATGAGTTAATTTTTATGAGGTTTGGTATGAGGTTTAAGTTTATGTTTATTATTTTGTATTATGGTAGTCTAATTGTCCTAACACCATTTGTTGAAAATGCTATACTTCCTCCACTGAATAGCTTTTTCAGTTTTGTCAAAAATCAGTTGGCCATCTTTGTGTGGCTCTATTTCTGAACTGTATTCTGTTCCACTGATCCAGGTGTTTATCCCCTAACCAATACCACACTGTCTTGATTACTGTAGTTTCATAGTAAGTCTTAAAATTGGGTAGTGTGATTCCTCCAACTTGATTCTTCCTTTTCAAAATTGTTTAAGGTATTCAAGTTCTTTTGCCTTTCCCTATAAATTTTATAATTAGTTTGCATGTATCTATGAAAAATATTGCTGAATTTTTTTTTTTTAATATATCTTTATTGATTTCACAGAGAGGAAAGGAGAGGGAGAGAGAGAAACATCAATGATGAGAGAGTCATTGATCAGCTGCAGCCCGCAACCCGGGCATGTGCCCTGACCGGGAATTGAACCCCGATAGCCTGGATCCTAGGTTGATGCTCAACCGCTGAGCCACCCCCGGCCGGGCTATTGCTGAAATTTTTATTGCTATTGATCCAAATCTATAGATTAATTTGGGGAGAATGTAAATCTTTTATTATATTGAGTCTTCTAATCCATAAATAAACATGGTATGTCTTTCCATTTAACTAGGTTTCCTTTTATTTCTTCCAATGATTTGTGGTTTTCAGAATATAGATCTGATACATGTTTTAATAAATTTACACCTAAGTGTTTCATTTTAGGAAATACTGTAAATGGTACTGTGTTAAAATTTTGTTTCTAATTTTATATTGCCAGCATATAGAAATATGACTACTTGTGTGTGTTGACATTGTATCCTGTGACATCACTTAACTCACTTAGTTCTAGGAATTTTCTATGCAGAAAACCATGCAAATAAGGATCAATTTATTTATTCCTTTCCAATCTATATGCCTTTTATTTCTTGCTTTATTGCACTGACTAAAATTTATAGTACAAAGTTCAATAGAAGTGGGGAAAGTGGATTTTTTTCAGCATTACACTCTTACTTTTTTTTTAAAGAATTTTATTGATTTTTAGATAGAGAGGAAGGGAGAAGAAGAGAGAAACATCGATGTGTGAGAGTGAAACATCGATAGGCTGCCTCCTGCACGGCCCCCACCAGGGATCGAGCCCTCAACCTGGACATGTGCCCTGACCAGGAATAGAACCAGCAACCTTTCAGTGTACAGGATGACACCCAACCTACTGAGCCACATCAGCCAGAGCTACACTCTTTCTATTCTATTTCAGGTCTTTCTGCTCTGTTTGATACATTTTTTAATTGAGGTAAAATTCAGAAAACAAAATTCACCACTTTAATAATTTTAGTGTGTTATTCAATGATTTTTTTGTATATTCACAATGTTGTGCAATTATTTTCACTATATAATTCTGTAATATTTTCATCATCCCCCTCCCCCCAAAAAAGCCCATACTTTTTGCACAGTCACTCTCTGTTATGGTCTGAATTGTGTACCTCACTAAATTCATATAATGAAGCCCTAACCCCACTACCTCAGAATGTGACTATTTGAAGATAGGGCCTTTAAAGAGGTGATTAAGGTAAACTTAGGTTGAGCCCTAATCCAATGACCAGTGCCCTTATAAGAAAGGGAAATTTGGACACACAAAGTGATACCATGGATGTGCACACATAGAGGAAAGGCTACACGAGGACAGAGTGAGAAGGCAGCCTTCTGCAAGCCAAGGACAGAGGCCTGTGAAGAAACCAAACCTCCCAACCCCTTGATCTTGGACTTCTAGCTTCCAAAACGGTTAGAACATAAATTTTTGATGTTTAAGCTACCAAATGTGGCCTTTTGCATCAGGCTTCTTTCACTTAGCATGTACTCAGGGTTGATCCTCGTTATTGCATTTATCAGTATTTCATTCCTTTTTATTATCCAATATTCCATTGTATAGATATACATTTGTTTACCTATTTTATCAGTTGATGGACATTTGGGAATAGTGCTACTATGAACATTCATGTACAAGTATTTGAGTACCTCTTTTCAATTCTTTTGAGTATATGCCTAGGAATAGAATTGCTAGCTCATATGAAAATTCTAATTTTAGCTTTTTGAAGAACCATCAAGCTGTTTTCCACAGCAGCCACACCACTTAACATTCCCACCAGCAATGTCTGAAGGTTCCAATTTCCCAGCATCTTTGCCAGCACTTGTTATTTTCCATTTTCAAAATTATGGTCAATTTAGTAAATATGAGGTGATATCTTGTTTTAGTTGTGTTGTTTTTTTTTTAGTTTTTATTTACATTTTCCAAATGACTAAAGAGGTTGAGGATCTTTTCATATGCTTGTTGGCCACTTGTATATATTTTTTAGAAAAAAAATGTCTATTTGAGATCTTTGCCCATTTTTGAGTTGTTTGTCGTTGTGGTTTTTTTGGTGTTTTTAAAAAATTTATCCTTTTATTGTTGAAATTTTTCCCCATTAACCTCTCCCACTCTGCACCCATTCCCCACACTAGGCCTTCACCAGACTATTGTCTGTGTCCATGGGTTATGTATATATGCATGTAAATTCTTTGGTTAATCTCTCCCCACCCACCCCCACCTTCTCTCTGAGATTCGTCAGTCTGATCCATGCTTCTGTGTCTCTGGATCTATTTTGTTCATCAGTTTATTAAGTTCTTCAGATTCCACATATAAGTGAGATCATGTGATGTTTGTCTTTCTCTGCCCGGCTTATTTCACTCAGCATAATACTCTCTAGGTCCCTCCATACTGTCCCAAAGGGTATGAGATCTTTCCTCTTTACAGCTGCATAGTATTCCATGGTGTAAATGTCCCACAGCTTTTTTATCCATTCATCTACTGATGGGCACTTAGGCTGTTTCCAGATCTTAGCTATTGTAAATTGTGCTGCTATCAATATACGGGTGCATATATTCTTTCTGATCAGTGTTTCTGGATTCTTAGGACGTATTCCTAGAAGTGGGATCACTGGGTCAAAAGGCAGTTCCATTTTTAATTTTCTAAGGAACCTCTGTACTGTGTTCCATGGTGGTTGCACCAGTCTGCATTCCCACCAGCAGTGTACCAGGGTTCCCTTTTCTCCACACCCTCACCAGCACTTGTAGTTCATTGATTTGTGGATGGTAGCCATTCTGACAGGTGTGAGGTGATACCTCATTGAATTTGCATCTCTCTGATGATTACTGATGTTGAGCATTTTTTCATATGTCTCTTGGGCATCTTTATGTCCTCTTTGGAGAAGTGTCTATTCAGGGCCTTTGACCATTTTTTAATTGGATTGTCTTCCTTTTGTTGAGTTCTATGAGTTCTTTGTACACTTTGGAAATTAGCCCCTTATCAGATGTATCCTTGGTGTTGTTTTGATTTTGAGTTGTAAGAGTTATTTATATATTCTGGAAACTAGACCCATATTAGCCATATGATTTGCAAATATTTTCTCCTATTCTATAGATGGCCATTTCATTTTCTTGAAAATATCTTTGTTTAATTTTTATCAAATCCAATTTATCTAGTTATTTTTGTTATTCATGATTTTGGTGTCCTGTCTAAGATTACATCACAAATCCAATGTCATAAAGATTGAACCCTATGTTTTCTTCTATGTGCTTTGTTTTAGCTCTCCTACTTAGGTCACTGATCTATTTTGAGTTAATTTTTGTACATAGTATATGTGGATATCCAGTTGTCCCAGCACCAGTTGTTGAACAGACCATTCTTTCCTCATTAAATGGCACTGGCACTCTTGTTGAAAATCAACTGGCCACAGATATTCAGGTTTATTTCTGGACTCTCAATTCTATTCCATAATGGTCCATATATCTACACTTATGCCAGATCCACAGTTTTGATTACTGAAGCTTTGTAGTAAGTTTTGAAACTTGGAAGTGTGATCCCTCCAACTTCGTTATTCTTTTTCAATATTATTTGGGCTATTCTGGTCACCTTGTAATTCCATATGAATTTTAGGATCATCTTTTTCATTTCTGTAAAAAGGACCATTGGAATTTTAATAGGGATTACACTGAAGCTTTAGATCTCTTTGGAAAGTATTGCTATCTTAACAATATTGAGTCTTTCAATCCATGGATAAGTATTTTTTAATTTCTTTCAGTAGTGTATTCTAGTTTTAACTTTACAAGTCTTTCCCATCCTTGGTTAAATTTTTCCTAGGTATTTTATTATTTTGGATGCTATTATAAATAGAATTGTTTTCTTAATTTTCTTTTTGGATTGTTCATTGCTGGTGTGTAGAAACACAGCTAATTTTTTGTGTGTTGATTTTAAACACTGCAACTTTGCTAAATTCATTTATTAGCTCTAGTAGCTTTTGGGACTTCTTTGGGATTTTCTATATATAGGATACATCATCTACAAATTCAGATAGTTTTATTTCTTACTTTCCAACTTGGATGCCTTTTCTTTCTTTTTATGCCTAATTGTTTTGGCTAGCACTACCAGTAGAATGTTGAATAGAAGTGGTGAAAGCAGGCATCCTTGTCTTGTTCCTGATCTTACTTAGGGAGAAAGCTTTCAATCTCTCACCATTGAGTAAAATGTTAGTTGTGGGTTTTCATAAATGCCCATAAATGTTGAGGAACATTCCCTAGATTCCTAGTTTTCTGAGTGTTTTATCATGAAAGAGTGTTGGAATTTGTCAAATGCTTTTGTGCATCGACTGAGAGGATTATGTGTGTTTTCTCATTCTATTACTGTGGCATATTATATCAATTAAATTTTTTATGATGAAGCTCATTTGTAGCCTGGGATGAATCCCACTTGGTCATGGTATATAATCCTTTCAATATGCTATTGGATTCAGTTTGCTAGGATTTTGTTGAGGATTTTGGCATCTGTATTCATAAGGAATATTATTTTGTCATTTTCTTGTCTTTTCTGTGTTACCTTTGTCTGGTTTTGGTATCAGGCTAATGTGGGCCTCAAAAAAATGAGTTAGAAGTGTTCACTCTTTTTTTATTTTTAGTTTCAGAAGGATTTGTTTTAATTCTTCTTTGAATGTGTGGCAGAATTAACACCACTGTAATAATCTGGTCTTGGAATTTTCTTTGTTGTGAGGTGTTTTACTGTTTAATTTTTATAAGTCTTTTCAGGTTCTCTATTTCTTTTTGAGCCAATCTGAGCAATTTGTGTTTCTAGGAATTTGTCCATTTCATTTAGGTTATCTAATTTGTTGGCATATAATTGTTCAGTTTTACCTTATAATCTTTTTTTATTTCTGTAAGATTGGCAGGAATGTCCCTACTTTTATTTCAGATTTTAGTTACATAGGTCTTCTCTCCTTTCTGTCTAGCTAAAGATATGTCCATTTTATTTATCTTTTCAAAGAACTAACTTTTGATTTATTTGATTCTCTTTATTGTTTTTCTACTCCCTATTTTGTCTTCACTCTAATATTTTTTATTTCCTTCCTTCTGGTTGCTTTGTATTTACTTTGCACTTCCTCTAGTTCCTTAAAGTGTACAGTTAGGTCATTAATTTGAGATTCCTTTTTTAATATAGGGATGTACGTATATAACTTCACCTCTGAGCATTGCTTTTGCTGCATCCCATAAGTCTTGTTATGATGTGCTTTCATTTTCATTAGTCTCAAAGTATTTTCTAATTTCTCTTGTGATTTCTTCTCTGTTCCATTGGTTAAGCGTGTACTTTAATTTCCACATATTTGTGAATTTTCCAGATTTCCTCTGTAAACAATTTCAGATTTTATTCCATGTTTGTAAAAAATGCTTTGTATGATTTCAATCTTTTGAAATTTATGGGACTTGTTTTGCAAACTAACATGTGGTTTATCCTGGAGAATGTTCCATGTGCACTTGAGAAGAATGTGTATGCAGCTGTTGTTGAATGGAATATTAGGCGTACTTGGCTTATACTGTTGTTTAATTCTTCTATTTCCTTTAATTTTTTCTTCTAGCTATTCTCTCCTTTACTGAATGTGGTGTGTTGAAGTCTTCCACTACTATTGCCAAGTTTTGCAATGATATATTTTCAGGCTTTTTGTTAGGTGCATGTATGTTTATAATTTTTATATTGTCTTGATTGTTTGACACTTTTATCATTAAATAATGTCCTCCTTTGTCTCATAACAATTTTTCTCTTACAGTCTATTCTGTCTGATAACAGTATATCTTTGATTACTATTTGCATAGAATATCTTTTTTCATTCTTTTACTTTCAACCAACTTTTGTCTTTGTATCTAATGTCTTTTGTAGAAAGTTTTTTTCTTTTATTCATTTTGCCAATCTCTGCCTTTCAATTGGGGAGTTTACTTATATTTACATTTAACATAATTACTGATTAAAAAAGGACTTCTGCCATTTTGCTATTTGCTTTCTATGTCTTTTTTTGTTCCTCAATTTTTCCATTACTGCCTTCTTTTTATTAGAAAGATATTTTCTACTGCACCATATTGATTCCCTTCTCATTTTTTAACTATATATTTTTATTTTGTTAACAGTGGCTCTGGAAATTACAATTAACATTTTAATTTATAACAATCTAGTTCAAATCAATACCAACTGAGTTCCAGTGATATACACATAGCTCTTATATAGCTCCATTCCTATCCTTTTATATTATTACAAATTACATCTTTATACAATGTCTATCAACTTAGATTTATTGCTTTATGTAGTCTTTTAAATCATATAGGAGAAAAAGTAGTTACAAAATTGAAAATACATTAACACTGATTTTTATATTTAACAATGTAGTTACCTTTCCAGTATTCTTTATTCCTTTGTGTGGATTCAAGTTACTGTTTACTGCTCTTTCATTTCAGCCTGAAGGACTCCCTTTAGCATTTCTTGTAGAGCAGATCTACTAGTGACAAAATGCTCTCAGATTTTTTTACTTGGGAATATCTTCATTTCTCCTTCATTCTTAAAGGATAATTTTGCCAGAAATTCTTGCTTAGTTGTTTGTTTGTTTTTTAATCAGCATTTAGAATATGTCATTCCACTGCCTTCCTGCATCCTTGGTTTCTGATGAGAAATTGCCTCTCGATCTTATTGAGAATCCTTTGTATGTAATGAGTCACTTTTCTTTCACTGCTTTCAAGATTCTCTTTGTCTTTGGCTTCTGACACCTTGATTATAGTATGTACCAATATAGATCTCCTTGAGTTTATCCTGCTTAGAGTTCTTTGAGATTCTTGGATGTGTAGATTCATGCTTTTCATCAAATTTGGGAAGTTTTTTACCATTATTTTTTCATATATATTTTCTGACCCCCCCTCTTGTTCTCTCTCTCTCTCTCTCTCTCTCTCGGTCTCTCTCTCTCTTATCTTCTACTGGGACTCCTATTATGAGCATATTAATATTGTTTTCAGGTGTCCCACAAGTCTCTTAGGCTCTGTTTCTTTTTCATTTTTTCTTTCTGCTCCTCGACTGGGAAATCTCCATTGACCTAACTTAAAGTTTGATGATTTTTTCTTTTTCTTCTCAAATCTGCTCTTGAACCTCTCTAGAGAGTTTTTCACTGCAGTTATTGTACTTCTCAGTTCCAGAATTCCTATATGGTTCCTCTTTATTGGTATTCTCTATTAAATCTATCATTCTCATAGTTTTCCTTAGTTCTTTGTACAATATTTCCTTTAGCTTTTTGAGGATATTGTAAATAGTTGATTGAAAGTTTTTGTCTAATAAGACCAATGTGTAGGCTTCCTCTGGGAATGTTTTTATGAATTTTTTTCCTGTTTAAAGCCCATAATTTATTTCTTTGAATGCCTAATGTGTTTTGTTGTTGTTATTGAAAACTGGACATTTGGGATATTATAATGTGGTAACTCTGGAAATCCGATTCTACCCCCTCCCAGGGTTTGTTGTTGCTGCTTGCATTATCTGATTTTGTTTATGTGTTTAGTGACTTTCCTGAACTAATTTTTATAGCCTATGTTACTTGCTATGTGTGGCCACTGAGGTCTCTGTCCTGTTAGCTTAGTGGCCATCTAGTGGATTGACAGAGATTTCCTTAAATGCTGGGATTCTGGCGGTGTTTTTCTTGATTAAGCACTTGCCTAGAGGCTATAAAGTTTTAATTAGTTTCTAGAGTTCCAATAAAGTTGATTCTGACAGTTTTTGACAGATTATTTGCTGCTTTGTGGAAGAGAACTTTTCAAGTTTCCTACTATGTCATTTTTTTTTTTTTTTTAGGTCACTCTCTCTATTCACTCTTTTACTTAATATTTTTTTTCTTTTTCATTCATACTGGATAATATCTACTGATCTAACATCAAAGTTTACTGACTCTTTCCTCTGTCATCTCCATTCTGCTGTCAAATCCATCCAGTGAGTCTTATACTTCAGTGATTGTATTTTCTAGTCTAAAGTTTGCACTTGGTTCTTTATGTCTTACATTTGTTTGCTGAGACTTTCTATTTAAATATTTATTGCAAGAATATTTGTGATTTTTCAAAACATTTTTATAATAGCTGCTTTCAAGTCTTTAAGAGATAATTCCTACATCACTATCACCTCAGTGTTGGCATCTGTTGATTACCATTTTCCATTCAAGTTGAAATTTTTGTGGTTCTTCATATGCCAAGTAATTCTGAAATGCACCCTGGGTATTTTGAATATTATGTTAAGAGATATTGGGTCTTGTTTGTATTCTATGGAGAATGTTTTCGTTTTAGCAGACAATCTGCCTAGCTAAATTCAGGTTGAAATTTCGAAAGTGGGTTGTGTTTCCCATGTCCACTGAATGTTCAGACCCTTTATAATACTCTTCAGATCTTTCCTATATGTGTGCTACCCAGCAGTCAGTATGGGGCCTATGTGGTGGTCTACCAGTTAATTCAGTTCTCAGTTATGCTAATTAGGATCAGATCCATGCAAACATGGCTCAAAAGCAGATTTACAAACAACTTTATGAAGTTGCTTTATCACACTCCTCCTTTTATGTGATTTCCTGGACACTGCCCCTTTTGGTCTTCCTGCCAGGAACTTGGAACTCTAGTTACTTCTCTTTAGTGCTCTTTCAAGATTGAGCCTCTGTTTGTACAGAATGTTTAGTAACCAGGCTTCCATTTTTAAGCCAAAATCATTATCATCATTAGCAGCAATAGCAGCAGCAAGAGTTCTAACAAATAGAATAAACTGTCTGGGAGGAAACAATAGTTAAGATTGGTATCCCAGAGCCAGATACCTGAAATCTTACATTTAGTGGTCCCTGAGAAAAATGGCAGGCTTTCAACCCACTCACCCTAAAATGAAGCTTCCGTTGACAAGGCAAGACCACAAATAATGAATTATTACTCATCTTTTTATGGCTTTGTTTTTAAAAGAGTATGAAGAAGATAAAAAATAAGTAAACATAAAACATGACCACAGAGGAAACAGATAACTGAAAAAAGAACAGAAGAAAATTTAACATTTCAATATTATATCAATAAATCATGAACAGGATACTATGAAATGGGAAGAACCAGTAAACAAGGAAAAAACCTCTTGGAACTTAAAAGTATAAAATTGCTAAAATTAAAACTTCAGTGAATGGGTTGGAAGATAAAATCAAGAATATGCCTGAGAAATTAGAACAACAAAAAAGAGACAGAAAATATGAGTGAAAAGGGTCACTGTGGTCAACCTAGACCTTTAATATCTAATAGTCCTAGAGAGAGAAAGGGGAAACAGAAAGAGGAATTATCAAAGAACAGAGAAAAGGATATGACACATCTGTCCTACTAACTTATGGGGAGAAGGAGGGAGAGAATCATGGGAGAGGAAGCTGTTGAAGTATCTCATGTTGGGGCTTCAAGTCCATGAGAGAGGAGTGCACTGACTAAGTGAAGGTGAACACTCACCACGACTAGAAGGACTACTGCCCTGATTCCCAAAACCAGCACAAGACCAGGAAGCCTCCTTTCCCTGTAAGCATACCTTTGTTTATGTCATCTCCCCAACACTTCAGATGCCATCTTAGAGTCAAACATGGGGGAAAGGGAAGTAACTGAAAGAATGAGAAATTATCCCCCAAAGACTGATTTAAACTTGAAGAAACTTTAAGTTATGAGTTTGGATTGAATTATAAATAATATTTTCTCTTCCCAGGTACTGGGTAGGTTATGGATTGTTTTATCTGAGGATACAAAAACAAAAACAACAACAAAACACCAAAAAACCAATAGCAGAGAATTTCCCAGAGCTGAAGGACAGGTGCTATCTGATTGAAAGCATCCAACAATTTGAATCATAGAATAACCACACTCTAGCTATATCACAGAACATTTCACAGCCTCGAGAATAGAAAAATTCCAAAAACCTATTAGAGAAAGAAAAATAATTCCCCGCAAAAGAACAAGAATTGGACTGATAAAAGACTTCAGCAGCAGCACTAGATGTTTAGAAACAATGAAATGATTGATACCTTTAAAGTTCTGAGAGGGAAAATGTCGATTTAGAATTCTTTATCCATTAAGGTTATTAATAAAGAATAAAAAAAGTTTCAAACAAGTATGGACTCAGAAGGCTTAGTTCAAATGCATACCTTTCTGAGGAAGTTACTAGAGGGTCTTTAACAGCAAAATGACAGAGTAGACCAAGAAAGGTCCCATGAAATCCAGACAACAATGGATCCAACTCAGGAGGATAATGAAGGAAAGTCCCAGTATGTCAGCTGAACCCAGATTAGGGTAGGAAGATGAAGAGTTTCAGAGTGCAATCCTAGAAAATTGGGGAATCCAAAGAATTTTATATTACTCCTAAGAATCTGGAACTCAGGAAGGTGATAAAGGCAGAAAAATAAGGGAGAAAATCCATTTCAAAACCCCATGAAAAAGAAAAAAGCTATACAAGAATGGAAATTGAATCAAAGTATACCACTTTATACTGCTTGGTTGTACATGGAATAATATTTACATAATTATAATACAGACACTTTACTTTCTACTCTTAGAATCAACTAGTAGACAAAGCACAGAAAATGCAATTATTGTTACAACACAGAACAAAAATATTTGCAACTGTGAAAATATAAAGGTTTATGGTAAAATTGCAAGTAACAGTAGGGAGCCAAAAGATACTGTCTATTGTCTGTTGTTGATAGAATAAATAAGAGGGCAAACTTTACTTAAGATTAGAAAAGTAACCAACAAAAGAATTAAAAGTAGTAATAAAACTACCCTGGGGAAATGAAGATGGGGCAGTGTAAGTGAACTAAACCTTCATTTGTGAGAGCAAGATAACATCATAATAATAAAAGAGATAATATCTAAAATTAGTAAATCAAGAAGGAGTATCAAAAGCATATTATTTAGAGATATCAAAGTAAACATCAGAACTAAAAACAAAATTGGGAGAAAGAAGTGGCTCCTTCCGAGGACTGAGACTATTTATTATAAGTTCTTCTGTACTCTTAATTTTATGCATGTGCATCTATTACTTTGATGAAAATTTTAGAAATTAAAGTTTCTTGACGAAGCAACACTTTTATGTAGTTCAATATTCCAAAGCTACATAAAGGATACAATGCAGTCTTCACATCCCCTACTTGCTCTGGTGTTTTTCCTCCATACAGTCTAAGTATTTATAAGCATGTACACTGGTATGTACATGTATTTATTTCCCTTCCATATTTTTACATGAATGGTAGCATGCTATATATAATATTCTTATACCTCATCTTTTATATTTAACAAATGTATCTTGGAGGTTTCTGTATTACTAATGAGCTTTCTCATATTTTTTAACATATTAATTCATTATTTGGATGCATCATACTTTATTTAATCAGTCTGTACTGACAGACATATGTTTCTTCCAATTTGTTGCTATTTCAAACAATGCTACAATGCTACAATAATAAATTAACAATTATTATAAGAAAAAAATTTAAGACACTCTTTGCTTCTGTTTCCCAATTAGATAATGAACTTGGCTTTCATCTTTGCATCCTCAGTGTCTATCTTGATGCTTAGCATATAGTAGATATTAAATTAAGACTTTCTAATTTAGGTTGAATTGAATTTAAATGAGGAAACTAACCTATGCAAGCATTTGAATGAGATATCATAATTCTAAAATCAAGTTTATGGCACAGCAAAGGCAATATTCTATACAAATATATAGTACTCTGCACACTCAGCCTTTGTTTTACCACTCACCAGAAAAAGGAAAAGTGGCAGTGCACCTCAGTTTAGAATAATTGCAAGACAGGAGATGTGGGACAGGGCCATGATGATGTAATTGCAATTAAAAGACTGCTTGTATGAGCAGAGCTTTCTAGGTTTCCAGTACCCAAGATGCTAAAGAGATTCTAACCCCTCAAAGAGATGTTAATGGGAATAAGTAGACTATAGAATTCTTAGTGTCTTCCCAGTGAGAGAAATAAAATGAAACAAAACAATCAATTTCCTGGACTAGCGATTAACCCGCTAATACATACATACATCTCTGTCATACTTACTCTGAGCTCTTTTGGGCCTGAATGGATTGAAAGCAAGTGTAGAGTACCCGGCCAGTCTACAAAAAATAAAGAAAAAAGAAAAAAATCACACAGAGAAGGATTAATTTTGAAAAGGGTATAGTAATTTAGTAGACTCTAACCTGAAACTCAAAGATCACTCTGAAAGTGGAAGGTTAAAAGAGATCACAAAGATGGAATATGCCATAAATCAGTTTCTGTAAGAAGTATCATATAACTAACTCAGCATGAAATGGCCACAATCAAACATCTGCTCACGTGACAGCAGAGAACTGCTCACAACATGAGACCAAGAAACTAAGAACTAAAGTATTCAAACTGCTTTGTTGGACGCTGGCAAACTTATTCAACAACGATTTATAATGATAACAAATAAATTTATAATGACAAAACCAAAAGCATTTCAAATGAAGTATAAAGGTCAAAATACTGAACCTCAATGTTTGCGGGAAAGTGTTTTTTTTATGAAGAATATTCATTGTTAATATAGAGTCTGAGAATATAACTAATGTACTAAATGATAGGACATACTTGATATTCTTGGCAGAATTCACGCCTACAATGTTAAAAAGTAATTTTCTTTTTGTTTGAGTTGACACATAGCAAAATCTCCTGACATGAACATAAAATTCCAACAGAAGCACTCTAAATAGAGAACGGCAAGACTAGCCACTGATTGAGCTGCTTAATATCTCTAAGCTTCAGTTTGCTCATCCATAAAGTATGGATAATAATAATCCCCATAGGTTTGTGGTCGGGGTTAGAGCATATTTATGTAAAACACAATAATTAAGTGCCATGTGCCTCCACTCTCACTGCTGTGGTCAAACCTCCACCATTTCTTGCTAAATTACTGTAATATCTTCCTAACTGCTTTCATGGGTGCCATGAATTCCATACCTCCTCTCTCCCCACACTCCCAATCCCACCCCCTATCCAATTTATTATCAATACAGTAACCAGAAATTTCCCATTAAAACATAAAATCATCCTCTAGTGCAGCGATTTTCAACCGGTGTGCTGCAAGAATTTTTAAAACATGCAATACCTGACTAGTCAGGGGCACTGACCTCTTTTCCCTTAGATGTCAAATTTAAAAATGACAACAGCCAACAACAATAGCCGTCCAGTGTGAATGAATCAAAATGATACCAATTTTTTGTCAGATCGGCAAAAAATGCAATATATTTTTTGGTGTGCCGCAGAATTTTAGTAATTAGTTTATGTGCCATGAGGTGAAAAGGGTTGAAAATCGCTTCTCTAGTGGCTTTTCAATTCAGAGTCAAAGTCAAGGCTTACAAGATCTGGCCCCTGTTATCTTTCAGACCTCACTGTAGGATGACTAAATGAGTTATCATCCAAACCAGGATACTTCCAAGAAGTGAATTAACTGAACAGGAGACTGGGATATTGGGGTAAAACTGGGGCTGACAGAGGCAAACTGCAACATATGGTCACAGTCTTCCTTACTCTGCTGTAGCCACACTGACTTCCTTGATGTCCCTTGAACATGGCACACTCACCTCAGGGTCTTTGCACTGGCTATTTCCTCTGCCTGGAACGCTGTTCCCCCAAGAAATCCACAAGACTTGCTCCCTCACTTTCTTCAGGTCCTGACTCAATGACCTTTCTCATTGAAACCTTCCCTGGCCACCCTATTGAAATTGCAAAAAGATTTTTCTCTATTCTGTGTGCAATCACACACACACACACACACACATACACATGTGCACACACACACAATACCTTTGTGTTTTTATCTTCAATGAAACAGGAAAAAATAAGTCCTACAAAGCCTTGATCCATCATCTGGTACATGGCTTGTGTGCGAACATCTGTAAATAAAAATAAAAATCTGCTATCAATAAACTGTATCTTACAGACATTAAGATTTAAATATAAAAGTGGTATACAATCCTCCTAGGATTCAGATTCTATAGGCAGAAAAGGGATATATCCTCAGGACAATATGATTGTCAAAGTATAAATATTTTACTAGGTTAGAGAAATACTATGGGAGGTATGCAATTAAATTAGAAAACTTTTAATAAACTCTAGGCTACCTAGCCCAAAACTAGCCCTCCTATGAAACACAACATTGAAAGTAAAATGGAAAACTTGAATTAGCCCCCCAAAATTGATAACTGCTTCCAGGGGAATAAAAGAGAAAGGAAGGCACTGGAAGGAGATAAAAAGATTTCCTAGCCCTAGCCAGTTTTGCTCAGTAGTTAAAGTGTCAGCCTGTGGAATGAAGGGTCCCGGGTTCAGTTCTGGCCAAGGGCACGTACCTCAATTGCAGGTTCAATCCAGGCCCAGTTGGGACACATACAGGAGGCAACCAATCGATGTGTCTCTCTCACATCAGTGTTTCCCTCCCTCTCCCTCTCTCTCTCTTCCACTCTCTCTGAAAAACAATGGAAAAAATATCCTTGGGTAAGGATTAAAAAAATAAAAAATAAAAAGATTTCCTAGAATAAACTTTTTGATGCACAGCTTCTACGGAAATGATACTAAAGAACTGAAATATAAAACTATTATAGAGGAAATTATAGAGAAAACCACTGTATAGAAGTGACTGCAATAGGATTAAATTCAAAATCCCAAGAAGTAGAAACAAAATTTCACTACATGCTTATGCAATTTTTGAAAAGGAAATCATAAACAGGCACCAAATAACAACATTGGCAGAGGCAAAATTCAAGATCTGAAGTCTTCAGACCATCATTTATATGGATACAAAAGATCAGGTATTGTAACAAAACACCACAGTGCGACGTTTGGTCCAATGACTTGTGCCCATTTCATTTGGCAGTATGTTCTTAAACATTCTTTGCACTTATACTTTTTGATCTGGATTAGGAACTCTCCTGGATGCCTTCCTAAGAGTGAGACCAAACAGTACTGAGCAATGAATATGAAGGAAATACTGGCTGAAACTGCTGTTACTGACAATAGCGTTGTATAAATGGTCTCTGTACTGCTCTATGACATTGGTAAAAAAGTTTAATACCTCTAAGCCTATTTCCTCACCATCTCTACTCTCACAGGGTTTTGTATTTTAAAAATTACAAGATTTTTTTAGCACAATGCCTAGCACATCAAAGGTACTTCATAAGCATTCTTTCCATTCCATTTCATCCACAACCATCGTTGAAGAATCGCTATCTGAGTCTGAAAAGGATTACTGTCCATACCATCACACCCAAATTGCTTTTGTCAAGATAACCATTTATCTACTCTTGGTCCTCAATTTACCCGATTGCTCACTCCTTGAAACTGTCTTCACTTGGCCTCACACTCCCATTCTTCCCATCTGTCCTCAATTTCCTGGCTGATCTTTTCCAATCTTGCTGGGTCCTTCCCATCTTCCCACTCCCGAAATACTGGTATACCAAGGGCTGTCTTCTGTCCTTTCCTCTTCTCTAGCTACACTCACACCCTGGGGGATTTCATCCAGTTCCATGGCTTCATACCTCATCTCTACACTAGCTGCTCCCAACTCCCACCCAATAAACTCTAGTCCCAGACTTCTGCCCCAGACTCCAGAATCGTATATCCAATTGTCTGACACTTTGACTTGGTTGTCTGAATACAGTACTACTCAGAGTAGCAGGTCCATGAACTATTTGTTACCTCTTCACAAGGAGACAAGAGCTTGAGCTGGCATGCAAATTTATGCACTGCTTCCTTCATTGATTAAGTCTTAAGGAAAAAAAATAACACGATGTGCTTAGTGTTATAGATGATTTATGTTCAGTAGTTCCTTATCTCACTGATCACAGATAGTTCACAAACCAAAACCAGTCTATGTGAATATCACTTGCCTAACAGACATTTGAAACTAACATGTCCTAAACCAAACACTAGATTTCCCTCACAAAACCTAATACTTCCCACTGCTTCCCCGTCTCAGTCAGCAACTCCATCCTTCCAGGCGATCAAGCTAAGAAACTTGAGCACATTTTTTATTCCTCTCTTTCTCTCATACCCTGCACCCAATTCATCAGCAAATCCTTTTAGTTCTACCTTCCAAACACAACCAGAATTAGATCACTTCTTACCACCACCTCAACCACTATGACCCAACAAAGCCACTAATCACCTCTATCTTGGATAACTGCAGCGGCCTGTTATCACCCAATATCCAGTGATCCTTTTAAAAGTTAGGCCAGATCATGTCATGCTTCTTCTGAAAACTCTGCAATGGCTCCCAATCTCACTGAAGAGTAAAAGTTAGAATCCACAGTGGCCTACAATGGCCTACATATCTCCTGGTGCACCCATTAACTCCCTGCCCTCATTTCTATCACTCTCCTTCATCAATCGGCTCCAGGTACACTGGCCTCAATTTTCCTCATGCACTCCAGGTGCACTCCAACTCAGGGACTTTGCACCGGCTGTTCCTCTCTGCCTGGAACACTCTTCCCACAGATATTTGCATGGCTAACTCCCTCACTTCCTTCAGGTTTTTCTCAACTGCTATCTTCTCCACGAGACCTAATCATATCACTTAAAATGTAAACCTCACCCCCAACCCACAGGCACTTTCTATGCCCCTCACCCTGCTTTACTTTCTTTCCCTCGGGTAACTTAATTATTTCTAAGTGACCTCCTAAATGCCAAATCCATAAGATATGGTTTAGTTTAAAATAGTGCCACCCAACAGAACGTTCTGTGACTGCTGTCCAGTTTTTCTTTCAGCATTAAAACATCATTATTTCATCTATTGACTACCATATGAACTAGTTTGCTTGAATTTAGGGGCCACATTATATGAAAAATATTTGTTTGTAATCACTAGGGGCACATTCT
This sequence comes from Miniopterus schreibersii, assembly GCF_964146895.1. Taxonomy (NCBI): domain Eukaryota; kingdom Metazoa; phylum Chordata; class Mammalia; order Chiroptera; family Miniopteridae; genus Miniopterus; species Miniopterus schreibersii. The sequence goes on along the minus strand of NC_138104.1, from coordinate 69,521,762 downwards.
GAGAGGAGATATTCACATTTATGAGAAAACAACGAAACCGTCTGAAGGGACTACAGAATCACACCTCCCATTTCCTGGTGTGAAAGTAGAATAGTGTAAACACAGTATTTTTTCATTTACTCTTGACTAAAAATTTTCCTAAAACAGAAACTACAGCACAGTTGGTAATAAAGAATTTTAAAAGAATGGGAGACAATATACACAAGTGCTTTAAAAACACAAGCCCTGAGATAGCCATTATATTAGAGTAGAATTTTAGTTTAGTCTTCACTTATTCTATACCTTGTCCTAATAAAGTTTCCATCTAAGTCTGTTTGCTAAGAAAGGCATTACAAATGTATTATATTTTAAAATGTGTTTATAATGATTCTAAGGAGTATTGACTAGTAACCTCTAGAACAGAATGCTTGTTTTGGTAAAATGTAACTTGTTAAAGTTATTGGTTGTAGAAAACTGCTTAATTAAAGGTGCAGCCTATATTTGTCATAGGAGGCTGGTCTGATCCACCAACTCTGGTGGTAAATTAACTCACTATATCACTGATGATAGCAGTGCCAATTATTTTGCTCTGTATGAAAGAACTGAGCAGGTCTTAATATTAGGAACACAGCTACAGGCACATTTCTCCTTTTACTATGCACTTATTATGACAATAAATATAAGAGTAACTTGAAAACAGTACCAAGTCTCATGAGATTTATGAAACAGCCTGCACCATTTGAATCACTGCCCTCTTTTGCAAACCACATATAGGTAAAATTTGGGTAAGTTCATTATGTAGGTATAACTCAGCTCTTTCCGTATCACCAAACTATGCTTCCTCCATTTCCTATTTCCATAAATAGCATTCCCTCCTCAACTACTACCATGATCCAACAAAGCCACTGTTACTTTTATCTTGGATCAAAGCAAGATGCTGTAAAATGCTTAGGCCCCTGATCCATACAAACCTCAGTTCAGATACAGATTTTGCCACTTACTTAGCTGTCTAGTTTTGGACAACGTATTTCACCTTTGAGCCTCAGCTTAGTTTCTTCCCTTAGTCACACACTCTTCATGATTACTTGGGAAGTGTTTCAAGTAGAGAGTAGTTGTAGCGTCAGATGCTGCACAAGACGGAGACTTAAAACGTTCACTAGATTTTCAACATGGATGTCACGGAAGACTTTAGCAAGATCCACTTCAACAGTGATGGGCTAGAAGCCAGACTAGAGTGGAATGAGGAGTGTGGGTGAGTGGTGAGAGAGTATAAGTGTGGATATCTCTTTGAGTCTGGCTATGAAGGTGAGGGAAAAGGAGTTGTGCACCCGAAGGGGAGGTGGGACTGGGAAAAGTTTTCTGTTTTTTCTTCAACACGTGAGGTATGAGCATGTTTGAAAGCTTTATCCCCAGCACCTTGAAAAGGGCCAGACACACAGTAGTCACTCAAACTTTGTTGAAGGAACAAATAAATTATGGGTAGAACACAGTACAGCAGAAAGGGGATACAGATGTAGGAGACAGAAGCATAATGAGGGGTGTAAGGTTCTTGGGAACACGGGAGGCAGGAGCTGAGAGGAGTGGATGGAGGGGTGGTAGCTAGGAGCCAGGACACATTCTCTGCTGTAACGAAGGGACAAAGGACAATGTGGGCATAGTAAGCAGGTGAGTAAGGAAAAATGGAGAAAATCCCTTTCTAATTATTCCTGTTTCCTCTATTAAAGTAGGAAGGGTATTATCTGCTGAAAGGGGAAGAGGAAGTGGGGAGTGCAAAGCTTCGGGAATGAGAACAAGTCCAGATGGAGACAAATGGCATGAGACTAAATGATCTGAGACTGGATCCCGGACTGGAAGGGAAAAATTGCTACAAAGGACAAAACTGGGATAAATGGCAAAATTTGAATAAATTTGGTAGATTACATAGGATTATATCAACGTCAAATGTCCTGATTTAATATCTGCACTGTAGTTATGGAATTGAGCACCCTTGTTCTTGAGAAATAAGTCACTTTCAAATAGTGGGTGTTCTGAGGGATACACAGAGAAAAATGATGAAGCAAATTTGGCAAAAGGTTAACAATTGTTGAATCTCGTTCTTTATGCTATCTTAGCAATTTTTCTGCAAGTCTGATTTTCTTTAAAAATTAAGTTTTAAAGTCTTAGTGTGTGTGCTTGACCTACATCACCCTTGCCTCTGGAAACCCTAACCCAAAGCCAAAACCCTCACTTTATACTTGAAGGAATGAAGTTTCCTTTCTATCCCTTTCATGGAAAACTCTGTCCTTTGTATACTTTATTGCTATGGTGGGTAACATACTTTAACATTGTTAGTTTCATTATTTACTGTGCCTTTTATTACAGAATGACCTATCTTCTCTCACCCTTTTGCTAATGACGGACCTGCTACCTTTATTTTCTTCATTAGTTTAACCTAGCCTATTATTTTTTGTTCAAGTCTTTAGGTTTATAGCTTGTCTTTAATGACATATTATTGTGTTTATTTCTTAATCCTGAGGCTTTTATTTTCATAGCTGTTTACCCTGTTTAAATTTCCTTGTACAAATGTTCTATTTCTTTTTTTTATTAAAAAAATTATTAAGGTTGACATGATTGCAGGAGTCACCCTTCCCCTCCCCACCTTTGCTCACCTCCACACTCCCCGCCAACCCTTTCCTTGGCCTTTACCAAATTATTGTCCATGTCCATGGGGTATGCGTATATGTTCCTTAGCTATTTCCTTCAACTTCTTTATCCAGTCACCCCCACGCCCCTCCCCTTGGGCGCCAGTCAGTCTGTTCCATGTATTCATGCTTCCGGTTCCATTTTGTTCATCAGTTTATTTTGTTCTTTAGATTCCACATATGAGTGAGATCATATGATATTTGTCTTTCTCTGCCTGGCTTATTTCGCTTAGCATAATACTCTTCAGGTCCATCCATGCAGTGGCAAAAAGGTAAGAGATCCTTCTGTTTTACAGCTGCATAGTATTCCATGGTGTAAATGTTCCACAGCTTTTTTATCTGCTCATCTACTGATGGGCACTTGGGCTGTTTTGTTTATTACTGTCACTGTTTTCCCCTTAGTACTTTTTTTTCTTCCCTACAAAATCACAAGGTCTAAGACAGCAGAAACCATGATTGTATTATTCCATAAAGGTATCCGATAAATTTGTTGAATAATCATTTATGTAATAATCCTTTTAAAATATGTTTAGAGCACTGTCTTATTTAACCCACTGGAATTCAACCTAATTCTACTAATTACCTTGTCATAAAAAGCATTAAAAATTTTTGTTACACACACACAGTCACATCCCTCTCCCTCCCTACCTTTATTTTATTTTTATTTTATTTTATTTTAGTTGTTGTTGTTAATCTTCACCCAAGGATATTTTTCCCACTGATTTTTAGAGAGCATGGAAGGGAGGAGAAAGGGGGAGAGAGAGACAAAGAGAAACATCGATGTGAGAGAGACACATGGATTGGTTGCCTCCTGCTCCCACCCGGATCAGGGCTGGCAACTGAACCTGCAACCCAGGTACATACCCTGGACCGGGAATCAAACCTGTAACCCTTCCATGAGCGGGCCAACGCTCTAACCACTGAGCCATGCCATCCAGGGCTCTACCTTTTCTTTAATGGAAAAAATTTTCAGTCCTTCTCACTTCTTTAACAGAGCTTGGAATTAGTTTCCTATGAAACATACTTACTGTACATACTTTGTCAACTTGTTTTTATTCATCACTCATTTTACTTCCAAGGCTTGCTAATACAGGGCCCATTTGACTCAGTTCTTGAACCGTTGTTTGGAGATGAGTTATATCTTTGCATCTACAAAATCCCATAGGCTCTGGAAATCTACAACAATCTATTTGTTGTGAATACCAGCTTAGTTGGGAGATTATTTTTTTAGTTATACCCATAGTTTTATTACCACAAATATTTTGAGATCTCAGTTGAGACCTGATCTGTTCTTACTGTTAATCCTTCAAATGTTGTCTTTCCTTCAACTTTAGGTATTTGTTTTCTCTCTCTTTTTCTCTCCTCAAGAGAATTTTTTAAATATGTTTTTAGTGATTTTAGAGAGAGGGGAAAGGAGAGGGAGAGAAAGGGAAACATCAGTGTAGGAGAGGAAAATCTATTGGTTGTCTCCTGCATGCCCTGACAGGGGACTGAACCCACAACCTGGACACGAGCCCTGACTGGAAATCGAACCAGTGACCTTGAGGTGTATGGGACGACGCTCAACCCACTAAGCCACACTGGCCAGGGCTGTCCTCGAAGAGTTTTATAAATAAATGCTGTGGTATCTATCTTTGATATTGCAATAAGCATGGAACAAAATGCCATATACATGATTTCATATATTGCTCCTAACAACTCTGAGACCAACAGTATGTTCTCCACTTCTGTCAGAGAGGAAAGTACAGCAGAGAGAGGTTGGAAGGTCTTCTCAACTAGTAAGTGACTGAAACGAGATTCTAACACAGACCTGTTTCCTAACAGAATCCAAGGCAAGTGTTCCCAACCCTCATGATTGATAACTGTGAACTTTCTATTTGTAGTTTAAAAAATTAACACTATTAGAAGTGTCTTTGAGCACAGCCTTTATTACAGTTTCTGTTATTCCTTTTGCTTACCCAGTTAAGAATTATTGTTTCCAGGTAAAATCTCAATGTTCCAGTCTCCCAATCTGTTGTTGAATTATTTTCATGTGGCTCCTTAATCATTTCATAATTTAGAGCTGATTTTGTTCAGTTACACTCTGCAGTACCCTTGTTTTCCTAACTGCTCTTACTGCTGCACTGCAAATGCTTCCCCAGGTTCTTGTTTAACAGCTTGGATCTTCTGCCCCTGGGAGGAAAATTCAATCACTCTGAATTATGAACACTTTTTGGGTGTTCAACTTCAGAGACTGATAATGATTTTTTTACCTAAGTTCTTAGGGAGATTCTTTTCTTACCACAAAATTTTATCTTTTCCATTCTAACTCATTACCATAGTGACAGTAATTGTTCAGAAATATACGCTCCAATAATTGTTCAGGAATATACACTCCACTTTCATTGTGGCTGGTCCTTATTTCTTTCTGGCTGATGGCACTATCATGGGAGAAATTTGATGCCAATCTGATTTTAGTGTTGATGGTGGCAGAAAAACAACAGCTGTGATTATTGAGTCAAAGTGAGGTACAAACACTGAATTTATTCAGTGACATTAAAGTTTTACAGGAATACATTTGTAGCTATAAAAACAACCTTTATTGGGACATTAGTGAGCCAAGTGGAGAATCTGAATAAGGTCAGTAATTTAAATAACAGTATTTTATCAATGTTAATTTGTCAATTTTCATAAATGCACTGTAGTTGTATAAGAGAATATCTTTGTGTTTAGGAAAGTCACACCAAAGAGTACTTAGGAATAGAGGAGGACAGTGTCTACAACTTACTTTCAAATACTTCAGGGAAAACACTGTACTCAGATGCACACATCCACATATACACACGTATATAGCAGGAAGAGAGTAACACAGCAAGTGTAAAATGTTAACGTTCAGCAAATCTAGGGAAAGAGTATTCAGGAATTCTTTGTACTATTTTATCAACTTTAGAGGGGTTAGGAGGTAGGTTGAGAGCCCCAACAGCTAGGATGGAGTGTGTGTTAAACAGAGATTGTAAACATCAGTTTTGTAAATTTTACTCTTCATACCAATGGGAGTGCGCTGGACAGTGGTATTCAGCAATCAGCAATTTTCAGTTACATTTTTTTTTTTTTTTGGTCTTTTTACATCAGCCAATTGTAAGGCTTTAGTTAATCTTGATTTCCTAAACAGTCAAAATGGAGTGCTGAAATTTTATCTCTATTAAAAACAATTAATACGACATAAATCATTACTTTTAAAACATAGCACAAAAATAAGGACACCTGTTTAAGGATAGTTAAAATTTGCTTTAAAACAACCATAGCCCATGTAATGTAAAAGGAAAATCATATTCATTTCTAAGAACAATAAACACTGCAACCCCATACTTACCAACATGTGAAGGCCAAACAGTTATATGAGGATGGGAATGATACCAGCCCACCACTCTCATGGGGCGACCTGTTAATTCAGCCAACCTGTGTGTCTGTCAAGGTATTTTCAACTTGTGGAAACAAAAACCTGTGATGCTGATAAGGGCTCAGAAAGTATCCTGAGATTTAAAACAAACCATTTACAATTTACTATCAATAAAAAAATGAAATAAGATTGATGCCCAGAATTTCCCAGACTTCCCATTTAAAAACAAAGGTGTTTCTTTTTTAAAATGAAATCCACTCCATTCCCATTATTGTATATAGTTACATCCTCCCAATTCAATTTAGCCAATGTTTGATCACTTAAATACTTTTACTCTGATATCTGAAAAACTTTTCTAAATCTTTGGAAGTGACTTACATTATTAACTTGCATACTCTTTTATCCTCTCTCTAGCTCCATCCTACTCCCATTTTTGAAAAAGAAATACAAGATTTTAAAAATTCACTTGATTTCTCTCTGGCAGGCTGCCAATGTCAACAATAGCAACTAGAGTGGTTTCAGAGACCAAATAAATCTACTTCAGTCTCCCCATTAGTCTAGAAATATTCCCAAATGAATCTTTTCCTCCTTTTTTCTGGAAGTAAAATTTTCCCATGATTCTGAGGCTCTAACTTGAGATGAGAACTCAACTCAGAGATAAGAAGTTGTCCCCTTCCATTGCTGCTCACTGAGAATTGCTGCTAACATGTAAAATGCTGGTTCACTTCCCTGCAAATTACATTAAAACACAATAATCTTTTTATACAACTAAGTCTAAGAAAGAATACTTTTAAAGTTATTTTTTATTTTCAATTGCCAAGAAAAATTACTTAACTGCTCTAAGCCCATTTCTTCAGCTGCAGACTGGGGGAAGTCCAGCTCACACAGCAGAGAAGAGTACATGAGGCAATCCAAGCAAGCAGTATCTTGCCTGACACCAAGTAAGTGCTTAACAGACACTAATTGTCATGTCAGTACATTAACATGCAACACTGTGTCCAGCCATCCATCTCCCATTTTGAGAATGGACTAGTTTTAGTTTGAAGTTATAATATGTAATCATAACAAACATCTTTTATACAATTATTTCCTGGGAATTTTATTTTGGCAAAGTTTGTTTGTTTGTTTGTTTGTTTGTTTAAGTGCCAATGAACGGGCTTTCTGCTTCTGGCTAAAATGGAATAATAGGGACTGGATTTGTCTCCTGCCTCAGACAAGCAAACAAACTCGATTAAATGAAACAGGAAGGCCAGTAAATGGGACACAAACAAGGTGAGCCCTTGAGAGAACTTCCAGGCCACAGAGCAGGAAGGGGAATTGAGGTGGAGTTCAGCCAGCTCCCTGTGTTCAGGAGATGGATCGGACAGTCCATTAGCTAGAGTTGGCAGGGTAGAGAACTGGAGAGAAGTGAGCAGAAGGAAAAACCCAGAATATCCAGAGGATCCCGCTGGAGTATTCCACAGATCACTGATGAGCATAAGCGTGTGAGGAAATGACGTGAGGCCAGAGGAAGGACCACCAGAGAGGATAAACAGTAACGATGCTCAGCATTCAAGCAGGACTGGGACTAGTGGCTGTCCCCACTGGCAGAACAATGCAGGAGGCATTGGGTAGGGTGCTCAGAAGGGTCTTGCCTCAGTAGTGTGGGAAAAATATGACTCCTACACTGAAAGGGCCCATGCAACAAATCTTCAAAGCAAGACTCCAAAGCAGAGGTGGGGAACCTTTTTTCTGACAAGGGACATTTGGATATTTATAACATCATTCTTGGGCCACACAAAATTATCAGCTTAAAAATTAGCTCCTAGGTTTATGGAATTTCTAGTCCTGCCTGGGGTTGCCTTGGCAGGGCCAGACCAAATGATTTCACAGGTCATATATGGCCTGTGGGCCGGAAGTTCCCCGCCCCTGCTCTAAAGGATCCAACTATTCTGGGTAACTTAACAGCATCCACAACAAGCTCAAAAATTATGTCTAGGAATAACTACAAAGATATCCAACACCCAAGGGAAGATCATAATATGTGGCATGTGACCTAAAATTACCAGGTAAGCAGAGAAACAAGAAAATAAAATCCTTAATGAGGAGATGGAAAACAGATTAGTGGTGACGAAGGTAGGAATGGGGGAGGGGCAGAGTGAAAAAAGTCAATTTTAAAAGGTCACATACTACATGATTTCATTTATCAAACATTCTTGAAATGACAATATTATACAGAGAGAGAGCAGATCAGTGGCTTCCAGGGGTTGGGGTAGGTGTAGTTATACAGGAGGAGCATGAAGCAGATCTTTATGATGATGGAATTGTTCTACATCTTGACTGCTATGGTGCTTACATATATCTATACATGTGACAAAATGGCATAGAACAACACGCGTTGTATCAATGTCAATTTCTTGGTTTCCATATTGTACTGTAAATTATGTAAAATGTAGCCTTCAGGGGAAACTGGGTGGAGGGTTACAGGGACCTTTCTATGCTATCTCCACAACTTCCAATGAATTATTTCAAAATAAAGAGTTTTTAAAAAGGTACTTACCATAAAAACATATTGCTACATCTGATTATATAAAAGTACAAAAACAACTTGTACAAAAACACGTACACCATGAGTAAGCTGAGAAAAATCATTATCCTTATCACAAAGGACTAGTTTGATTTATATACAGAGTGCCTATAAATTAAGAAGACGATTACTAATTAAATAGAAAAATGGACAAAGGAAATAACCAGATAATTCAGAGAAAAATACAAATGACCCTTAAAAATTAAAAACTGATAAAATTTACTCATAATAAAAAATGCTAATTAAATGACAAGAAATAAAATATAAATACAGATTGGCAACAATCAAAGACTGATCTACCAGGGCCTGGTAGCACAAAAACAAAACTATGATGACACACAATGTTTGTGAGTGTGCAGGGAAACAAGCACTCTTGCACATTGCTGGAGGGTAAACTGGTAAAACAGTATAGCAACAAGTACATAGAGCCTTTGTTCCAGCAATTTCACCTCTACGAATTGGTCCTACAGATACGTGCACTCATTTGTGAAATGTAGTATATGTTAAATACATCTTAAAAAGAAAATATTTATGTTTCTACATTCACAGAATTCATCTGTAAAGATACATGAAAACCTGATAACCCTAGTTATGTCCAGGGACAGACCGTGGGGAAATTGGGGCACAAAGGTTAGAGAAAAATACTTATTTTGTGTACCTTTTATGCCTTTTAAAGTTTATACCATGCATATGTAATACTTATTTTTTAAAAGTTACTTTTTGATTACAAGATTAACTTAATCCAAAAGACCAATAAATTACTAAAACTACTGTTGCAAATTTAACTTGCTATAGCTGAGGTATGGAGTACAGATCATAGGAAGCAAATGCAGTTCTCAGCACTGCATTTTTTTTTTTTTTTTTGAGAGGCAGCCTCAATAACGAATCTTTCCAAATGATAGAGTCCAAGAGAGTAAAAAGCCTAGAAGTTAAATGATACCAGGAAAACTGGGGAAGGGGGGCAGAGGGGACTGAAGAAGGGTGGTGGGGAGGAGGAAGAAGGGACTCCCCGCACAGTTTGTTGCCATAGGATTTGACCAGGAATATCAGAAATTTCTCACTCTTCAATAAAAGCCACTCAAAAGGAGAACTGGACAAAAATTCTGATTAACCAAACAATTGGATCTAAGGGTTAAACATGAAAACTGGGAGAGTCACCAGGAAGAAAACCTGTGAAATCTCCTAAAGCAGGCTAAGGTAACAAACAGAGGAACCTGGCCTAGAAGCCCCAGAGCACATAAAAGCTTCTTATCAACCAATAAGGATATCTCTGCCTCTGTTGAGGCTGCAGATAGCTGCTCTGGAGAAATTTCCACTCGATCCTTCCTCTTATCCGAACGTCGCAAGATGATGACAGAATGAATGTGAACAATTCTGATGGTGTCAACCTAAAGGAAAATCCACAGAAATGTTTACTTCTGTCTGTATCCAATAATATCTCTCCCTGCAATTATAGAATTGCATTGTATTACATTATCAGGTTAAAGATTCCATTTTAGAAACCTTAATTTTTCTCATGAATAATGGAATGTTTCAAATAAAAGACATTCAACCTCAACATATACATTTCAAAACAAAAATACTAAAGCTAATATTTAGATCAAGGAAGGACTTCTTGAATAATCAACTAATAATCATTTGATCCACAACTATGTACAAGACACTGTCACACAAAAGAATACAAGTCAGAGTGCTGAAAATTCAAGTGCTTAAAATGGTAACAGTCTGGTTAAGTGGCAAATATCACACATGAAATTACACTAAAATAATGTAGTAAATTAAGGCTACAGAAGCTCAAAGGAAAGGAGTCACTTATATTTAAAAAAATCTTCATAGAAAAGGCAGATGAGTGTATTTCCTGACTGGTGTGTGTGTGTGTGTGTGTGTGTGTGTGTGTGTGTGTGTGTGTGTGTGTAAAGATAGAATTTCTGTAGATGCCAAATGGATGTGAGTGATATGTTTGGGAGACAAATAGGCCAATTGATTTAAAGAGAAAACTTCAGATGGAATGACAGATAATAAGGCTGAGAAAAGTTAAAGCAAAAATGTGCAGGACCTCGAATGCCAAGCCATGATCTGTAGGATGAACTGGTTGGAAGGAAAATACTTCAGATAGCCTAAACATGAAGTAAAGTACTGGACTAACTGGATAGCAGAGATGGAAGAAACAGATTTCAGATTCATTAAGAAGGAAGAATCCAAAAGATTTGGTAGCTTATAGACCACGGGTGACAGAAGACAGGAAATTGTTAAGGATGACTCTAAAGTTTCAAGGTTGAAATAGTGAAACACGGAGGCAGGTCTAAGTTTAGCAAGGATCAGGAAGGAAGGAAGATAAGCATGTTTTCAGATGAGCTAATCTGGGATGAGAGGATCTTAATAAAGGCAAGGAATAGTGTGGAGAGAGGACGCAGAGGTCCAGGCCTAAATCGAGGGGGAGTACCAACACTTTGGATGGGGTACAATAAGAGGATCCAGGAAGGAAGACAGAGGAGTCCAAACGAGAACAATGAAATGGTTCAAAAGTTTCAGGGGGGAAGGGGTATGGCATTGCCAGATGTCACAGGGACATGGGTAAAACCTGAGAGGAGATTTTTGGAGTAAGCTATAGACCTACACAGTGCAATACAGCAGCCATTACGTACATGTGACTGGCTGTGGAGCTTGAAATGCTGTCCCCTTTATGCCTTTTTCTATCTGGTGAACTCTTTCATAGCCTTTAAATTCCCTATGATGAGACTTTAAATGCTCATCTTATAAAGAATTAATCATTCTCCCCTGCTATGTAACGTTTTTTAATAATACAAATACACATCTTTGCTAGAGCTTATATCATATTGTGTTCTCTTTGTTGACATAATTTCCTTTTCCACTAGAATGTAAGATCTTAAGGGCAGGGAACATGTTTTAGTTATGTTTTTACCCCAGTGATAGCAGGCACAGAATACACAATCTAGAAAATCAAAAGCAGAGACAGAAAGATACTTGACTTTCCAAGGAGCAACAAGAAAAGAGCTGACTTTTCATTGTAGTTTATTTTTCTTTTTTTATTGTAGTTTTGATTTGCACTTCCTAATAGCTAGTGAAGTAGAGCACCTTTTCATATATCTGTTGGCCATTTGTATGTCTTCTTGTGAGAAATGTCTGTTCAGGTCCTCTGCAAATTTTGTAATTGGATTTTTTTTTTTTTTTTTTTGGTGTTAAGTTGGATGAGTTCTTCATATATTTTGAATATTAACCCCTTGTTAGAGCTGTTGTATGCAAATATCTTCTCCCATTTGTTTGGTGGCCTTTTTGTTTGGTTGGGGGTTTCTTTTGCTGTGCAAAAGCTTTTTAGTTTGATACAGGCCCATTCATTTATTTTTGCCTTTATTTCCCTTCCCTTTGGGGTCAAATTCATAAAATTCTCTCTAAGACCAAAGTCCAGAAGTTGAGTACCTATATTATCTTCTATGTAATTTATTGTTTCAGGTCTTATATTTTGGTCTTTGATCCATTCTGAGTTTATTTTTGTATATGAGGACTAAAAGTAGTCTAGTTTCATTCTTTTGCATGTGGCTTTCCAAATTTCCCAGCCCCATTTATTAAAGAGGCTTTCTTTTCTCCATTGTACCACCTCACACTTCTTAGAATGGCTACTATCAACAAGACATGTAATAACAAGGGTTGGAGAGGTTTTAGAGAAAAAGGAACCCTCACTCACTGCTGGTGGGAATGTAAACTGATACAGCCACTACAGAAGACAGTATGGATGTTCCTCAAAAAATTAAGAATACAGTTACCATATGACCCAGCAACCCCTCTTCTAAGTATCTACCTGAAAATTTTGAAAACATTTATTTGCAAAGATACATGAACCCCTATGTTCATTAATAGCATTATTCACAGTGGCCAAGACATGGAAATAACCAAAGTGTCCCTCAAACGATGATTGGATAAAGATGTGGTACATATATACAATGGAATACTACCCAGCCATAAAAATGATGAAATACTGCCCTTTATAACAACATTGATGGATCTTGAGAATATCATGCTAAGCAAAATAAGTCAGAAAAAGTAAAGAACCATATAATTTCACTCATATGTAGGTTATAAAACTGAAAGCAAGAAATGAACAAACAAGAGAAACAAAAACCGCACAGACACTAAAAACAGTATGGTGGTTACCAAATGGAAGGGGTGTAGGGATAGTAAAGGGTAAAAGGAGTAAAAAAATATGGTGACAGAAGACCTGATTTTTGGTGGTGGGCACACAATGCAGTATATAGATGATGTATCATAGAAATGTACACTTGAAAACTATTTAATTGTATTAACCAATGTGACCCCAATAAATTTAATTTTTAAAAATCAAAAAAAAGAGAGATTAAAGAGGGCGACGGACTGAGTGGAAGCTACACAGACACTTTCCCAGGACCAAACTGGAAATACAACTAAACTATAGAAAAAACACCCTGAATAATCAATAGCAACTGAAGATGAGCTGCTCATAACCAAGGAGGAAAAGTAGAGACCACATAGAGACTGGTAGGAAGTATGGAGGCATGAGGGGGCTCGCTGGGCTCCCACAGGCAGCACCGGAAGATCCAGAGGGATATCTCAGTTATGGAGGGTTCCCACTGAGGACTCTGGGGCCTAAACCCCAGGCTGGGCTTCCCAGCCAAGAGCACCAGAACTGAAAAAGGTGGCCACATAACATCTGGCTGTGAAAAGCAGCCAGATTTCTCTCTGCCAGGGAAAGATGGCTGGAAATGCAGGCACCCTCTTAAAGAGCCAACACACAAAGTTTTGTGTGAAGCTATTCATTTGGGCTCCAGCAGAGGGAGGGCAGGGTGGACTGGAGCCCTGTGAGGAGAATCTGGATTTCTGGGCTGTGGAGATACAGCTCAGAGGGCACCCCTCTGGTTTCCTCTGCTGAGTCATTCAGCCATACTGCAGAGGCAGACATTTACCTTCCAAGCAGCTTTTGCCTGAGGGGGAAACAATTGCCCCACCCTGCTGGAAATTCTTTCACACTACCCAGTGGAGTTTCCACCACCTGAGGCACATAAAGAGAATCAGATTAATGAGCCTACAGGCACACGCAGACTTCAGAGTACTTTGAGTCTTTCCCTGATCTTCTGGACCCAGGACTTAGAAAAGCAGACGTTGGTGTGCATCTTAGTCCTCTCCAAACACACAAAGCCTCAACAGAGGGGACCTCAAGCCATGGGCTGTTGATAGCTCCAAAGAGGGTACTCAAGGCCAGTCACAAACAATGTCTGACATTGGCCTGCACCAGAGACCATCCAAAAAGACTGAGAGTCCTAGGAGATCTACCCACACATAGAAGCAAACCCAAATAGGTAGCCAAAACGGGGAAACAAAAAAGCCCCAAATGAAAGAACAAGAGAAGTCTCCAGAAAAAAAGTTAAATGAAATGGAGTTAAGCAATCTATCAGATATAGAGTTCAGAATAATGATTGTAAGGATGCTCAGCAGCATGAAAAAAAAATATGGAAACTATGAAAAATGAGCAGTCAGAAATAAAGAATGACATAGCAAAAATAAAGAATACATTTGAAGGAATAAACAGCAGATTAGAGGAAGCTGAGGATGGGTCAGCAAATTAGAAGAAAGGGTAGAAAAAATCACTCAGAGATCCAAAAAGAAAAGACAATTAAAAAACAGGAGGACAGTCTACAGGAGCTGTGGGACAACATGAAATATAACAATATTCACATCATAGGAATGCTAGAGGAGGTCGAAAATAAGCAACGGTTAGAGAACATGTTTGAAGAAACAATGGCAGAAAACTTCCCTAACCTGGTGAAGGAAAAAGTCACACAAGTTGAAGAGGGACAGAGTCGCAAGCAAGAAGAACCCAAAGAGGCCCACACCCAGACACATCATAATTAAAATGCCAAAAGTTCAAGACAAAGAGAGAATATTAGAGGCATCAGGAGAAAAGCAAGCTGTTACCTACAAAGGAGCTCACTTAAGGCTGTCAGCTGACTTCTCATCCGAAACTCTAAAGGCCAGAAGGGAATGACATGAAGTATTCAAGGTAATGTAAAACAAGGATCTGAAACCGTGACTACTCTATCCAGCAAGGCTATCATTCAAAATAGATGATGAAATAAGGTGCTTCTCAGACAAAAAAGGGCTAAAGGAGTTTATCACCACCAAAGCAGCATTGCAGGAAATGTTAAAGGGACTGCAGTAATAAGAAGAAGAAATAGAGAAACATAGGCATAAAGAATTAAAATGGCAATAAATAAGGACTTATCAATAATAACCTTAAGGACTTTAAGGGAGAGATCAACAGCAATGCAGTCATAGTCGTGGACTTTAACACCCCACTGCCTTCACTGGATAGACCTTCCAGACAAAAAGTCAACACAAAAACACTGACTCTAAATGGCACACTAGATCAGATGGATTTAATTGATATTTACAGAACATTTCACCCCAAAGCTGCAGAATATACATTCCTCTCAAGCACACATGGGACATTCTCAAAGACAGACCACATGTTAGGGCACAAAACAAGTCTCTACAAGTTCAAGAAGACTGAAATCATATCAAGCATCTCAGATCACAATGACATGAAATTAGAAATCAACTACAGTAAAAACACTCAAAAACATTCAAACACATGGAAGCTAAATAGCATGTTATTAAACAATGAATGGGTTACCAAAGAGATCAAGGAAGAAATAAAAAACTTCCTGGAAACAAATGAAAATGAACACACAACAACCCAAAATCTATGGGACACAGCGAAAGTAGTCCTAAGAGGAAAGTTCATAGCACTACAGGCCTACCTCAAAAAGCAAGAAAAATTTTTAGTAAACTATCTAACCCTTCAACTTAAAGAATTAGAAAGCTCCTCTGTGAAGCTGTCTGGACCAGGGCTTTTGTTTGCCAAGAGTTTTTTTTTATTGCTCCTTCAATTTTATCAGTTGTTATTAGCCTATTCAGGTTTTCTGATTCTTCCTGATTCAGTTTTACATGACCTCACTCATATGTGGAATCTAATAAACAAAACAGACTGAGGAACAAAACAGATCCAGAGACATAGAGGCATGGAACAGACTGATGAATCTCAGAGGGAAGGTGGGGGTGGGGTAGTGGGTAAGGAGAGATTAATCAAAGAACTTATATGCATATATGCATAACCCATGGACACAGATAATAGCGTGGTGAAGGCCTGGGTGTGGGGCGGATGCACAGTGGAGGGGATCAATGGGGGAAGAAAGGAGGAATATCTGCAATACTTTCAACAATAATGATAAGTTAAAATAAATTTTAAAAATTAGAGAACAAAAAAAGAGCTGACTTTTCTCCTAGCCAGCATCACTCAGCAGTTGAGCTTCGACCTATGATCCAGGAGATCGTGGTTCGATTCCCACTCAGGACACATGCCCCAGTTTCGGGCTCCATCCCCAGCAGGGGGCATGCAGGAGGCATCAGATCAATGACTCTCTCATCACTGATGTTTCTATCTCTCTCTCCTTCTCCCTTCCCCTTTCTGAAAGCAATAAATAAATAAATAAATAAATAAATAAATAAATAAATAGCTAACTTTTCAACAGAAACAATCAAAGCCTAAAAAAAAAATGGGGTAACATGCTAGAGTGCAAAAAGAAAAGATCTGCCAATCTATAATTCTATAGTCAAGGAATACAACCTTCAGAAATGAAGGCAAAATACAGACATTTACATACGCAAAAAATTGAGGGAATTCATTATCAGCACAGAAATACTAAAGAGTATTCTTCAGGCAGAAGGAAAATCTCAGATATGAAGGAAGGAATGAAGAACACTGTGAAGGGTATAATATGTGCATAAATGTAAATGAATACTAATTGTACAAAACAGTAATAACAGTGTCATGTAGGGTGTAAAATGCCCATAGAATTAAAATGTATGACAACAATAATCCAAAAGGTGGAAGGTGTAAATGAAATTAAAGTGTTCTTAGATTCTAGTATTATCAGAGAAATGGTAAAAAATAGTCATTTGTATTAGACTAACAAATCAAGAATGTATATTATAATAAGTAGGATAATGACTAAAAGGAAAGTAAAAGAAGGTTATAACTAATTAATGGAGGTTCAAAGTAGAATAATAAAACATAGCTGATGAATCCCAAAGAAGGCGAGAACAGAGAGAAAAACATAAAACAAAGAAGTGGGTCAAATAGAAAGCAAAAAAGATGGCAGCAGTAACCTACATATATCAATAATTACAATAAATGTAACTGGACTAAATACTCCAGTTAAAAAGGTTATCAGACTAGATTATCAAAACTATATGTTGCTAATAAGAGACACACTTTAAATATTAGTACACAGAAAGGCTAAAAATAAAAGAATGGAAAAAGATATACCATGCCATGCCAACACTAGCTAAAAAGGTCCCTGAACTCATGAAGTTTAGTATCTATTTGGATGGTACAAACTGACATAGAATTTAAGATAAGGAAATAAACTCCTGAAAAATAAAATCATGTCATTAAGGTTGGAAATGTATTTTAGTAGGAGTTGATGCCAAGGATGAATATTTTCTCACTCTAGTCAGAGGTTTCAGTGCCTAAGAGGAGTGAGCAAAAGAAATTCAGGATAGAATGGCGAGACCAGCCCAGGAAAAGATGAAAAACAAAATAAAACATGCATAAATAAAGGCCACAAAGGACTGACAGATGTCCCTGAAAGCCACAGGTAGCTGAAGGGCCTGAGGAATACTGGTATGGTCATAGTCACATAAGAAGTAAGATATTCCAGCTTGGCTAGATCTGCCCCTACACCTTTTCAGTCTTGGAATTAAGGTACTAAAACCCAGTTCCTTTTGCTCCTGTGTCTTTGTATATAGATCAAGGATCAGCAAACTATGGCCTGCCTGGGCTCCTTGGGGCCAAATCTGGCCATGTTCGTTTGTTTATGTATTGCAGCTGCTTTTGTACTACAATGGCAGAGCTGAGTAACTGCAACAGAGACTGCATGGCCCACAAAACTAAAAACATTTACCATCCAGCTTTTTCCAGAAAGTTTGCACCCTTTGGCTTGGCTTTCCATGGGTAACAGGCAGGTAGCAATAATTTCCTATTGTAGGGGATGTACAATATGTATTTATTGAGTACATACTACTATATGGGAGGCACTACATGATGGCCTAAGTATACAATTATAAACAGGATACAGTAGTGATATCCAGGAAGAGACAGGTAAGCAACTCCATGACAAAATATAAGCACTGTAAAAGATATGCTCAAGGAGCTAGGGTGGCACAGAGGAGGCTATCTAATCTAGCCTACAGGGCAGGGCAGGTTACTTAAAGGAGGCAAGTGGTACCAGGTCTGAACTGCCAGGGATAAATTGTTAACCAAGCAGAGAAGAGAAAAGCAGTCCATTCATGACACCCAGCAGAAATAGGGAGTGAAAGAGCACAGCATCTGGAAACTGACATAATCTGGAAACTGACATAATTTACCATGGTTGGAACTTGGATCCATGTAAACAATGCAAGGAGATAAACAGAAATGAGATCATGAAGGGCCCTGAATGCTTCACTAATGAGACTTCATCCTAAGGTAATGGGAAATCCACTGGATTTTAAGCAGAGATATATCAGACTAATCTTCTCAAAAGATCACATCCTAAGCAGTAAGAAAGAACTACAGGTGAGAGAGACTCAAGGTAAGGAGACCAGTGGAGAGGCCAGCACAGTAGTCGAGGAAAGAAGCAATGAGGACCTCAAATAAGGTAGGAGTAGTTAGGATGAAGCATTAGAAACAAACATGAAAGCAATTTAGGTTAATGGTTCTCAATGGCAGGCAGTGGTTCCCAGACCACATAAGAATCACCTGGATAGTTTTTCAAAATTCTGCCACCCAGGCCTCACCCCAGACTGAGTCAGCACTGAGATTTTGTGAAGATTACTGGGTGATTCCAAGGTGTTGCAGGCAGGCTTGGGAACTGCTGTGGCACAAGGAATGTTGGAGGGTTTGAGGAAGAGGAAAGGTTCAGATGCTGTCTAACTAAATTTAGATGTCCACTAGGCAGCTGAGTATGACATTCTAGAGCTTGGAATAATTTATACTAACTAGCATCTACTGGGTATTACCAACAGTCAGAATGGCGAATATTTATTGGCTACCTGCCATGTGTCAGTTACTTGTAAAAGTGCTTTTCGTGTATTAAATTAACTCTCCCAAGGACCCAGTGAGGTTAGTACTATTGTTATACCCATTTTACAGATGAGTGTTTTACATACATTACTCAAATCCAACTCTCCCAACAACTCTATGAGGTTGGTGACTGTCATTATCCCTGTTTTACAGATAAAGAATTGGAAGCTCTCACATGTTAAGTAACATGCCCAAGGTCACACAGTATCAGAGAAAGGATCTGAAGATAGATCTAACTTCAATGTCTGTTGCAGCTAGAGCCACAGGAGAGGTAATATTGCATAAGAAAACATTCTGGAAAGAGTTGGAGGCCAATGCAGAAACTTGGAGAATATTTAATGCATAGGCAGGGGAGGAAGAGTCCAAAAAGGATAGGGGACGGGGGCAGAATAAGGAGATATGGCAAAAACAATACAAAAAAACCTCATGAGAGTTCTGAGTTCCAAATTGAAAGATTAAAATAAGCACCAAGAAATAATCCACCGACGTAGCAATGAGGAGGTAGCTGGAGAGTCACAACTGGAAACCAGACTTTGGTGGGTACGAGAGGAGAAGGTAAATAAGGTCTGGCTATTAAAGGAAGGATGTAAGAGGAGTGACTACAGGAAGATACAGGTTTGAGAAGTTATTTTCCTTTCCTTTCTGAAAATGAGAGTAATTTAAGCACATCTGTATCCTAAGGGAAAAGAGCCAGATTACAGGAAAAGGTTGAAGATGCAGAAAGAAAGATAGGATATTTTATAAGCAAGGTCTTTGAAGAAGCTGCAGCTTTGGATAGGAAGTGAACTTCTTTCCTTTATATAGTAAGAAAGGTGACAAGGTGGTTAACATGATGAAGTTTGTATACTGGGATAGTAAGTAGATGGAGTTGTTGCCCTATAGCTTTTATCACCTCCATCATCTGCTTGGCAGGAGGAGAGGACATAGTTTATTTTTATTGTCTTTTACAAAAACATTGGTCTGCACCATAATGGGGGAAAATTAACTGTTTATACAATGATTAGGTTGAGAAGCATTATACTAGACCAGATGGCTAGAACATACCAAAAAAGAGAAAGTCAAGGTAGACTAAGAACTATGAGCTTTAGATAGTTTGCCTGTAAGGAGACAGGGGTTACCTGAGTAGATATTGAGACTCAGGATAAAAAGATAACAGTGACAGGAACTAGCCAGAAAACAAAGAGATGTCAGCAAGGAGGAGAGCTGCCAGTGATTCCTCATCTTGATCAAGTAACAATAATTTGCTACAAAGAATAGAAAATTAGGTCCCATTCCTAGTGAGTAGATTTTACTAGAAAGAACACACCACCCAGCCACAAATGTGGCCCCATACAAAAGGGATTAACCCCTGGCTGAGTTCACAAAACAGAGCACAGAAATCCTCCCACAACTGCAATTTTCCATCATGCAAAATTCAAGCAAACATACCTTTTCAGCAACTGTGCGCATTTCAGTTCCAGTATATGTAAATTTGGAGTCACTCCTTTTAAGGATAAATTACAAAAAGGGGAACAATAAAACCTTAGCAGAGACAAAAGAAGAGGGAAAGTAAACTGAAGCTAAAGCTGTGCTCATACATCTGTTAGAAGCAGTCTGGCGCACATGTATATGTGGCTGAGTGCATAAAGTTTTCATGGGCAAAGCTAAATTCCTATAATCCTCTGTATTAAAGAGGTGGGCTTAAGAGTACACATTCTGCTATGCTTTGAAGTTTAAGTTAAAATAGCCCAAAACATTTACTACCTCAAGCATCCAAGCTACTGGGGATCTCTGAGATCACTGTAGGGCTCACCACGAGGACGCAGAAAGCCATGGAGATGGAAGAGCCAATTTAGATGGAGGAATGGGTCAATAGGGGGAAATGTCTCTCAATATGCACATTATCTGCCACAAAGAAAATTACTAATATCTCATTGTCAGTTTAGGGGAGAGAGAGCATAAAACATATCAAGCCAAAAAATGGAAAATAATAGCACTATATCAGTCAACAAAATTCTATCTGTAAGAGGTTTCACAGGTTGACTCATGATCTTGTTTCCCTCAACCACACTTTTTACATGAGGTCATACGTATCTCAACTGAAAATCCTCCTACTAGGAAGTAAGGTGCAAGCCAATCTTCAGTGTTGGGACGTTATTCAAAGTGTATCACTGAGGGAGCTCCAGACTGATAATGGTAATTTAAAACACAATCTATACACAATGTTGCCAAGCTTGTCATAATTCTGAGTTAAGAATGACATATAGACCAAAAGATATGAATAAAAAAATATTGTCTTACCTTGTGTCATCATTCAACTAGAGTGGGAAAAGAGGAGAAAACATTATTGATCACATCACGCTTATCTGATGTACATGGATGCAGATCATGTGAAAATTAGGTCATGTGGTCCTGTACATGGGCATGAAAAGCTGGAGAATTTTTACTTCAGATTGTAAGCAACTAAGCTCTATTTCCTCATCCTCTTGCGCTCCTCTGCAACACTTTAACGCTGAGGAAACTTATGTGTCTTTGAAACCCTCTCCTCTCTTGCGTTCTTTGATACAAATAAAATGCATACTAGAGGGAAGACTGCAAGCGAGATGAGGGGCCCTAATAGTGGTCAATAACTTCGTAATACACTGATGTCCTATTGTGCTATATTGTCTTTCTGTCCTGACTTGCGGTTTTAGTCAATAGGGTGTTAACTCCAGATTTACATAATAGGCCAGAGAAAAAAGCCCTCCTAGAGAAAAAAGCCCTGCCGCCCACCCAGGTTTATGCGGAACGCTGGGGGGTGACGGGAGGCTAAACAAGTGTCAAGCAACCCGAGGATACCGGACGCCCGCGACAGGACGATCCAAAGAATCTGTCCAAGGATCTAAGTCACCGGTGCCTGTGGTCTCCGCAGCCCTGGCTGCTACCACAGACCCCAAGGACACGCTGGGATTGCTCATCAGGGTTCCGGCCAGGCTAACTCACTGACCTACTCACCTCCCCTATACACAGTCCCATCACCTCCTCCTTCTCTGTGCTCAGAGCGTGGTTGAGACAAACTAGGAAAGCATCCGACTCGAGATGAACCGCCTGCACCGCCTGCACCACCTGCACCGCCATCTTCGTCCGATCCAGCTCACGTCCGCTTTGGGCCCACTTAGGCCTGACCAACCCCGAGCTCAGGCAAGCGGGTTCCGCGGAGGCGGGGCTTGGGGAGCGCGGGCGGGGCGGGCGCGAGGCGGGAGCATAGAGGCGGGGCTTGGGGGCGGGAGCGTGGGGGCGGAGCTTGGGGCGGGGGCGGGGCGGCCTGGCCGCACCTGGGAAACGCCCGCGCCGGTTGGGGCAGGCGTGGCCGTCGGGGCGGAGGGCGGTGGCCCGCCACGGACCGGGGTTCAGGCCGGTTGGCGGGGACGACGGGGGCGGCTGGGAGGCGGTGCTCTCGGGCCGCAGGCGGACGTGGTCTGTGAGCGGCTCCCAGGCGGCGGCGCCCATTTTGCCCGCCCGTTTACGCGGCCTACACTCTCTGGGGACAGCCCTGAGGCAGCATCGCCGCGCGCCAGCCTCTCGAGCCTTTCGAAATTCGGTCCTAAGATAGTTAAGGTTTTATTTTGTTTTGTTTTCAAGTTACGGCCCCTGAATTTTGTACCACTCTCCCTGGACCACTTCCGCTTGCCGGCCCTTGCCTCGTAACTTTGGTGCGGGTGACCTCGGCCCCAGATGCCCCTCAGCTCGCCCTGGGCTCACGTCCTGATCCCGGCTTGACTGGCCCGAGGTGGGGGACCTGGAAGTTTTAGCCTCGCTGATTTCGAGGCGGATTAATTAGCCCAAGAAACATTATATTCATGTGAGTAACCTCTTGCAGAAACAGTGCTATACTGTATCTGAAAAAGTATCACTCTCGAGCTTGGCTGCTGCTACTTTCTACAGAGGCTTTTAAGTATCTTTTTTACAGGGAAGGGGAATGGGGGACTTTAGTTTTTATTCAAGGTCGGATGTATCACAGTAGTATTCACTGTACAAGTTTCCTCAGCTCTCCTTGTCTTGATGCTATCAGACATGGTGAAATTATAGGTAAAAGTAATTTTCTTTTGACGTATGCCAAACGTGCCATGGGTTGACAGTACAGATCTTTCAACTCCCAAGGTTAGGAATTACAGGGGACTTTAGGAACGATTCAAAATCAAAGAAAAATATATGCCGTGCTGCCCCCACAGCCCGTCGGTGTTTGTTTGTTTGATCTCGTTTTCTATTCCCTGTGTCGTTTTGAAGCTAGGTAGACATGGCAGTACTGGAAAGGGAACATTCCCAAGGTGCTACCTGAAGAGGTGTTGATGCTTTGCTCTTTTCTCCCAAGTCAGTTCCAACCCAAGTCTCCCCACAGACAGGCCCTCATCCAGTAGAGCTATCTGTGATATGTATGCCAGCAACCTCCATTTTTACCTAATGCTTAAGGACCACATGGCACATCTTTCCATGATTAATTTTGATAATGATGAAGCTTGGGAGAAATTTCAAGTGTGCAATTACTTTGGACCTACCTAAATTTTCTCTTAAGTTTCAATTTTGCACCATATATTTATTTTCAATTACTTTTCGTGTCTAGTATGCCCTGCCCTGATGGGGCAAGGATGGCTGTTATTATGTTTAGTGATGGGATATTTTGAATTTATAAATTGTCTTTAGGCACCTTCAAGAAAACACCTTTGTTTGTTGTTGATGTTAATCTCATAATCTAGAATGACATTCTCTAACTTTTATAATGCTCATGGCTGCATTTTATAGCCCTAAACGTTTAATTGGAGTAGAAAAAACTATTAATATGTATGGCAAGCTTATTTTGTGCTAGATGATCTACTAAGCATTTATTTACCTTGTATATGTAAGCTGCCCCAATTGAAAACAGGCTCTGCAACTTCCTACCAGTGTGACCTCAAGCAAGTTACCTAACTTCTTTGTGTCTTACTTCCCTCATCTTTTTTTTTCCTTATAATCTTCAACCAAGGATATGTTTTTATTGATTTCAGAGAGAGAGAAAGAGAAACATCTATGTGAGAGAGAAACATCGATTGGTTGCCTCCCGTATTTGCCCCGACCTGGGACTGAACCCGCAACCTAGGTATGTACCCTGACCAGGAATTGAAGCCACAACCTTTTGGTGTACGGGATGATGCTCCAACCAACTGAGCCACCCTGCCAGGGCGACTTCCCTCATCTTTAAGTGGGGGAAATAATAGTATCCATTTAATCAGATGATTATGAAGATTAAAAGTGAAAATTTATTTAAAACACATAGGAAGTGCTAAATAATCGCTATTATGATCAATATGTTCTTCAATTCTCATTTTACAGAAAACTGAGGTATAGAAAGGTTAACTTGCCTGAGGTCACAAAGCTAGTAAGTGGCAAAGTCAGGATTTATACACAGGCCAGTCTGATTCCAGGGCTTACGTTCTTCGTAACCTCATCCGTTATAATTGGATGAGTTCATTAATTGACTTCAAATAAGTGTATCCAACTGATTAATTATCAAAAACTGTTAAAACACCTGGAAATTAAAAGCAGATTATCCTTTTTTTCAAAGACACAAAATAATTTATTCTGTAAAGGAACAATAATGGTGTTACTTAGATTACTACCTAAGGAAGCCTTCTATGTTGTATATCATCCATTTAAAACATAATTTACAAAATGCCTTACTAATAAATAGTCTGTCTAGGCCAGTGTGGTCTCTGATTGTGGCATCAAGGTGACCCCCATGGGGACAATCTCTTTTAGTGCCTTCATGGATGATAAAGCTATATAAACACTTTTTTAATCCATTTGAATTTGCAGCTGGTAGTATTCCTTGAGTTGAGTGGAACAAGTTTATGTTCTGTGTATTATATTGCACCTTGTACCTAAGTTTATCTTGAGGTTTTAAGAGATTCATTCTAGTTCAAGGGGTCCTGAATTTGTGAGCAAGTGTAATGAGCAGAGAAATGTTCTCTAGTCAAATAAGTTTGGGAAATGTTAAACGAAATAGTTTCTTTACTACATAACTTGCCAGAGCTTTCACTGTGTTAATGTGGTTTATGACACTACAAGATTCCCAAACTTATTTGACCAAGGGGAAAGTTAGGGGCAAGAGTTCCAAGAATCACATTTAGACAAATTGTGTCCCATTCATACAACCTGTGATTTTGCGGACTTTGATCTTAATCCCTCTCACTCAGCCTTTGCTTTTGCGTTTCTCTGCTGAGGATGTTGGTTCATGTTCATATGATAGCTTCTCAGTCCCTTGATCACTGTAGTTGCCTTTTACTGGGCCTTCATGCTCTCTCTGAGTGGTAGCATACACAAGTCCAGAGTCCTGTGCTGGGATTTGTTCCCAGGCTCATCCTGCTGATGCCCAGCACATTGGCCTTTGGATCACAGCAGCACATCATGCTGCCTTGTGAGAATATTTTGTAATGATTCACAGGCCTCTTTGTAGTGATTCATAGTAACTCAGACCATCATCTCAAATTTGTTTGCCCTCTGTTCCACTGGAATTATTTCCTTTTCATGTCAGTGTAAACCAGTAGAATTCTGCTTCTAATTAAAAACATTTAAATGTCAATAATGTTGCTTGTTGCTAGAACCTATCTGTGAAATTGAGATGGTCCTAAAACCCATAATACTTAGTTTCTACTTTTTAAAAAGCAGCCACAGTTATTTCCTTTGTAATCCAGACAATATGTTTTATTTTGACATAAGCATTTACTGAGTTTTTATTTGTATCGCTACTTTCCAAAGCCCTGGGGAGGAGGAGAGGCAGAACAATTGTATCTATTTGACTAGTATTTGAGACTTGGGATATCAAATACTGTATCATTCTTACTACTGAAGAGCTTATAGTACTGTATTTGAGGAGAGTCAGGACTTGTGAAATAAGCAGAGCAAATATGCAAGGAAATTTATAATTAGGGGCGAAAATATGAGCTTTAGTTTAGACATAAATGCTATAGTAGTCATAGAGAGGCAAGAAGGCAGACACCTGCACTCTGCCATAATAGTACTGAGGCAGAGAGGCCTGAGGAGGCATTTCAGGCAAGTGGAAAGCAAGATCAAGGATATAGGGCTAAAAATGAACCTGGTGTTTGGGAGAAAGTTTACCCCAAGTACGGTGGTAGTGGTGCTTCCTGGAATTGGTGACAAATAGGATGTAGCAACAGAAGTAGATGAAGAGGTCCAAGATAACTAGTAAGTTTCTGCAGGATCAGGAGGGGTGGTGTTTCCATTGAAAGAAAGCAGAATTTGGTTAAGGAGAGGGGGTTCACTTTAGGTGAATTTGAAATGAGAGAGCCCTATAAGATAGGAGCTTACAATGGGCTCAGTCGGGATACAGTGGGCAAAGCAACTGTGATGTTCTTAAATTATTCACTAAAATCAGACCATTTCTTAAATCTATAAAATATATTTTTTACTTTCCTTTTAAGAGAAGGTAAACTAACAGTGTTTAGGGAAATAAATCAGATTCAGATTGTTGACCTTGAAAAAAGGTTTGGTTTAGCTCAATTAATTCTTTCTGGCTAACTTTGTCCTGGGCTGCATCATACTGTGTTCTGGCATCTCATTTGCTCTTGATAGTCTCACTTGAGGGTTTAACAACTTCTCAAGCTGTGCTGCAGTTCTGTTCCCACCTAATGGTAACCTAATGGGAATAGGAGGCCTTTGTTTAGTGGAGTAGATCCCCAAGTGCTGTATCTGTGCTCTGCCAAAGGTAGAAACACATTGAAAACCATGCTGCACAAAATGCAAAATGCAGGTCAAGTTATTGTGAAGCCCTGAAATGAGATCCAGGGCTGGGCAGAGGATTTATGGGTTTAGAACCCAGTCTGCCTCATATAAAGAGTTTGCCCAAGAGGTGGGCCTCCTGTACACCTCTCAAAAGACAGAGGGACTTTTCTGGACTTCTGACTTGGGAAATCATAATTAAAACCCACACCTATATGGAAAAATGGGCTTCTGTGACATCCTGAAAATCATTAATAAACTAAAATGAGACAAGGATCTAGGTGGATAACTATCATTTTCTCTCACTCAGCTCCAGGTCTCTATGATCCCCAAAGCCTCTTGCAGCTCAGAAATTCCATGAAGCTGCCTTAAATATTTTCCCTAATAAGAAAACCCCTTCTGGAAATATCCAGTTGCTATACCTTTCTAAGTAAATTGATAAATAGGCCATTTGCTCTTAAAACATTTATTTTCAATTTAGAAAGCCATGCACATGATTCAACCCTCACAATCTTAACTTTTAAAATGAAAACTGCTTTTACATGGGGAATGTGGCATACATGTGTCTGTTATACTGCATTCCTGCCCAAATAAGTGTGCCCTTAGGCACACTCTTGTGCATATTCTGTTGCTAACTACACTTTGTCGGACACTGCTTTGTGAATGCAAACTTGAGACCAGTGCCCAGCTTCCTGTAATGCTAGTCCTACATTTCCACAGAACTCCTTACCTAACTGAATTCTTGAGTACTTTGTAGTCAACCCGAGGCTATGCTGAGTGTCACTTCAGTGTCTTGCAGGGAGTTTCAGCTGGCCTTGGTTCTATTTAGGCTGTGCAGGTAGACATATATGAGGTTTGGTTCTGGTTGGTGGTTGCTAATACCAGGTCACCTTGCTCACTGGTGAGTTCATTAAAACCCAAAAAGTCACACCTGTGTCCTGTGCGCGGGTGCTGCAGGCTTAGGTGGAGAAAAGCAGGGCTAGAATTGGAACTCAAAGCCCAGAATGGCAGGAGAGGATGTGGGGGCTCCACCCGATCGCCTCTGGGTTCACCAAGAGGGTATCTACCGCGACGAATACCAGCGCACATGGGTGGCCGTCGTGGAACAGGTAACTATTTACATTGTGCTTATTTCTTTATTGATTTTGCTTTCAATCAACTTGGATTCTAACTAGTCACAATATCCTAAAGTCTTTGGTTTTATTTTTGTTCATTTTTTTCCATTAGGGGACAAGTTTCCTAAGGGCACGAATCCAGCAAGTTCAGGTTCCCTTAGGTGACGCAGCTAGGCCAAGTCACCTTCTTACCTCCCAGCTACCTCTCATGTGGCAACTCTACCCTGAGGAGCGCTACATGGATAACAACTCTCGCTTGTGGCAGATCCAGCATCATTTAATGGTACACATGTTGCTTAATCATTTCCCATTGTATTGGGACTCTTATAACAGAGTACTCTATAAACTTTTCTTTTTCTGACAGGTCAGGGGAGTACAGGAGCTGTTGCTTAAGCTTTTGCCTGATGATTAACCTGGTATGTTTTTGGTTGTTTTTTGTTGTGTGTTTTTTTTCTCTCTACTGTCTCTCTTTCTTCTTTTTCACTCTGCTCGGTTGTGGTGATTTTAATGATCTATTTTTTTCCAGGTGCTGGGATTCTAGGAAGATATGCTCCTCTGTTCTGTTCAGTATATGGCAATCACTTCATCCACCACTGCAGTGCACCCATCTGTGGGCCTGGGGGAGGGAGTGGGTTGAAAAACTGCTCAAGAACACAGAAGTTTAGGAAGGGCCATGAAGAACACCGCAAGTGGAACTGCAGAGAGAGGGTTACACAGGCAGAAAGCGAGTCAACAAAAGCACTTAGTCAGGATACGTAACTTGAAATTTACTCCTTTGGAAGTTGCCATAGAACCTTTAATGGACATCATCAGCTGGAACTGGGATCTGATGAATCCCACAAAAGTCAGCACCTGCTACAGAACAAATGCTCTAATCACCAAGGACTTGGTACTGATTTAGAGAGAAGAGAGCAGCTTCTAGCAGCATCAACATCTATTGGTCGTTTATTTGCCCTGCAGCAATTCACCTGCCTTTCCTTCTCCCATCCTGTAAATATCGTAGGTTTTGCTCCAGTGTTTCCCATCCCAGTACTGACCTAACTTGGATCTACTGAGAACTTAGGGAGCTCTAGGGGAAAAAGGGTTATTTGCATTAATGAAATTAGCAACAAAGGCTCCTGGGCCTTTTTTCTTCTGAAATTGTCTTCAAATTATTAGAAGTTGCTGATCAAAATCGTGGGCACTTAAAATTATTCTCTGGTTACAGATATTTTAAATAAGCCTTTTCTGTAAGAGTTCTAAAAAACATTTTAGCTGCTTAACTAGCACCTTTCTCGGGGCCAAATATTGCTGATTCCTAGGAAAGCATTGACTGCCTGATAATTTCCAGAGTTAAGATAGTTATAACAGTTTATATACATTAAACCTTAGTTTTACTTTTTAAAAATCTTAGGAACAGTAGCTACCATGTAGCAAGTCCTTACTGCCATCCAGGCCCTGTTCAGTGCACTTTGTATACTTTATCACATTAATTCTTCCCTCAGTGCTTTGAGGTAGGTATGATCCCCAGTTTACACGAATAATAAGGGAAAAGGCTCGAGGAACTTGATCATTTACCAAGGGTGGTTTTGTGAATGATAGAGCTGGGCAGTGGGCAGGCCCTTCAGGCTGTGGCGTTGGCTCCTCTAGCTCAACATTGGTTTCAATATTCAGGATAAATTGGTTGAAGTCAGAGGTTTTTATTTCCATGTAAAGCTACTTATATCTTTCAAATCAAATGAAATGGATATTATAAAAATACAGTTGATTCATCCTATGAATGGGAAGAGTATTTTTCAGTGTAATTGTGTTCCAGCAATTGGAAGGGCATACTACTTGTCTCTGAAGAAAATTCCTTCTAGAGGGGCTTTAAAGTCTTTATAAAGAAAAGACAAAATAAAAATCATTTTTCTTATTTTAGTGTTCTGGATATGCTGCAGAAGGATCCGTGCCAGAAACAAGCCTGTGAAATACAGAAATGTTTACAAGGTAATATGTTCCATGCTTTTAAGATATTTTTCCACTTTATATGTGAACTAACTACAAGAGACCAATTGTTCTTTTTATCAGCAAAGTATATTAACTCCTCTCAGAATGTAATATTTGTGTAATTAACTTAGCCTGAAGATCTTCCTCACTGTATAGTCAAAGATGCGGAAAATAAAGTGATGTGATCTAAACTTGGAGTTTGCAATCCTGAGTGTAGAGTAGAATCACATGGAAAGCTTTAAAAACTTGCCTAGAACAATGAAATCAGACTTCATGTGGGTGGGGTCTGGGCAGGAATCTAAGAAGCTAACCAGGTAATTTTAATGTGCAGCCAGAGTTGAGAATTACTAGGCTGAGCAAAATCCTTTAAAAAAAGGAAGACTAGTTTTAAAATGGGTTTGTTATATTTAACTATGCCTGACAACTCACTTTTTAAAAGTGATCAGGTTAGAAGAGGGGTGTTGAAAATACAATTCGAATTCAGGCTGCCAAAGTCAGCAACTAACTCTTAAAGGCAAAAGTGAATGTCAACTAAAGTATATTTGATGTGATTTGTCCATTCGGTTTTCAATCAGCCAATACGTTTGACCAAATGCCAGAGGATTTAATTTTTTTTTTTGAATCAGTGAATGATTGTTGGCAGAACAAATGCAAAAGGCTTCAAGACTATGTGAATTAGAAAACTGACTTTTTTGATAATTTTCCCGTTATTAAAGTACAGTAATAGAGATGGACACCCTTGAAAATAGAGAAAGGCAGGAAGGAAAACTGTTGAGTCACCAGACTCAGCATCAAAGAAAACTCTTGTTTGGATGTTTTCTTTGACTTTTAACTTCTGTTCTTGAACTTTTCATCATGTGAGCAATGTTTTATTTAAAGTCTTTCAGTCCAGAGTGTTAATGTATACTAATGCCATTTTATTCATCCCTCCTTCCCTTTCTCCAAATTAAAAAAAAAAGGAAAACCTTTTAATCAATTAATTTCTCCCACATGAATCCGTAACTGATTTAAATTAGCAACCCACGGCTTAGGGAGAGTAGGAATCACGTTAGGGCTCATCACACACCTGCCGCAGTGTGGGAGGCTGGAGGGCACGGAGGGCTAAGAGCACTAGGCATTCCCTGGAGGACAAGTCATTTAATCATTTCATCCATGAGGTAGATGTTACTATGACCCCCATTTTACAGATGGGGAAATCAACACGGAAGTTATATAACTTGCCCAGTGTCACACAACTGGTAAGGGGTACAGTGAGGATTTGAATCCCGCTGGTCTGGCTCCTAGCCTGGGCACAGCCACTCCACTATACTCTTTCTAGTCGGAGGCTAACTCCCATGCACCCCATTTTAGTATTGAGGGACTTCAGTCAGTTGAAGCTGATCTAGAACCTTTAAGTCAAGTCCTCCTTGACTTAGGATCTATGTATAGCAGGGGTCTGCAAATGTTTTCTATAGAGGGCCAAACAGGAAACATTTTAGGCTTCGGAGGAGGAAGTCTCTGTTGGAGAAAGGTGTGGGGCGGGGAGAATTACATTATTAGCTCACAGCTGTATAAAAGGGTCGACCCTGAGGGTGCAGTTTAGAACCTCTGATGCACAGACTTGGTAGGGAAGGTATACCAGCCACCTTAAACTGTATGCAAAATAACATGCACGGTACATGCATTTTTCTAATTCACCAAATTATAAAGGAGTTAGTCACCCCGCAAAAGGGAATAGGTTAAGAAACCGTGCCCTACAAAAAGGCACATAAGCTATTAACCTTAAAGAAAAGAAAATGATATAGAAAAATACCTTTTGACTGCTTTGTATATCACATTTTTCTTCTTAATTAACGTGCTGACTGGTCTCTATATCAGAAAGAATTCAGTGGACTTTGATACATCCTTTCTCCCAGGTCTGTAGATACAATAAAGTAAAAAGGAGTGGGAAGCATTGATCTAAAACTCCCTGTGCCTTCGTCCTATGAGATCATGACTAGGTTCTGCCTGTCTGTTTTTCAGCCAACAACTACAGGGAATTGAAGTGTCAGGCTGTCATCCGAGAACTTCGCGAGTGTTGTGCTCGCTATCCCAAGGGAAGATCTGTCGTCTGTTCAGGATTTGAAAAAGAAGAGGTAGAAAAGCTGACACTGAAGTCCACATCAAAGTAAAGTTCTGCGGAGAAGTTCAGTGCCGCGCCACGTTTCCACCAAGCGAGTTTTATTTATCCTCCTGACTCTTCAGGCCAGGTAGCAGCAAATATCAAATGAAAAAGTCAACTATAAAAGTTAATAAATATGCCATCTATGCAGAACAGATAGAAATATATTAAACAAACATGTAGAATGTAATAAAACTGAGCTGCTAAAATAAACCTGTTAAGTGAAAATTTTTTGGTTTGGTACTTGTGATATTGTCACTTATAAGAAATGTATATTTAGTTTTTGTCTCCATTCCAGGCACAAAGCTCCTAAAACCCTTTGGAATTTCCTAAATGATAAGAGTGATAAATGATAAAGGTGTCTTTTGTAACAGTGAGATGAGGGAAAGCCCCTAGGTAACCCATGGATGGAGGCTGGTTGCCAGGGGAACCAACTACATGATTAGAGGATAGGAACTTTTAGTCCCTACCCCCATGCCCACCCCCAACTTCTGGGGAGGGGAGAGGGGCTGGAGAAGATTGAGTTCAATCACCAGTGGCCAATAATTTAATCAGTCAATAAAGTATTAGGTGAAAACAGCCCTCCAGTGACACCTTTCATAGATTACATGCTAAATTCAAAGGTTTATCTAACCCAAGCCCATATCTGTTGTATTTCCAATAATTTAAAGCAAAGCGTCTTCCCAAATGCAAGTAAGAGCATTTCTTTCTGCTTTTGTATCCGCATCACAGTGCCCGGCCAGAAGGCATGTCATACTTAGTGAGTGGTAGAAAAGGCATAGAAATGATTGTTGTTTTTAACAACCCCTAATTTATCATGAGAGAACTTTACTGGAAGTCAAGCAGGCAGCAACAGCATTAGAATTCTTAGGTAGTTTATCTGCTCTTTATATTCTCGTAATCAAAACAGATTACAGCAGATCCTTGTGTTAATACAAGGCTGCCGAAGAAAAGCTGTTGACAGTTGTCAGTAATTTCATGTAGTGAATGGGGGGTGCGGTGGGGGTGACAGTATCAAACAGGCCATTTGATAGCCTCCCTGCCCCCCCCCATCAAAAAAGAAAAAGATGACTTTCTAAGCAAGAGCAGAAACAAATTTTGATAGGTTCCTGTCTTAATCCATTCAAGCTGCTATAACAAAACACCACAGATAAGACATCTATTTCTCACAGTTCTGGCAGCTGGAAGTCCAAGGACAAGGCACCACAGATTCAGTGTCTGGTGAGAGCCTGCTTCCTGGTTCGTAGATGGCTGCCTTCTCGCTGTGTCCTCACATGGTACAAGTGGACAGGGAGCTCTGTGGGGCCTCTTTTATAAGGGTACTAACCCTTCATGAGGGCTCCACCCCCATGAACTAATCACCTTCCAAAGGCCCCATAGCCAAATACCATCACATTGGAGGGTAGGATTTTAACATGAATTTGGGGGTACACAAAGATCCAGTCTATAACAGGATCCTTTCTTGCCTCTTCCAGCATGCTAGAAAAAACCTACATTGCTGTGAATGGACTGAGATAGTCCCTAATCTGCAAATACCATTATTATGTGAGACCAACTGTTCTTTAAAGCAGCATTCCCCTAAGTGTTTCTAGGAATTGCTGTAACAAGGAAAAAAGTCTTCTGTGTTCAGATAAGTCTGGGAAATGCTAGGTTAGACATAATATGGGGTCACATGAGGATATAGCCCAATTCCCCCACCCCCAGTCAGTTGAATGGTGTCCGCCTGGCCAGCAGTCACAAGGAGCAGAGCAGCACATGCCCAGGTGTCTTCCCATGTCCTTGACAGCCAAGTCTCACCAGAATCTTTGTTTGACCTTGGCCTGCATGCGAGCTGTCCTAAGCATGACACCCTTCCTCTCCCCTCTGCTAGATAAGCCCCTGCCGAACCCTGGCCGAGTGCAGAAACTTACCTGACCGGGCCGCTATTGGGTCTTCCCCTAGTATAAGTAAGAAAGGCTATGTCCTTCCCCTCTGGTCCCCACATGGTTTTTTCAGACTAGCAAAGAATAGCTTGGCACTCTGAGGATTGGATCTCTTACATTGTACACAAACAGGTTTCTTTCTTGTAAGATTTCAAAGCTTTTCATATGCTAATGTGAATTATGATTCTTTGTGAAGGACTATTGTATGAAGTACTTCCAAAGTGTAATCAGCGAACCCATTTCGCAGACAACATCTCTCAGGGTGTATGTTTTCCAGAGAGACTTGGAGAAATGGTGCCTTAGAGATATTTGGTCCACATACCAGATTAACAGTGCTACAAGCCCATGAAATAATTTAAATGAACTCTTGTGCTACTGGTGAAACAATTTAATAAAACATTTTAAAACTATGTTATATACAAGTCTAAATTACATTTAAAATGATCAATTGATAGTGGTGCTGGGATTTACATTAGGAATCACATGATCAAATAGATTGCTTTCTGTACTTTATTACAAAATTATTTTTATTGAGTTAACTACTCAAGTTTCAGACTGTTTTTTAATTTTTTTTCCTAAGCAATACAAAATAAACATAAAAAAACTTTTTTCCCTAAGGTATATTACTTTATTGGGGGAGTTTAAAGCTTCAAATCAATTGTTCCTTCCTATCTTTAAATTCAGTCCTGTCTCAGTTTAAGTCAATGTCTATTGGCAGCATTGATTTAAATCTTATTCTTCTTAGCTGTTATGACAAACAGAAAAATAAAGCAGCCAGTAGAGAAGCTTAACATTTACTGAGCGCTTTTTATGTGTTAGGGACCATGATTAGCACTGAATCTCAGTCTTCAGGGAAGAACTGGGAAAGTAAGAACTATGATCTCATCCTGCATTTTAGAGACTAGAAGGCTTGTAGTGGTGATAAGTTTAATCCTTTAGTTAATCCTTTAGTAGTGACTGACCTCTTGGCTGGAAAGGTAGTTTTCCCTTTGTAATGGGTAATATGTGGGTGATATGTTGGTGCCCTACAAATATCCCCCAACCTTTCACCTAATAGCTTTAGCATCCACTGATGACAAAAGCCCCTGCTCTGCCATTATGATACAGTGTGACAATGCTCTTCCCTGCACCTACTCCACACTATTTCTATAACATTTAATAAACTGTTATATTACACTTATGTTCAGCATCTGAAGTTGTATGGCACCTAACTTAAAAGGCTTTAAAGGGCCTGTCAATTAGTCACCTTTAACAGCAGAACTGTAACTCTATTAGCACCAGCTCCCAACTTTGTATTTCAGTGTTTTCAACCTTGGCTGCTCATTAGAAACATCTAAGGCATGTTAAAAAACTAAAAAACAAAAAGCAACTCAGGCTGTCCCAATGGTACCCCAGAGCAGTGAAATCAAGAGTCCCTAGGATGACAGCCAGGTGTCAGTAGTTTGCAGAATTCTGCAGGTTGATTCCCATGTACAAGCAAGAATGAGAACCACTGCTCTCAATAATCCTAATGGTATTTCTTACCATTTCAAATTCAGAAAGGTAGACAGTTTGGGTGAGTCAATAAGCTGACTTAAGTTTTATTAAAAAAGTGAAAAAAGTGCAACACTCAGTTGTTGTTTTTTTTAAACATATCTTTATTGATTTCAGAGAGAGGAAAGGAGGGGGGGAGAGAGAGAGAGAGAAATATCAATGATGAGAGAGTCATTGATTGGCTGCCTAGCCCGCAACCTGGGCATGTGCCCTGACCAGGAATCGAACCCCAATCTCCTGGATCCTAGGTCGATGCTCAACCGCTGAGGCACGCCCAGCTGGGCAACACTCAGTTTTCTTTAGAAAAATAGTGCTCTTAAAATTCATGATTCCTTAAGAATCAAACATCACAGATGTAAGCCATACCATATGATTTCTGGGAAATCAGGTCTAGATTAAGATATATTTTCTGCCCAGTTCTCCAAGAGATCACACAAACAATGTGTAAGTGACTAAACAGGTCCCATACTTGGACTTCATGACAAAGAAACAAAGCTAAGTTGGTTGAGGAGGCAGAGAGGGGGGCAGTCTAATTTATTCTATAAGGTCTAAAACTGGCCTGAAGTGAGTTTCCTTCAGAGAAGAAACTGAGATCATCATGAAAATTAATGATTCTCAGAAATTTCAAATCCATCCGTATACCATTTTTTTCAACCAGAGATTTATTGTATTTTCCCAACTAAACAAAAGTCGAGATTTCAAATAAGAGCCCAACCATTAGTTATGTCCATCTTTCCACAAATGCCAAACAAGAGGATGACGGCGAGAACATTTATATGTTAACTGCACCGTAACTGCGTTTTGAAAACACAAGCACCCACCCAAAGAGTGTGTTAGCTACAGTTATGTACGAGCCACTCCTTCAAGAAGAATGAATAAGGGAGAGTGGGAGGGAGGAGGGGAGAGAAGGGATAAAGGTAGGGGTGGAGAAGGGTGGGAGGAGGGAGTGAGAGCATGAGCATGAATAAACCAATCCCTTCTGTTATGTGATAACGTGAACAAATCCTCCATGTGAGAATACTGCTAACCAATTTTCTTACTCAATAAAACATTTGAAACAAAAAATAATAATGTCTTCCAACTTTAATCACCTCCTATCTTCTGCCAGCATCCGTGAGGTGGGTAACTTCCTGGGTCCAGTAGGGAGGGCTTTAAAAAAAAACCTGTCTTTATTGTTGAAAGTATTACAGATGTCCCTCTTTTTCCCCCCATTGACCCCCCTCCACCCTGCATCCATCCACCCCCAAATAGGGAGGGTTTTCACCCAAGTAGTCGGCCAGGTGAGGAAGTCTAGGCCCGCCTCCCTGTCCTGTGCTGACCGTCCTAGGCTGAGTGGTGAGAGGCTGAAGCAAACAGGGCGGCAGGAGCAAAATCTTATTAGTATGTTATCCTAATGGCAGTGACACTCATATGACAATAGGGATGCTCAGGCAGGAATCCCTGAGGAGTCAGCACTGAGGAGTCTCCCCTTAGAGAGTCCAAAAACATCAGAGTATTTGTTGAGCCTAAATGCAGCCATGTAAAGTGAAAACGCCCCTGGATCCCTCTCCCATTTCCTCTGACACCAGGAAGAAGCTCTACTGTATCGGCCCCAAGTCCTCATCCTACCTGGTTCCATCTCAGAAGGAATGCTGGGTCAGAGGGTGGCCCAGAGTGGCGAGGACACTGCAGCTTGAGGAGCCAAGGGAGAACAAAAGCTTCTTAGGGGCTCCAGGTACCACCACGTTGTGGGTGTGTTTTGTGCTGGTACCAACATCACTCAGTGCCAGAGGAGATTCTCCCTTTTGGGGTCAAGCTACAGGCAGAGAAGCCGAGGGCGGCATTACCACATTCCTGCCAGCAGATGATGAAACTATAAACCTGTTCAAAGTCAAGTTGCTCAAGTGCAACCACACAGAGCACGCTGAATTGCTCAATCAGTCAAGGAAAAACTGCTGTCTTTTCACCCCCCCGCCCCCCACTAAAAAGGACTCCCAGCACATTATTGGACTCTAGGTACTGGAGAAAAATAAGTGCCTCACTAAACAGGCCTCACTAGTCAAATGAAAATAGTGCATTCATGGCTATGGTAGCCTGGCCCTGGTGTCTTGGTTTTGCATGAAGGGGTGGCAGCTCTTCTTTTAAAGAAAATCTTTTCTCACACTTCACCACCTGAAGCAAAGCTACTGGCAATAGGGCCTCAATTGAGAGGCTCCCCTAAACGCCTGAGCCTACTTCACTGGTGGTTCAGCTCACCTGAAACCCAAGATGTGTGCCAGACCACTGCCACTGCTCCACATCAGCACCAGCTCTGCACAGCCACAGGTGGTGGCCCACTCAGTGGGCAGAACTCAGGGCTATTCTCATAGCAGCAGGATGAGGCCAACGTGGAATATTGACCTCAACCATGCCTCTCGGGTCCCAGAAGCAGACAGCTGGAAATAAACTTTAGATAGGACCTATAGAACTTATTTCAGTCTATTTAATATTACAACCCACTCAAAGCAGCTTAGACCAACCTGCTAACCTTTGTTATCACCTATAATCACAGAAAAAAATAGATGGACAAAAGGCAACTCACACATTACTAGAGAAGCATTCAGTGGCCACTCTCTCCAACATGCAACTGAAGTGTACAGGGCACTTCAGTTAGGTTTTATAGTCACGATTCCATTGGTCTGGATGAGTCACATGAGTAGAGTCATCATATGGCTTCAGCTTTGATCGTCATATTTGACATAACCCAGGTACCCAGGCATCAGAAGCAGAAGGTAGGGAACTAGGGAATAACTCAGTGTCTTCAAAAAATATACTGGAAGTCAAAAAGGACACATAAGATTGAGACTTAAGAGATATATCATCCAAATGCATTGTGGACCTTATATGGATTTTGATTCAAACCGACCAAATATAAAACTTAAAAGACAGGAAATCTTGAACACTGACTAGATATTTGATGATATTAAAGAATTATTAGTTTTTGGTATGATAATAGGGTATTGTATTTATGATTTTTAAAGAGTTCTTACCTTTTAGAGATACATACTAAAATAGATAAAATGACACATTTGGTATTTATTTCAAAATAATTGATAAAACAAGCTATAATTTGATTGTCATTGTAGGTGGGTGATGGATACACAGGGGGTCATTGTATTATTTTCTCTACTTTTGTATATGTTTGAAAGTTTCCATAATAAAAAGTGAAAAAGCTTTAAGTTCTTATATAAAAATATGCAACATAGAGGCTCATAGTATTACTACTGGGGACAATTCATACACACTGCAAGCAAAATAACTTAAGCTGCCTTTAAGTACTGCCGTAGTATAATGAGAAAAATGCAAATGGATGAATTAGGAAAAGTTCCACACATCCACTGGTAGCTACAATTTCCACATTCAATACATCATTCCCAAGATAAGTTAAAAGGCAAACACTTTAAAAGGCAGGCCTTGAAAACATACATTTGCAAGGGATCATGTGCAAGTTTAAGAGCTAATTCCAAGTTTTCTGCATTCTCAGAACTCATAAAGTCTCAATTCTTTGCATCAGTCCCTTTTCCAGATACCTTTGTATGAGATCATTATTCATGTATTCAGCAACTAGTGAGTACCTATTAAGTGCTAGGCTCCATGGGTAAAATAGTGAACGTACAAACCTTGTCCTCTAGAAGCAGATATTCTAAATAGGGTTGCAGATGTGGTATCAGGCCATTAGAGCAAAATGTGCTAAGATTCTGAGCATATGTGTGTCCATATACTTTTATTTTAAAGAGTAAGTCTAAGAGTCAGAGTCATGAGACAGCAGATTACATTTCATGATGGAAATAATTTATTTCACATGTGCTATTGCCACCATTTTCAATTCTGAATACCTGGGATGCTACCTCTTTAACACTCTGGTTCAAATGTTTATATATTTTATACTAACTGGATAAAGAAATAGTAGAATTGGCAGAGGAGCTAGGACTAGTCCTAATGCTTTGTCAAGAAGTAAAGAATACCTCACATTTCAAAGCTTAAAACCAAAAATCCAAGAGCTTCCTCCTTCTCCCACCTAAAGTCACTTATTTTACCATAAACAAACCCTTTGGGAATAGCCACGAGATGCATTATTCTGTATGGTGGAAAACCCAGATAACATCTTTAATGCCCCAAAATGATTTGTTAAGTCTGACTATACACTGTATCTATTGGTTAATTTCCCTAAAGATTTTCCCACCAAACACAGTATCTTCAGTGCAGCATATATACGTTTAGCACAAGTTCATTCTATATGCATAATTTTTCAATTGCAGTGCTTATGCCAGGATTACTATAGCAGTTATAAATACCTCTTTTTGTAATCTAAAACCAACTAAAAAAGAAAGTAGACACCAAAATCTTTCTTGGTTAAAGGCAAATGTATTCAGTTCCTTCCCATGGAGCACATAATGAGGTGTCTACGTGCTTGTTATTCCTTTTCCAAATCAAGTTTGGGGCAATCTTTGAGGATCCATTCATCCTCCATGGTGAGCCATCTTGCACTGTGTGCTAGTATGTTATGTAGGGGGGAAAGGAACATTCTTGCTGACCTATACATTAGTCAAGTGGGGAGTGTTCTGGGAGGAGAGCTAATGTCTATTGTCTCTTCCGCTGTTGTAGTGAGGCTCACAGTAGGGCTGTATCAGTTTGTATCAACAGATGCCTATAGAAGCCATTCGTATATGCTACAGCAGGGAGGAAGGCACAGGAGAAGAGGTCAGGGAGGAAGAGGAGGCTCGATGTCTTATGATGGAGTGAAGAGGCTGGTCTAGGTGGAAAAATCAGGACTAATGGAAGTGAAGTTGTTCTCCTTAGGATGCCATGCCAAGCAGAAAGCCTCCGAAAAATCCACCAGTCACTAGAACGTTCTTCTTCACGAATGACACCATCTAGGAACAGAAGATAGCATAATGGGCTATTTTACTAAGGATAGTATTAGAAAAAATCGTCTCTATCATCTATGCAATCTTACAATGCCAATCCCCTCATCTGTTGAGTAGTTTGTACTTTACCCACAGGGCAATGGAAACTATGAATGGACATACATGTGAAAATGACTTCTGGCTGCTGTGGGGAGAAGACTACAGGAGGCCCAACAGGAAGAGGACACAGATCAGGAAGTGAGACAACCGGTTTTTGGATCAAGGTGGTGGCAGGGGTGCTACTGTAATCAAATTCAAGAGATGTTTTTGAGCCCTAGCCGGTTTCGCTCAGTGGTTAGAGCTTTGGCCCATGGACTGAAGGGTCTCCGGTTCAATTCTGGCCAAGGGCACATACCTCAGTTACAGGCTCGATCCCTGGCCCTGGTCGGGGCATGTGTGGGAGGCAACCAATCGATGTGTCTCTCTCCCTCTCACTCCCCCTTCCACTCTCTCTGAAAAGCAATGGAAAAAATATCCTTGGGTGAGGATTTCAAAAAAGAGAGAGAGATGTTTTCGAGATAGGACTTTGTGTGACCAGATAACTGGCCATATGGGGGATGAGGAAGAGAAGTCAAGGGCAACCCAATGGATTCTGTCTTTAGTAATAGAGCTAAGAAATCTGCCCAAAAGTTCATGTAGGAACAGGGAAGGACAGAGTTCATGGGGCAGTTATGGGGAAAGAGTAAAGCTGTAACAATAAACTGGTTAGAGGTAATTCAAGATTTCTAATTTCACTCCTTCCATTTTCTTAAACACCTACACTCCAGTGGAGGCTGCTCACTCTGAATCTCTCCTCCAAATTTCTCCATACATTCATCATATCCATCACATCTGTCCATCTATCCATCCATCCCCCTCTGAGACCTCTTCTCAAGCAGATGCTATGAATTCTTATTCTCACACTTCACCACATCAGAGGATGATTAATAGGTGAGATCCTTATTTTCTTTAAAATTCCCAAAGCCTCCTACCTTCTATAAAAGTTCCCACTTTGCCCTGGCTAGTTTGACTCACTGGTTAGAGTGTGGGCCCCCAGAACGAAAGGTCACGCGTTTGATTCCCAATCCAAGGCATGTACCTTGGTTGCAGTTTCCTCATTCCTAGTGGGAGGCGTGTGAGAGGCAGCCAATCAATGTGTCTCTCTCACATCGATGTTTCTCTCTCTCTCTCCCCTGCCTTCCTTCCCTCCCTTCCACTCTTTCTAGAAGTCAATGGAAAAAATATCCGCAGGTGAGGATTTAAAAAAAAAGTTCCCAATTATCTGAAGCTCAGAACATACACCCGGCACCCTTTGGCTCCTATGTCTGTGTTCTATAATCTCCATTTCAGAGAGAACTTCGGTAAGAGAACTTTCTTCCAAGTACAACAACCACCTTCAAAAGTGTTCATAGGGACAACACATCTGGCATTCTGGCCTAATCATTTCTGGAACTGAAGTACAATGACTTCATCACCCAACCATTTAAAGCCACTCATATCCTGACCTTCCCCTGACCTTTTCCACTCTAGTACTCCATCCTCCTAAGACCCAACAGCCCCCTCACTTGCACTGGGCCTAAGTCTTCCTGTGTCACTTTCACTCTCCCTGACTCAAATGG
The DNA here is from genome assembly GCF_964146895.1 of Miniopterus schreibersii. Classification (NCBI taxonomy): domain Eukaryota; kingdom Metazoa; phylum Chordata; class Mammalia; order Chiroptera; family Miniopteridae; genus Miniopterus; species Miniopterus schreibersii. The sequence goes on along the minus strand of NC_138104.1, from coordinate 69,480,051 downwards.
ACTTCCTATTTCCCTCCTTGAGGCACTGTCTTTTGCCATCTGCCATTAGGGGGAATGGGCGAAAAAATCATACAACTTCCTGAAATAATTGCTTTCTTTCATTATCTTTACTTTCTTACTTCCTGCTCACTCCTCAAGTTGTTGCAGTTTGGCTTTCAATTCCACCACCCCACTAAAACTGTTCTCACTGAAGTCACTATTGTGGCTAAATACTGAATTTTATCATTTTCATTCCCTACCTCCTCTGAGCGGGGAAACAGCCATTATCCCTGAGGCATGTGACAGTGCCAGGCCATGAACAGGAATACCAAAATTTGTGGAATAAACAAATTCCAAACCTTCTGGTCAGCTTATAACAAGTTCCCTCTATGAGTCAACAGTTGGTCCTAATTAAACATTAACCTTATTCTTTTTATTATTATACTTCCAGTATCATTAAAGTTTTCAACAATCATGTATTACTTTTGTAACAGTTTGAATAAAAAAGGCAAAATGATGGGAAAATTGGGCAGATACATGCAAAAAAATGAAACTAGATCACCAACTTACATCATACACAAAAGTAAATTCAAAATGGATAAAAGACTTAAATGTAAAACATCAAATCATAAAAAATCCTAGAGGAAAACATAGGCAGCAAAATTTCAGACATCTCTCATAGCAATATGTTTGCTGAAACATCTCCTAGGGCAAGAGAAACTAAGGAGAAATGGGACTGCATCAAAATAAAAAGCTTCTGCACAGCAAAAGAAACCATCAACAAAACGAAAAGGCAGCCCACTGTATGGGAGAACGTATTTGCCAATGAAATATCTGAGAAAGGGTTAATACCCAAATTATTTAAGGAACTCATGCAACTTAACAAAAGGAAGAGAAACAATCCAATTTAAAAATGGCACAGGACCTAAACAGACACTTCTCCAAAGTGGACATACAAATGGCTAAGAGACATATGAAAAAATGCTCAAAATCACTAATCATCAGAGAGATGCAAATTAAAACCACAATGAGATAGAAACAAGATGGTGGCGTAGGTAACAGCTGCACCCGCCGCCTCCCGCAACCACATCAAAATTACAACTAAAATACAGAACCACCATCACTCAGAGCCTCCTGAAATCTGGCTGAACAGAAGCCCCACAACCAGGGAACTGAAGAAGCACCGAGACCAGTAGGAGGGGCGCAGACGCAGAGACCTGGCCCCGGGCCCACACCCGGTGCCACGGTTGAAACCCGGGAGGGAATCTCGGCGGTGGGGTTTCCCAGAGGAGGGAGGGGTCCCAGCCCCACAGCAGGCCCCCAGCCCAGGGCTCCAGGGCTGGGAAGAGACGTCCCCACAGCTTCGGGCTGTGAAACCAGCGGGACTGTAGCTGAGGGTCTCGGAGGCTGAGGGAGCCCCAGCAGCTCCTCTTAAAGGGCTGGTGGATGGACTCACTCAGACATGCTCCCTCTGAGCCCAGCGCCAGGCAGCAGCCAGAAAGGAAACTGGGACACTTGGGGAGGAACTAACTTGCCTGAAATCCGGGTGAGAGGTGGAGGGGCAGCTTTCTCCCAGGCAGAAGAGCTGGCAGAGGCCACTGCTCCTTTGGTGAGTCCTCTCTGTGCACAGCGGGCCTGCAGGCGCCATATTTGAATGGCCAGCACCCGAATCACACCTTTGGCCCCACCCCTGTGATTCCCGGAGGCCCCACCCCTCCCTGCCTGCAGACTCATCCAAGCCATTTCCAGTGGTTTTTCTGTACAAGTGGCCTCTCGAGCCTCATGCTTAGGATTTTACTAAAATCTCTCAAAAAAGCACCAGCGTGCCCCATATGGCTTGATAAGTGGCCCCAGGCCTGGCACTAGCAGCAGCCTGCATTGGCTCATAGCTTGGCCTCTGCTGGACAACACCAAGCCCAGCACAAGTAGCAGCCATCTACGGTTTGCTGTGTAGCTCATGCTGGGTGGCCCTGGGCAAGGCACTGGTACAGGCTGACTTTGCACCTCCCAGGAGGCCTCAGAGACAGTGCACCTGGTTGTTAGACTCAACCACGCTGTATTACAACCCTACCACATCCACAAGTGACACACTCAAGGGGCACACTTGGTGAACACCAAAGCTCCACTGAAGTAAATCCTGCTCCTTAGGGGTGTCTCCAGCACAGCAGCTCTCTGGCTGTAGTTGCAGCTGGTCCTCACAGCTGATTGGTCTGGGGGTCAGTTCCTCCCAGGGATGCCAACAGCAACCAAGGCTCAACTACAACAGGACAGTGCACACAACCCACACAGGGGAGCACCTCGAAGGCCCAGCTCAGGTGACTGGGGAGGCTGAGCCACTAGGCCCTACAGGACACCTACTACACAAAGACACTCTACAAATTCCAGGAGACATAGCAGCTCTACCTAATACATAGAAACAAACACCAGGAAGCAGCCAAAATGTGGAGGCAAAGAAACATGTCACAAAGGAAAGAACAGAAGAAATCTCTAGAAAAGGAACTAAATGAAATAGATCCAAGCAAGCTAACAGATACAGAGTTCAGAATAATGGTTATAAGGATGCTCAAGGACATTAGTAAGAGTATGATGAAAATAACTGAGAAAATTGATGACATAATAAAGTACCAATTTGAAATGAAGGCTACAGGAACTGAAAGGAAGAATAATTTACAGGGAATCAACAGCAGAGTAGAGGACGCTGAGAATCAAATCAGCAATTTGGAACATTAAGAAACAAAAAACGCCCAACCAGAAGAGCAAAAAGAAAAAAGAATCTAGAAATATGAAGATAGCATAAGGAGCCTCTGGGACTTCAAGAGGCCCAACATTCGTATTATTGGGATGCCAGAAGGAGAGGAAAAAGAGCAAGAAATTGAAAACCTATTTGAAAAAATAATTACAGAAAACTTCCCCTACCTGGGGAAAGAAACAGACTTACAAGTCCAGGAAGCACAGAGGGTCCCAAACAAGAGGAACCCAAAGAGGCCCACAGCAAGACACATCATATTAAAATGACAAAGGTTAAAGACAAAGAGAGAATCTTATACGACTGTCGGCTGATTTCTCAACAAAAACTTTGCAGGCCAGAAGGGAGTGGCAAGAAATATTCAAAGTGATGAAAAACATGGAACTACAACCAAGATGACTCTACCCAGCAAAGCTATCATTTAGAATTGAAGGTCAGATAAAGAGCTTCTCAGACAAGGAAAAGCTAAAGGAGTTCATCACCACCAAACCAGCACTACAGGAAATGTTGAAGGGTCCTTTAACAAGAAGCTAAAGAGCAAAAGAATCTGATGAACTAAACAGATCCAGAGACATTGATGCATGTAACAGACGATCATATTTCAGAGGGAAGGGGGTGGAGGGTGGGAAGAGATTAACCAAAGAAGTTATATGCATATATGCATAACCCACGGACACAGACAATGACGGGTTGAAGGCCTGGAGAGGGGGTGGGAGCGAGGTGGAGGAGGTCAATTGGGGGCAAAAAAATGGGACACCTGTAATACTTTCAACAATAAAGATAAGTTTTTAAAAAAATGCTACTAGCATAAGGTAAAATACTGATCAATAAAATAAAATTGAGAGTCCAAAAAAAGTTAAAAAATTAAAAAATAAAACCACAATGAGGTATCACTTCACACCTGTCAGAATGGCTACCATCAACAAATTAAGGAACTAGAAGTGCTGGGGAGGGTGTGGAGAAAAGGGCACCCTAGTACTCTGCTGGTGGGAATGCAGACTGGTGCGGCCACTATGGAAAGCAGTATGGAGTTTCCTCAAAAGATTAAAAGTTGACCTGCCATTTGACCCAGTGATCCCACTTCTAGGAATATATCCTAAGGAACCTGAAACACCAAGCACAAAGAACTTATCCACCCCTATGTTCATAGCAGTGCAATTTACAATAGCTAAGGTCTGGAAACAGCCCAAGTGCCCATCAGTAGATGAGTGGATAAAAAAGCTGTGCCACGTTGACACCATGGAATACTATGCAGCTGTAAGAGGAAGGACCTTTTATCCTTTGGCACAGCATGGAGGGAACTAGGAAGTATTATGCTAAGTGAAATAAGCCAGTCAGAGAAAGACAAGTATCATATGATCTCACTTATATGTGGAACATAATAAACTGATGAACAAAGTGGACCCAGAGACATAGAAGCATGGAACAGACTGAGGGATCTCAGAGGGAAGGTGGGGGGCGGGGAGAGATTAATCAAAGAACTTACACGTTTAAAGAAAAAAAAAGGCAAAATGAGGAAAGTGTAACTTTCATACCTGAGCTTGAGGAAGAGGGATGGAAGGGGGAAGGAAGGGGGGAAAGGAGGGGTGGGATTATCTGTGCTTCTGGGTCCCCACAAATGCCACTTTCCACTCTGGGTAAAAGACCAACTTGGGCCAACCACTCACCATCATACAAAAACTGTCATCATGTACCTGGCAATGTGGAGTTGTATGTTCAGTATTTTTCTAGTCTAAGTCATTTACCATTCATCTATCTGCTTTCCAACTCCCAAAACCTGGCTGACATTTGTTGTCTACTGGTATTCCTCTCCTGTTCTCTTGGTTCTTGTGGGTTTAAACATTTTTATTTTGAAATATATTTAGATATATTTCAGCCCAGCCGGTGTGGCTAAGTGGTTGAGCATCGATCCATGAACCTGGAGGTCACAGTTTGATGCCCACTCAGGGCACATGCCGGGATTTCGGGATTGATCCCCAGTAGGGTGTACAGGAGGCAACCGATCAATGACTCTCATCATTGATGTTTCTCTCTCTCCCTCTCCCTTCCTCTCTCTGAAATCAATTAAAAACACACACACACACACACACACACACACAAACATATTTAGATATATTTCAGAAGGAAGCAGAGATAAATGCATGTGTTTAATCTGCCATGTTTAGCCCAAGTTCACCTACTACCACCTATTCTATTTGATTAAATGGCTTTCTCCTGTAACTACTAGAGTAAATCATAAATCCTTCCCCTTTCCTATGTGAATCTGGAACTCCATTGCTCTGGGCTATGGAAAGTGCCAGGCACCTGGATCCTGGTTTATTTCTCTGCAGTTCAGTGCACTTATTTCTTTGGGACATTTGACATCTTTTTAAAGGTAATACATCAGTAGCAAAATACATCTTTTTAAAAAGGAAAAAAATTTCCTGTTCCTCCAGTGCCAGCCAATATAAGCTAACTCAGTTTTATGCATTAGATCAGAGGTTAGCAAACTATACATCATGGGCCAAATCCAGTCAGCTGCGTGTTTTTAAATAAAGTCCCATTGCAATACAGCTGCCCTCACATATCATCTATGGTTATTTTCATGCTACACAGTGGAGTTCAGTAGTTGTAACAAAGACCAAATGGCTTACAAACCATTTAGCCCTGTACAAAAAAAGGTTGCCATCCCCAAGGCTAGACATTCCACCAGTTTCATGTAGAACAGGTAAAGTATGGACATTTCAGAGGTGTGCACATGGATACGGAAGTGATCCTACTGGCTGTACAATGTTCATCCTTATCCTCCCCACTTGCTGCACTGCCCCCACCCTTACAAGAACTAGTTCAAGAGATGACAGACTCACATATGCACACATATCACTTTGCATTCTCACTCACTGACAAGTCACCAAACACTTTAATTACCCAGCTTTAAAGAAAATGTCGCAGGCCCAGCCAGAGTGGCTCAGTTGGTTGAATGTTGTCTGCTCAGGGCACATAACCTGGGTTGCTGGTTTGATCCTCAGTAGGGGCATGTACGGAAGGCAACCGATTGATGTTTCTGTTTCTCTCCCTCTCTCCCTCTCCCTCTCCCTCACCCTGCCCCTCTCCCGCTTTCTCTCTTTCCCCCCCTTCCTCTCTCTTTCTCCCCCTCCTCCTTTCCTCTCTCTAAGCATGTCCTCAGGATTTAAAAAGAATGTCTGAGGTGAAGCTATTCCATCCAGAGCTGGCAAATAGGTGAGTCTAGCCCCCTTTTTGTACACACAAAATTGTCTGCACCCTTCACACACTTCACATAAACAAAACCAGTCTCACCTCCTCAGCTTTGCTTTTCACCTCTGTAGGTATGTGGTTGTTCTTACGGATCTTCAGCTGTTCCTTGGCTTTCTTCATGTCCTTCTCTACTCGTTGCCAGTCAACTTTGATGTATCCAGTATGGTTTGCAATCTATAGTTTCAAAGATAGCAAGAAACAAGAAACACAAGCTTGTTATTTCTTTTTGTCAAGGTAAATCACTGAAGTACATTATCAAAAACCCTTCTGACTTTCCATTTTTGGAGACATTTGTCTTCCAGATCTTTGTGTGATGGCGACATTCACTCATCATCTACTCAGCATCCACCCTATGTGCAAGGTCCTATGTCTGACATCAGAATTCAACAGACTGCCCTTCAATGACTGCTGGCAATTCTTTTACTTTACTTGTACTCTTACCCCTCTCTAAAAAGTTTTAAGTTAGCTTAAAAAATAAAATGCTAAAATCAGAATTGGAAGTCAAGATGTAAGGTGAAGAAACAAGCTTTACAGCCAACAGAAGTCTGTTTCTTGAACAGAGCAAGGCTTTCAGGTAGCAATTAGTGCTGCTCAGAAAATCCAGCACATGGCCCCATAGAGATTTCTCACAAGCAACTTCATGTAACGGGTACCGGGAGAAGTACACCAGAATATAACTATAGAATATGCCTACTTCCCTTGGTAAAGACAGCAGGTGCAAACACTAAAACTCGGGGAAAACAATTTCATCAAGAAAGTGTGAACTGAAAAAACTAATTCAAACACGCAGGTTTTTAATGGATTAGTATTATCCATGGAACCAAGAAACTGCTTACAGCCTATCAATCAATCCCCCATCAATATTGCTTCTCTCCAACAAATTTTTGTTAAGTTATATCTACCTGAATATCTCCAAGTATCTAAAACTGAAACTCTTTTCCCCTCTATAGCTTCCTCCTGCATTGTTGCTCTTCATCTAGTCTCTATTTTAGTTAATGGCACCACCAACTAAGTTACCCAACCCTGGCTGCAGAAAATATCTGCAATATATATAATAAACAAAACATTAATATTCATAAAAAGTGAAATTCTTCTAGAGATCGATAAGAAGAAAAAAAAAAACTTAAAAAATAGGTAAAGGCACCAAAGTAAAAGTTCACCTTCACAAGTAATCAAGGAAATGAAAACTAATGAGCTACTATAACTTTTTATCAGATTGGAGACAATTAAAAGATTGAAAATATCCAGCATTTGTAAGGATGTGGGAAAATAGATGCTCTTATCCACTCTTACTGAGAGTGTTACCTAGTAGCTTTTCAAGAGAGTAATTTGCCATTATCTAGCAACACCGAAACTGCGCGCACCATTACACCACACCCAGAACAGCAGCTCATCATGGCAGCTTTACTTCTAACGGTCAATTACAGGAAATAACCCAAATGTCCTACAGGATCTGTATGCTGAAAACCATGAAATGCTGAAGAACTCCAAGATGACCCAAATAACTGTAGGGACAGGCCATTTACACAGAATGAAGACTTGACATAGAAATAACCTCCAATTCTCTCCAAATTGAGCTACAGAGTTCTCCCAGTCCCAGCAGGATGTTTTACAGATGGATAAACAAGCTCATTCTAAAATGTGTATGGAAAGGAAAGAAAGTAGAAGAGCCAAAATGATTTTTTATAAAGAACAGAGTTGGAGGAATCATACTACCTGATCTTAAGACTGACTATAATATCACAGCAATCAAGACAGTGTGGTATTAGAGAAGGGATAGATACATAGATTAATGGGACAGAATCAAAAGTATAGAGCCCTGGCTGGTGTGTCTCAGGAGTTAAGAACATCAGCCCACACACCAAAGTGTCTCGGGTTTAATTCCTGGTCAAGGGCACGTACCTGGGTTGCATGTACGATCCTCGGTTCTGGTTGGGACGTGTGCAGGAGGCAACTAATCAATGTGTCTCTCTCACATTGATGTTTCTCTCTCTCTCTCTCTCTCTCTCTCTCTCTCCCCCTCCCTCCCTCCCTTCCACACTCTCTAAAAATCAATGGAAAAAATATCCTTGGGTGAAGATTAACAAAAAAATAAATGAAAATAATAGAAAGTATAGAAACAGACAACCCAATTTAAAAATGGGAAAAATACCTAGACACTTTACCAAAACAGATGAAAAGATGTTCCACATCATTAGCTGTATCATTCTGTATCTATCAACTGGGGAAAAGCCTTAGGACTGGGGACAAGTGCCATAAGAGCAACTAAAGCTATCAGGAATCTAGGAATAAAATCAAACCACAGATATACAAAACCTATATGGAAAAAAATAGTAAAAGTCTATGCAAAGACATTTCAGAAGACCCTGAAAGGGAGCTATGATAAGAAATAAATAGTTATGTCTCCATGTTATAAATGACAAAATAAAATGCAACTAGTAATTGATAAAATTTGATTCAAAGGTCACTGGAGTTTCAAATAGTTCATGTAAACAAGTGCAGAGGCTATTCTCATGTAATATATTATAGCTCCTCATACCACATCCCTAATGGGCAAGTGGAATTTCCAAATATCTAGGAATATTCACATACAGACCTGAAGGAGAAAAAATCCTCCTCCCACAGCTGTTGCAGCCAACTTTCCAACCTTCTGGAATATGAAGCCTGTGCACCTACAAAAATCAAACCAACATCAGACAAGTTGATAGCCTGTTAGGTATACAGAAACAGTTGTGAGAGATATATATATACACACACATATATATACATATATATAATGAAATATTAAATATATAAATATTATATATATCTGAAATATTATTCAGCCATAAAAAATTGAGGAAATCTTACCATTTGCAACACCATGGATGGACCTAGAGGGCATTATGCTAAGTGAAATAAGTCAGACAGAGAAAGACAAATACTGCATGATCTCATTTATATGTGGAATCCTAGAAAAAGAGATAGAGAGTAGGGGGAGGGAGAATTGGAGGAAGGTGGTCAAAAGGTACAAACTTGCAATTATAAACACCAGGGATGTAATGTACATGATGACTATAGTTAACACTGCTATATGATATATAGGAAAGTTATTAGGAGAGCAAATCCTCAGAGTTCTCATCACAAGGAGAATTTTTCTTCTTTTCTTTTTATTGTGTTTATATGAAATGATGGATGTTAACCAAACCTGCTATGATAATCATTTCACAATATATGTAAATCAAACCATCATGCTGTAAGCCTTAAATTTATACAGTGATGTATGTCAATTATTTCTCAAAAAAACTGGGGGAATATGAGGATAGATAATAACAGTACCAATTTCAGAGTTGTGAGAAGGAAATGAAATATATATATATATATATATATATATATACTTTAAACAGTACCTGGCATGTAGTAAATACTATGTGTAGCCATTAAACAGCACTTTAACATGATGTTTAGATAAATGCTACACATTAAGTGATCTATTTCACAGAATTCAACAAGCTTTTATTGGTTAAAGGAGATTATTCCTGTAACCACAATACTAAACCATATAAAAAAAAAAAAGACACTGGACATCTTTCACATCACTTACCATCCAGTGACACCTCCAATTAGCAGCTGAGTTGCCACGCTATACTTCTCAGCTGAGGGGCCAGTTTCCTGCCCGAACAGCTTGCGCCACCATGGCTGCTTTTTAGCATATTCTGCAAGGTCCAGTGACTCAAAATGTCCTATAAGAATTAAGATACTGAATAAGAAAATAGACACTTTTACAATAAATTACTATAATTCCTAACTAGATTAAGAGATTTAAAAAGAGAGAGTTGGAATAAGAACCTTCAATTATTCTATTTTAAATAGTAAATTAACTCTGAAATTCTGACTAGCAATTTTTGAAAATCAAACTAAAATCAAATAATATCTGTCTTAGAGGAAAAAACCTAGATGATTTAGAATCAGTACTCTATAGTTTTTCCTCTCAAATTTAATATGTTTTTATTGGTTTTTAGAGAGAGAAGAAGGGAGAGGGGTAGAGAAATAGAAACATCGATGAGAGAGAAACATCATCAATTGGCTGCCTCCTGCATGCCCCCTACTGGGAATCGAGCCCACAATCCAGGCATGTGCCCTGACCAGGAATCAAGCCCGAGATCTCTTGGTTCCTAGGTTCAACGCTCAACCACTGAACGACAACACTGAGCCACGGTGGCTGGGCTCCTCTCATATTTAAAAACAACTGAAAGGATATGGGAAAAGCTGCTAGTAATACTTAAAATGCATCCTAAATGAAATGGATTTCCTTCATTTTCTTCTCCTTTTCAGGAGTAACTCAATACTATTCAACAGCCAACAAACTGACAGACTCTCAGTATTATGTAGATCTCCAGTGATAATAAATATAAGAGATAATGTTTATTTCACTAAGCTCTTACTAGTTACCAAGCAATGTGCTAAGCAATAAATGTGTATATCTAATTAAACCCACAGAACAAGGTATTATTTATTAACTCCATTTACAATAAGAAATGGAAGCTCAGAAGTTAAGTGATTTGCCTAAGAAGGGAAACAGAGTTGGTAAAATATATGATCCCTTTCTCTGTGGGAAGAAAATGTAGGAATAAATTTAATGAAAGATGCACATGACCTCTATGCTATAAATAACAAAACACCACAGAGAGAAACTAAAGAATGACCTAGCCTGGCCAGGCATGGCTCAGCGGTTGAGCATCGACCTAGGATCCAGGTGATCGGGGTTCGATTCCTGGTCAGGGCACATGCCCGGGTTTCAGGCTTGATCCCTAGTCGGGGTTCACAGGAGGCAGCCAATCAATGACTCTTACCATTGATATTTCTATCTCTCTGTCTCTCTCCCTTCCTCTTTCTGAAATCAATAAAGACATATTAAAAAAAAAAAAAGTGTTCCACCTCTTATGTAATTATCTCATATTAAAAAAAAAATGACCTAAATTTATAGATATATAAAATAAATATATCTGTTTTGCACGACTCAATAGTTTTAAGATGTTCATTCTCTCCATACTAATCTACAGACTCGATGTAATCCCAATCAAAAAGCAGGTTTTAATCTAGAAATTGACAAACTGCTTCTAAAATTTATATGGAGCCCGGCTGGGCGTGGCTCAGCGGTTGAGCGTCAACCTAGGATCCAGGCAATCGGGGTTCGATTCCCGGTCAGGGCACATGCCCGGGTTGCAGGCTCGATCAATGACTCTCTCATCATTGATGTTTCTATCTATCTCTCTCTCACTCTCCTTTCCTCTCTCTGAAATCAATGAAGATATATTTTTAAAAAAATAAAATAAAATTTACATGGAGATGCAAAGGGCCTATAGTACTGTTCCAGTTACTATGGCCATACAACAAATTATCCCCAAAACTTCATGGAGCAAAACAATCATTGATTATGCTCTCGGACTCTGTAGATCAGGAATTCAGACAGGATACAGCATTAAAGTACATTCCTGTTGCATCATGTCCGAGGCTTCAACTGGAAGACTTACAGGCAGGGGTCTGGAATCATCTACTACAGTCACACATACAGGCTGCCCCTCTATGTGGGTTAGTTTGGACTTCCTTAAAGCATGGTGTCTAGGTTCAAGAGTGCCTGTCCCAAAAGAGAAAGTGAAAGAGCAAGGGAGTCACAGTGGTAGGCAGAAGCTATATTACTGTTTAAGACCTAGCCTCAGAAACCAAGCAGTGTTACTTCCACTGCATCCTGTTGGAGCAGTCACAAACTCCCACTCAGATTCAAGAGGGAGTATAGATGCCATCACTCTGTGAAGAGTTACCAAAAAGAAGACCTGACACTGAGTGGGTCTGCCTAGGGCTGGCCCATAGTGTGTGGATTCTTGACTTTCTGCAGGAAAAAATTTCGCAATAAGAGCCCCGGTGAATTTTAGAGGACATTTATTTATTTATTTATTTTTCATGATAAAGGGTGCATTTTCTATTTAATTCAATATAAACATCCAACAGGATTGAAATAAACTATGCTATAAATATTCATGGTTATTTGATAAAGTGCTTCTTCCTTCTGGACAGTTCGAAATAAACACTAGTTCTTACTATCCCTCCTTCCTCCACTGTTGATAAAAAAATTATATAATTAGATAATTCAATTCATACCTGATATTTCCATTTCAAAATTATATCTTTTTAAACAAATTTTATGGTAGTTGTTTCTTGATTATCATAAGAAAGGTGTTGCTGAGGACTTGCATTTCTGGTAAAGGACATTTATTAAAACTGGGGACAGTGAAACAAGGAAGGGCTGGGGAAATGAGCCTAGGTTGGGCTGCTTTGGCTCACTAAGAAGTCAGCGAAAAGGGGGCCTTGGGGACAGGTTCAGGGGGTTTGCCCAGGATGAACTGCTGCTGCCCATTGCTGCCCTGGTTGCAAGCCTTGCAGAGTCCCTTAGAGTTTAGGAGATGCACACCTGCAGGGAAAGAAAAGGGGTAAGGGACTGGTGTGCTCCTGGGAGAGAGAGCACAGCACTGGGACCTTTGTTTTGAGGGCTTTTAAAGGCCTGGTACTTAGGGTTGGATCTTAATAGAATATTCATCAGCTTTATGCTGATGTACCAAAATGAGGTTTATTCTCTTCATCTGTCCTTGGGTGTGGCTGGCAAGTGGCACTAATTGGATTTCTGCTGTGTCCCCCAAGTAGGGTGATTTAAGATGTTTACCCTCTGGTTGGGGAGAAGTGCAAACCATTTACGTACTACTAACAAGAAAAACCAACCAATATGCAAGAGAGCTGTCATCTTTAAGGGAAGACAGGATTTACTAGGTGGTTGAAAACTGCTGTTTAACTATCTGTCTCAGTTTCCCTATTCCAACTATCCTGGTTTACCAGTCTGTCTCAAGAGTGTCAAAGTCATAGTGAACAAAAAAAGCATGTGGAATGGAAGATATTGCTGTAGTCATTTAGGAAAACACTATGTGCCATAAGTGACAAAAGCAATTTTGGGGAGAAAAGAACAAAGATCGAGGAATTTCAAGACTTACAAAGCCACAATATTTGACACAATGTAGAACTGACCTAAGGATACACAAATATATAAATGGAAGAAAATACAGCATAAAGAAGTAGATCTATACATACAGTCACTTGATTTTCAAAACATGGCACCAAGGTGATTAAGTGGGGAAAGTCTTTTCAACAAACTGTGTTAGAACTATTAGGTTCTGGAAAAACAAAAACCTCAATCCCTACATTACATATCATACACAAAATATAATTCAAGAAGGATTATAAATCCCAATTAAGCGAACCAAAATATGGATGTTTGAAGAACTAGGCCTTCTATGGCCTCACAAGTAGTTAAATGAAAAGAAAATTCTAATATAATAACAGAACATTACTGCTATGTTGAAAAAGAAGCTCTCTCACTGGGTTAAATATCACTGAAAACAAGAAAGAGTTTTGAGTTTTGCTTTAATGTAATTTTACCAAGCCCCTTACCTCAAAAGAGGGATCAAATTAGAGACATTTCGTTCACACAGCTTCATTCAGTCATTCAACACTGCTAAGCACTGTATAGACAAAAATAAGTCACTAGCCCTGCTTATGGGAAATCAATGATCACCATTTTATGTGATAATCACTATGATAAAGACTGAAATTCATGATGTCGACCTCAAAATTTCTGGCAACAATTCCCTAGGTACAAATAAATACTTGATCAACATATACATTTTAAGTGAATAAGGGCAGTCTACTCTGCAGGAAAATAATTATATTGTGCATTCCAATCCTTTAATCACCTATATTCAGAAGTGTGCTGATAAATGTTTAACAAACAGTTTCAGGGGAGGTTTGATTTGTGATGTGTGCCAGCTTCCTTGGTGTATTCACTCACCATAAGCGTGACATCACTGGATTGTGACATCACTGAATGCAGTTTGGGAAGAGATGCACAGTAGCGCTCCAGACTGTTATTTCCACCACATAGACGCAATAAATGTAAATAGCCTTAAGTGCATAAATAACAGTAAAACATGGCAAATAATAAAGTGATGAGTTTTGAGTATTTTCACTGTCTTTGTTTTAACATAATTTACATTAAGTTTATATAATTTAATTTTTAAAAATTTATCTTTATTGTTGAAAATAATACAGATGTCCCCCCTTTTCCCCCCATTGACCCCTCCACTATTTCCGCCCACCCCAGGCTTTCACCGCGCTACAGTCTGTGTCCACAGGCTATGCATATATAATAATATATATTCTTTAGCTAATCTCTTCCCACCCCTCCCCCTCTGAGATTGTCAGTCTGTTCCAAGTACTGAATTGACTATAACTATGAAGCATTCAAAGAAGTAGGGTAAGAGCACGATTTAAAAATGTGCTCCACTGTGTATGATATTGCCGGGAATCTTTCTCTGACTACGCAGACTAGATCAAAGACTACTTCAAAGTACATCCCAAGTGTACTACTCTTTAAAAACTATTAATAGCTCCAGCGAAGGCGCCTCGCACACAGGAAAACTGGTGCCAGGTGTCTGAGATGAGCGTTCGAAGGGATAAAGAAGCCGCCCCAGTCTCAAAGTGCCAGGGCGTACCGAGAACGGGGACGGAATGTCTCAGTGTTTGTTTTTGGGGGGCGGCGCCGGAAGTCTGTGAGCCCAGCAGGAGGCAACACCCTGGGCCGGTCGGCCCTGCCGGGCGCCTGACCTTGGCCGGACCCTGGGAACTGCTGGGCCAGGTGCACACCCCAGGCGCCCTCCCCGCCCCTGCGCCGCTTGGGCTCCCCGGGGAGCTCTGCCGGGCGCGGATCCCTTCCCCTTCCGCAGCCCAGGAAGACAGCTCCCGGCGGCGCCGGCGGCGCGCGTGCTCGTCCCTACCTTGAGTGGACGCGGCCATTTCGGTGAACTGATCTCGCGATGACACACTTGGAGACTCGGCGTCGTAGGGGTCGCAGTGGCGCGCCTTCGTCGCCGCAACCTGGCTTCCGGCACGTGGGTCAGATGTTTCCATTCCCTAGGCCACAGCGGAAGAGGGCGGGCTGGGCTCCTGCCGGTCACTCCCTACCCCCCCCCCCGCGCGCGCAATTGCGTCACAAGGCTCAGGGTGCGCCGTCACTGGCCCCGAGGCCCCGCCCAGCAGCAGAGAGGCGCATGCGCAGAAAGCCTCTCCCGGCGGAGTTTCTCGGTAGTGCCTTGGTAAGCTTGATGCTTACCTAGTAGGGAGTTCCATGGGTGTGATCGTGACCAGGCCTTTCCCTAGTAAGGACTATTTTACCTATTACTTTACTAAAAGTAAAGAAAACAGGCTTGTCCTGTTTGTTTAAACAAACATTGAGCAAATATTTATCAGTGTCTGCTAAGTGCCCGGCGCTGTTTTAGTGCAGGAAGACGGACATTTAAAAAACATTTAAATAATCACAATAAGAAGCGCTCCGAAAGAAAAGAGCTTCTTTGCCTTCAATGCCTACGGAGCCTTTTAACTTTGTGCCGGGGCACATCCCCCTCCACCTCACCCCTAAACTACTACTCTTGCTGTCACCCCATCTCAGTTAATGGCAACTTCACTCTTCCAAAAACGTTGGTGTTATTCCGAACTCCTCTCAAACCCCACAAATCCAGCAACCCCCATAAACTTACCTTCACAGTAAATCCAGCCATTTCTCACTCTTCCAGTGCTACCACCTTAGCCCAGGTAATTACCATGTCTCACCCCAGTTAACAGGTTAACCTACTCCTACCTTTGTCCCCCTAAAGTCTATTTTCTCCACCACCACAGAAAGATCAGTCTAAAAGGTAATTGCGGTGAAAAAGGTGAAAAGATTAAGAAAAAAAACGCACAGTAGGGTGATTACCAGAGGGAAAGTGGGGGGGGGGGGCGGTTACTGGAAAGGGACCTGGCCATAAGGGGTCTGCTTAGGGCCAGACAGTAGTGTGTGGGTTCTTCACTTCCTGCAGGAAAAAATTCACCACATGTTTACTAAAGCTGGGGACAGTGAAACAAGGAAGGGCCTAGGATAACAGGTGAGGTACTAAGTGGGGAAATGAGTCTAGGTTGGGCTGCTTTGGCTCACTAAGAAGTCAGAGAAAAGGAGGCCTTGGGGACAAGTTCAGAAGGTTTGGCCAGGATGAACTGCTGCTGCCCACTGCTGCCCATTGCTGCCCTGGATGCAAACCTCCTGAGGTCCCTTAGAGTTTAGGAGATGCTTGCCTGTGGGGGGAGGAAGAAGGGAAGAGGGAGGGGAAAAGCGCCCAGTGAGAGCACACTGGGACCTTTGTTTTGAGGGTTTAGAAAGGCTGATATGCCAAATGAAATTCTCTCAACTTCATCTGTCCTTGCGTGTGGCTGGCAAGTGTCACTAATTGGATTTCTGTTATCTGTCTGCCTGAGTAGGGTGATTTAAGCTATTTACCCTCTGGTTGGGGAGTAGCACAAACCATTTACTCTTAAGTGCCCTTGGTTTAGGGAAGATAAGACTTACTATGTGGTTGCAAACTGCTTGTTTAACTGTCTCAGTTTCTCTATTCCTCTTGTCCTGGCTCACTAGCCTGTCTCAGGGGGAGGTAGAAGAGAATAAAGGGGGGATAAGTGGTAACAGGAGACTTAACTTTGGATGGTGAACGCACAATACAATATATAGATGATATACACTTGAAATCTATATAATTTTATTAACCAATGTCACCCCAATAAATTCAATAAAAAAATAAAAATAAAAGGTAATTGTGATCATGTCCCTCATCTACTCAGAACCTTGTCATGGCTCCCCATTGCCCTCAGTGTAGAAGCCATACCCCTTTGCTGAAATGTAACCTCAGTGAGACTTTCCAGGACCCATCCTCATTTAAAATTGCAACCTGGTACACCCTTCTCCCCCTTCCCCTGCTTTCAGTCATCCCTTGGTATCCACGGGAGGTTGGTTCCAGGACCCCCACGTTTACCCAAATCCCTAGATGCTCAATTATTTTATGTAAAATGGTGTAGAACAATGATTACCATTGGCCCTCCACATCTGAAGATCCCCAATCCCAGGAGGCAGAATCCACTGATACAAAGGGTTGACTTTACTTTCCTTTTGTGCACATTTATTTTACCTTCTGACACAGTGTATAGGATACTCATGTATTATAAGTACTGCTTATTGTCTCTCAGTTGTTTTTATTTATCACAACTGTGCAACCAGTGCCTAGGACAGTGTCTGGCTAGGACAAATGGGTAGTTGCATAGCCTTAGGCAAACCATTTATCCTCTCTGCACCTCAGATCCTTCATCTGTGCTACTCTTTTTGCAGTCTCATTGTGAGGATTAAATCAGATCACGTGTAAAGCATCTGGCAGAGAATGTATCACCCTGTATTATAGCTATCAGGCTACCTTTCTGTCTCCCCCATTGGACTATATCTCCTAGAATGCAGGAATCGGATTTTATTCATCTCCAAAGGACAAGGATTAGGAGCATGACTTCTGGAACCAGATTACATGGGTTTGAATGCTATCACTTACAAACTGTGTGACCATGGCCAAGTTGCCTAACCTCTCTATGCTTTAGTTTCATCACCTGTATAATGAAGAAAGAATAACAGCTGCATTAGAAAGCGCTTAAGACATTTCCTGGCATGTGGTACATGCCAGCTATACCTCTGCATCCTGGTGCCTGGCAGAGAGAGGTACAGCAAATTTTTATCAAGGGGCCTTCTTTCAGCTTGTTTCCAAGCTGGACAACATCTCACCAATTGCTGCCAAACACATTCTTACCCATGCAGAACTGGACTCTCGGTGATAACATTTCTTATTGCAACCCTGCTCAAGTTTCTTTTCATCTCCTATACTTTGAGGCCCTTGGGGAGGCCGTCACTCCCTCTAATATACATTAACCTGAGTAGGGTCTCTACTTGAACTAAGTATGGCTAATTTCTGATGTAAGGAGATATAGTATCCTATACCTGGGCCAAATGCAAACAACCTTAAGAAGCAAGTAACAACAATGCAAGATAAATAAATAGAGTACGTAAATTCCGGGTGGTTATGAGTGCTATGTATAAAAATGGAGTCAGGAAGGATATCGATAGTGCCGATGTAAGTAGAGGGCTTACCATGTAAATGTGGTCCATATTTGAGCTCATTGGGAAGGCAAGATTTGAGCCAAGACTTGAAGGAGATGTGGAAGTGGAAATGTGTGGAGATCTGGGGGAAAGGTGTTTCAGGGAGAGGAAATAGCGAGTGCTAAGTTCTAGGCACAAGAGTTTGCTTTGTATTTTAAAAAAGAGCAAGGGAGCCAGTAGCCAGAGTGAGATGAGACCACGGAGTTCCGAAGAAGGAACATGCAGTTCATAGCAGAAGCTCTAAGCCCTGGTAGAGATGTAGGATCTTACTCTGAGGTCAGAAGCCAGTGGAGGGCTCTGAGGAAAGGAGCGACATGATCTGCTTTATAGTTTTAAAAAGTCATTTAGTGGTGGCTGTGTGAGGGGCGAGGATAGAAGTAGGGAAGCTATTAGGATACTGGTTACTCTTTTGTTTTTAATCCTCACCTGAGGATATTTTTTCCATTGCTTTTTCAGAGAGAGTGGAAGGGAGAGAGAGAGAAACATTGACCTGAGAGAGACACATCGACTGATTGCCTCCTGCACACGCCCCGACCAGGGCCTGGGGATGGAGCCTGCAACTGAGGTACGTGCCCTTGGCTGGAATTGAACCTGGGACCCTTCAGGCCGCAGGCGGACGCTCTAACCACTGAGCCAAACCGGCTAGCCCGATACTGGTTACCCTTGCTTATGCAAGTGGATTCCAGAATCTGCTGCGGCTACTAAGGAAGAGGGTTGGTGTAGGCTAGGAAAATGAGTACAAATTAAAGCTCCTCTGCACCCGGACCTCCTCCTCCCTCTCTTCCTTTCCTTAAAGGTTCTGGTTAAAGCGGTGTTCTTGTACCCCGAATGCTGGACAAACGAATGCTGTGCCACCTCTCAGAGGTGAATGGGTTAAGCTTTAGCTCAGCCTCCCTTTTCCTATTTAGTTCTTCCTGTGGTTGCTTCACAGGGCTAAAAAGGAAGCAATTGTATCTCTTACTGCTTAGTGCTGCTGCTGTCACATCCAGCAGGTAAAGTTCCCTAAAATTCTCTGCAAAAATTTGGGGACTTCACTAAATCATAGAAAATTCACCTTTTTCTTCTTCGGAGCCAAAGGTATTTTAGAGAAGAATTAATCTTTCGTTTCTCCAGTTGAACATTTCCTAGCCATAAGAGCCATGCAAATAGAGCTCTCCACCTGCTTCTTTCTGTGCCTTTTGCCGGTCAGCTTTAGTGCCACCAGAAGATACTACCTGGCCGCAGTTGAACTGTCCTGGGACTACATGCAAAGTGAACTGCTCAATGAGCTCCACGTGGATACAAGGTAAAGGCATATTCTGTAGGGTCCAACTAGGATTGTGGGGATGTGATTGGTTGGAGGAAGGTGCAGATATCAGGTTAGAATGGCTGCGATGCTAGATAAGCCCTGAAATAAGGCGAATTCTTTTCATAGATCTGACCTATTCGTTGGTATTTTGTTTTGTTTTGTCCATTGAATCTTATTGTCACATGCTGCCACTCTGGAAACTAGAGGATAGAGGGAGGGCCAAGAAGCAAGGACCATGAGAGAACATAGCTTCCATAAAGAGAAGCAGAGCAATGAGATCCCATCAATATTACACACAAGTTTAGTCTCCGGTTCTGTTGTGTGTGCGTGTGGTGTGGTTTTTATCTCTTTGCCCAGTTTTGGTGTAAGGATAGCGTTAGCCATGAGTTCAGAAGCTTTTCATCTTTTGGGGGTTCTGGTGCATTTTGGGAAAGTAGTATTAAATAACCTTTTCAATATTGTCTATGTTCATCGATTTATTCAGATTTTTCTACCTCTTCTTCAGTCATATTTGGTTATATATATTTTCCTGGAAAGCAATTATCCCTGCATTTGATAATGTATTGGTATCAAGTTACATAATAGTCTTGTGATATTGTTAAACTATCCTGTGTCTATAGCTGTATCTCCTTTTTTATTCGTATATTGTGTGTATTCTCTTTCCCTCTCTTAAAAATGCTATTTCCAGGAATTTTCTCAGTTCTTTACTGGTCTTGTCAGGAACCATCTTTTGGTCCTATCAATTTCTGCTTTTACTTTTATTGTTTCATTCCTTCTTCCTAATTTCCTTTGGTTCATTTTGTTGATCTATTTTTTGCTTATTAAGTTGACTGCTGAAATCAGTTATTTTAAATTTTGTTTTGTTTTCTGTAAATATGTATTATAAAGATTTAAACTCAATACTTATATAATGGCAATGTAAATATTAAATGTGATCATGTCATACATACTTTATAGTCATTTTTGTTCTTTCTGTTTGGCTTCCCACCCTCCTTCTACATTAGCTCCCTTCTTGCTTATCCTCAACTAGGTAAACCTAGTATAATAATATATATTCATGAACACACACATATACATATATACATATATATGCAAATAAAGGCTTTTCTTAGTCATTGGTGGGGGTTTTTTGTTTTGTTTTTTACAAAAGTGGGATATCACAACACTTTTCTTCCTCATTATCACTTAGTAGAATTCTGTGCGAGTCATTTGGTATAGCTTCAATTTATTCCTTTTAGTGGCCATATAAGATTACATATTATTCCAGTTTTTTGGCCAGTATAGCCTATCTTATTACATAGTGGTGCTTTTATTCCTACAGGACAGATTCTCAAGAGTTATATTGATGGAATGAGGGTAATACTTCCTTTTTAATTCCCAAAAAGGCCAGAACTCTGAAACATTTCTACCATCAGTGTATAGGAATGGCCTTCTCCCTACATTCACATCAGCAATAAGTTTTATCCTGCTTTTTTTAATATTTGCCAATCTAGTCGGTATAGAGTGATACTGCATCATTACTTTGTGTTCCTTTTACTTCTGTTTTAAAATTTACTTTTTATTGTTGACAGCATTACTGATGCCCCCCATTTGCCCACGTTCCTTTCGTTTCTGCTGAGGTTGAGCATCTTTTGTCAAATGCTTGTTGGCTCCTGCATTTCTACTTTGAGATTCGATTATTCATACATTTCGCTCACTTTTCTTTGGGCTTTTTCATTTTTGTTAATTATGAGAACCCTTTCATTATTAAAAGTGTTAACTCTTTGTTATTGACTTTGTTTAAAACTTTTACCAAAAATATTTTTAATTTTTATCATCAAATATATCTATCTTTTCTTTCATAGCTTCAGAATTGCCAGTGTTGGCTAAAACTGTTCTCTGTACGTCAAGACTGTATGTGTATTCTTTCAGTTTTTCTTGTAAAAATTTACTGTTTTGCTTTTTACATTTATGGCTTCAATTCATCTGCTAATTATTTTTGTATATGGTATGGAAGTGGGATCTGTCTAGGTTTATTTCTATCCAGATCAGTAGTCTTTGGCAATGGCACCATTTATCAAATAATGCATCTTTTACCATTGATTTGAACAGACATATTCATCATATAAAACTCTCATATATATTAGTACCTATTTCTGAATTCATTATGCTATTTCACTGATCTGACTTTATCTTGTTATGTCAATACCATATTGATTTGGTTACAGTAGGTCTATAATATCTTCTGATATCTGGTAAGTGAAATCAATCATTGCTGTTCTTTTAGTACTTATTTTTAGCATTTCTTAAGAATTTTATTCTTCTGTGTAAAAATGTTAAAATAGTTTCCAATAAAATAGAGCTAAGTCCTGTTATGATTCTAATTTGAATTTCATTAAGTTTATCCATTAAGTTTAATGACATAATAAATGCAAATGATTTGTTTTTACATTTATCACTATGCATTTTATAAATATGTTGCTATTGTTAATAAATAGTTTTCTCCTACTTCCATTTCTTGATATTTAGTATCAGAATAGAGAAAAGCTATATGTCTGTGCATATTCATCTCGAATCTAGCTACCTTACTGAATTCTCTTAATAATTCTGGTAATTTTACTCTAGAGTCTCAATGGGTGTTGAATCATATCCAAAATGAGCAAAATGAGATAGATTTTAGCTCTTTTCCAGTGTTTATAGCCAATTATTTTTTCTTATTTTATTGAATTTTTTAGAAAATACAATAAAATGTTAAGTAATAGTGGTGAAAGTGAGCATTCCTGTCTACACTGTGATTTTGCTTGAAATAGTCTTAATATTTTGCTTTTTCGAATGGCATTTCCTGTTTGTTTTTGATAGTCTTTGTTACTTCTATTCCCATTTGCCATACAATTTTTATTGGAAATGACTTTTCAGCATCATATGAATTTTATACTCTTTAATATGTTGATGGACAAATATATTGGTAATAGATTTCCTGACACTGAATACACTTACGTTCTTGGAGTGCAATCTAATGTTCATATAATTTTATTATTGCTGGGATCTATGTACTAATATTTCTTTAGATATGGTGTCCCTTTATTATGTGGAATTGATTTATAGCTTTGTTTTTTACTATTCTTACTAGATTTTGGTATTAAAGTTTTATTGGCATTATCAAATAAATTGATGAGTGCTCCATCTTTTTCTATTGCTTGGAATAGAATTATTTATTGTTTAAAAATTAGATAAGACTCAGTTATGAATTCATTTGGTCCAAGTGACTTTTGTATTATCTTTAATCATCTCTTCAGGCTGTTTTATGATAATTAGTCAAATCAAATTTCAACCTTTTTTGAGGCAGCTTTAATAACTTTATACCTTTCCAGGAAATCATTTCCTTATTTTTCAACTCTCTTGCCACCGTGTTGCAAATAGCACTCTCTCATGATTCTTTTACTCCACATTATCTGTAGTTATGTGCCTCATTCTTTCTTTGCTATTTATCTTGAGTTGATGAACAGGTTTGCCAGGAATTTGTCTGTTTTGTTGTTGATGGTGGTCTTTTAAAAAAAAATGAGCTCGAGTTTCTTTGTTCTTCCTACTTACTATTATTTTTTTGATCCTCACTGGAGGATATGTTTTTTTTAATTGATATTTAGAAAGAGAAGGGAGAGAGAAAAAAACACATCGATGTCAGAGAGTAACATCGATTGGTTGCCTCCAGTACGCATGAGCCCCAACCGGGGATGGAACCTGCAACCTTCTGGCCTACAGGGTGACACTCCAAGCAGCTGAGCCACCTGGCCAGAGCTTCCTAGTTATTTTTTAATATTTAATTCATTTAAAAATTTTTATCCTTATCAATGGTCTCTTCTTAGTTTCTTTTGGTTTATTGTGCTGTATTTTTTTTTTAATACCTTAGGAAAAGTGATATATTTTTTCTTTTTTGTCCTTTTTTAATAGTGAAGGCTCTTAATGCTACATATTTTTCTCTGAGAACAACTTTTCCATATCCCATAGGCTATAGTATGAAGAGTTTACTTTTCATTGTTTTCAGTATGGTTTGTAATATCCTCTTTGATTTCAGTTAGGAGCATTATTATTTTTTTTTAGATATACATTTTATTGATTTCTGAGAAAGGAAGGGAGAGGGAGAGAGGGATAGAAACATCAGTGATGAGAGAGTCATTGATCGGCTGCCGCCTGCATGGCCCCCACCAGGGATTGAGCCCGAAACCCGGGCATGTGCCCTGACGGGGAATCGAACCTCGATCTCCTGGATCCTAGGTTGGTGCTTAACCACTGAGCCATGCCCGGCCGGGCTAGGAGCATTATTCTTAATTGAATTTTTTTGTTTGCTTGTCAAGTTATTTTTAATATTTAGCTCAATTTTGAGTATTCTATTGGTTTCCTATTGCTGTGTAACAAATTACCTCAAACTTAGAAGTTTGCAAGAAAACTCATTTATTATCTCACAGTCTCAGTGGATCGGAAGTCCAGGTGGGTACACTGCTCAGGGTCATACAAGGCCAAAATCAAGGTATTGACAGGGCTGTGTTCTTCACTGGAGGCTCTGGGTAAAGTCCACTTCCAGGCTTATTTAGAATTCAATTCCTTCCTTCAATTTCCATGTAGCTCCCTCCATCTTCAAACTAGCATGAGTGCATCAATTCTTTCTCATACTTTGAATCTGTCTCACTTAAATTTCCACTACACCTCTCTGACTTTCTTTTCTGCCTCCCTCTTCTACTCTTAAGAACCTTCGTGATTACATTGGGCCCACTCAGATAATCTCCCCTTTCAAGATCAGCTAATTAGCAACCATAATTCCACCTGCAAAGGTGTGTGTGTGGTTTTTTTGCCATGTAACATATTCATGGGCATAACACCAAAGGGCAAAGGGCATGAGGGACAAAATTTTGCCTACCCCAAGTATAATTTACATAGAATGAAATGCATAGATTTTAAATGTGCAGTTTGGTAAGTTTTCACAAATTCATACAAACTACATAACCACCACCCTAGTCAAAATACAGAACATTTACATCAATTACTCTGCAACTTTTAATTGAGTCTCCCTACCATGACCAGGCCTCTGGCAACAAGCTGCTTTCTGGAATCAGACTCATTTTTTACTTTTCAAGACTTTTATATCAGTAGAATCATAGTATGCATTCTTCAGTGTCTGGCTTTTTATCTTCAGCATCATGATTTGGAAATTCATCCAGGTTGTTGCATGAATTAGTTCTATCCTTTATATTGCTGATTAATGCTCCATTATGGGAATATATCATAATTTGTATATCCATTCACTGTCACATGGACCTTTGGAGTGTCTCTGGCTTGGGGACTAATACAAATAAACCTGCTATGAACATTGCTATATAAGTTTTTGTGTGGACATCTCTTTTCATTTATTTTAGTTAAATATCTAGGAGTGAAATTGCTGGATCATATGGTAAATGCATATGTAGCTTTATATAAGAGACTGCCAACAGATTTCTGGAGTGGTTGTACCATTTTATGCTCCCAACAACAACACATGAAAGTGCCAGTTTCGACACATCCTGGACAACATTTGATGTTGCCAGTATTTCATTTTCATCATTTAATCACTGTGTAGTGGTATCTCACTGTATGTCTCTGGTATGAGGAAGGGATGTAAGTTCTTTCTATAGTTTAGATAGCCGGAAGTTGTGCAGTGTTAATGACCCAGAAGTAGAGGCTCAGATGGCCAGTAGCCTGGTATCTAACTGAACATTTAGCCATGTATCCATTAATGTTGGTCTTGTTAAAAATTAATACTGAGATAATTGTACTTCATTCATTGTGCTTTGTTTTGTAGCTTCCATTTAACATGTGGCATAGTGAATAATAGTCAGAATGTAAAATTGAATTGAATGGAGAAAATGATTTATTTGTTATCTAGCTTTCTGTTGTTGTGCAGGCAGTCACATGTATTTACCAAGAAAAAGTTGATAGAATTTTTATTTTGATGATACCATTTTATAGTCTAGATTATTTTGATACTGATTAACAGGATCAGCTGACTCTGGATACATCCTGACAACCTCTGCCAAGGTTTGAAATAAACATCTGGGGAAATTCAGTTTTATATTATCTGTTCCTGCAGCTGCTCAACTTCTTCTAAGCAAGGGTCAGGAAATATAATAGATTTTCTGATTAGTTTTAGATAAAATGTGAAAGAACAGTTCCTGTCAAGGACATTGTTGCCAAATATATTTGGCAAGATTTATATGTCAAATCCCAAGGGAAATACACAAACAAAAAACCCACAAAAGTTAGGAAGGAGTAAAACCTGTGAATTCTGGAACATTTGATCACTTACTGTGCAGATTACCCTGAAACTGAGACAGGCACATAAATCACGTGTTTTCCTTCCAGTGAAAAATATTCACTCTAATGGAAAAGGTCTCAGGCTGGGGAGCTATATGGTCCTGTGTAGGCTCACTCTGAGCTTAACCTCACACCTGGATGGTGCTGATGCTCTTAGGAATGTCTAGTATGGCCCTTCGAATGGAGGGTCCTACTCTGAACCTAGGCCTCGGCCTCCTGTTTGTCTCACAACCTTACTTCTTTATCGAGCTTCTGTTTTTCACTCTTCCCTCAGAGGGAGTAAAGCATGTTCCTATGCGCTCTTGATCCTGCTCCCTCTCTGCTTTTCCAAGCTCTTGCTCAAGTAAACACTTTCTTTGTGTTTTATATTTTAATTTTAGTCAGAAATATTAAACTGTGCTAGTGTATGTCAAAATATCTATCTTTGGACATGGATCTGAGTCTTGTTAGGAACCAATGGAAACTTTGGAGAAACTGGGTAGGGTAGACTCAGCAGAACCTAGGAGACAAACTAGAAACAGTGGAAAAAGAACAAAGTAGGGATGAATTGCTAAGTTTGGAAGGATATAAGTCTCAAAGTGGCCAGGAGATGGGACAAAGGGACTGAAGGGAGGAGTGCATGCAATGATATAGACATCAAATAATGTTAATGACTGAAGACCACGCAGGTCTGTGCCAAGGCTAGTGACATGGAAATTTTTTAAGATGGATAAAATTAGAGCACATTTAAGTATGAATTAATATCACTGGTTGTGTCCCCAGAAACATATTGTGATATGGAGATTAAAGTGCAGGAAGTTTCTTTGGAGTGCTCTGAGGCCCAGAACTGGGGAAGGGAAGGACAGGGAAGAAGCAGGGGGCAGGGCAGAGAGAGAAGCTGGGCTGCAGTGCACGTGGACCCTACAGGGAGCTCTGGAGCTGGAATGACCTGTCTGAGTTGTCCCAAGTTGGTTCAACACAGCCTGGCCTTTATATTTCAATAGCAATTAGTCATTAAGGGCTAGTTGTCCTGGGAAGGGGGCATGGCCTGCCCTGGGAAGAGCCTGTGGGCTGCTGTGGGAAAGCGAGGGGTCCTCGGCTTCTGACCCTGGGTCAGACAGCCCTATGAAGAGCCCTCAGCTGAAGGCTGTCTTTCAGCAACCTCCTCCCCACAAGTGGCTAGGGTTCAAGCTTTTCCTGGTCATCCCATCCCTGTCTCCATCATAGCCCCCACTCACTCACCCTCCACATCCTCACATGTATCAGGGGCAGTTTCTCCAGGCCCCAGCTGCCATTGCACCATGCCCCTCAAGTGGTACGGCTGCCCTTGGGTGTATCACATTCTTGCCTGCTCCCGTGTGACAGCACTCCTTGCCTCATTATCACGCCCCTGGGGCTCCAAATCTGGCCTGCTTCTCCTTTGGTACTTAAGAGTAACCCCAGGTGCCCAGGCAGCACCCCTACCTTCTCATTCAATGAGACTCTTGTGTTTCTGCTGTCGAATCCAGGGCTGCAGGGAAGGGCAACACAGACTCCTCAGGTGGGTCATGGGGAATGATGGTAAGTAGAGCCTATTTTGCTGCCACTCTTTGGTTCCTAAACCCATGTGTCCTTTTTATTGGGGACACAACCATCTTTGAATTAATGAGATAGGCCTCCATCCTCACAGAGCCTTGCACAAACTGGATCTTTAGCTGTGCTTTAAGAGGTCATTTCACTGCTCTGTGTGGAAGCTTCTGGATGAGGGAGCATGTGATAAAGCCAATGGACACCATGGTCATGTGCCCACTCTAGCACATCCTTTGCTGTACAGTGGGTCCTTTGGTCTGACATGATATGTATTATATGGGATCCCACATCAGTGACTCAAACCCTCTGTAAGCCCTCAGGTAGTGGTGCTGGCTGAGGCCCTGCAGGCAGGAAAGGCTAATATATACCTGGAATACATGTCTCTTCTAATCAGAATGAAGTGCTATCCCTTCTAAGATGGAAGGGGTCCAATGCAGTCAACTTGCTGGCTGATCTCCATGATAGACAGTACCATACTGGGAACTCAGCATTGGTTTCTGTTGCTGACAGGTTGGACTTTTGGGGGCAACACTAGCTAGATATGCCTTAGTCAGTAGGAATCCAAGCTTTTGTGTCCATGCATAAATTCTCTCCCTGTCACCATAAACACTTAGCTCATATCTTGCTAGCACTGGGATGGCCCATATAGAGGCTGCCTGATGTTGACTGCTAATAATTTTGTCCACATTATTGTTTTGTGCTTCTTCCATGGTAGATGCTCCCTGATGATATTAACATAAGACATGATTTTTCTATTTCGAGTCCATTCACACATAAACCTCTACTGGAGACATTTTTCTCCCTAATATTTCAATCTTTTTCCTTTTAAGCTCCTGACCAGATAGTCAAGCCATTTGCTGCTGTCCATTAGGCTGTAAATATTTGAACTTTGGGCCATTTCTCTTTTTAAACAAAGTGGACAATCAACAGCAATGGCCAAACCCCTTGGGGGATTCACAGCGGTCAGTTTTTGGCTTGCATCTGCATATGCTCAGGCTTTTTCCTCCACTGGCAACTGGTCAGCAGGGATCCCCCATACAGCCATGGATGTGACTTAAAGTAGAGGTGGTAGTGTAGCAGGAGTGGATGAAATGTGCCTCTGACAACCTGCTCCTGCAGCATGCTTGTGCCCTCTGGAAAATGCAGACTCCCATTCCTTCCTCCGTAAATCAACTCCTTTTACTGGAAGAACTTTCTTATCAGTACTCTGGCCTCTGGCCCTCAGCCAGTACAGAAAGTCATTTGTCATGGCCTTGGGTTGGCAGAGCTGCTCCTGCTACGTGCTTTCTCGGACGCCCTGGAAACCCTGGAATAGAGTGAAATGCAGGGCTCTGTGGGAGGGGAGGGAGCCAAGAATTAAGTCAGCCTCACCTTTGCCCCACTCATTTGGTCTCTCTCAGAGAGGTTTGCTCAAAACAGTACACAGATTCAAGGAGTGTTTTCAGTCCATCTGCTGCTAGGTCCCTCGAAGGGTGGTAAGGTCTTCCCTCTGTGACTTTATGCTGGTCAGTTTCTCCTTGTGCTTCCAACAATCTTTACGTTATGTGAATGGATGCTAACTGTTAGGTGTAGGCTCACCATTTTAAGGCTCACCCAACCCCTTCTGTTTTCATAAGAAGAAATCTCCCTGGTTTCCTCAACTAATCCTTTCTGCCTTGGTTTTGACATCAACAGCATCTGGGGCTCACAGAGCCTCCTGTGAGCAGCTGTCTGCATCCACCCCTTTCTTTTCGGCCATTCCGTGCAGTTCGTGTTGGGTGTGACTCCTGGGTAGGAGGGTCTGCTCTGTCTGCAATCTGATGTATTTTTGTTTTTCACTAGAATAGTTCAAGCATATGTCTCTGGGCTGCACCCCTCATCAAAACTGGATCACAAACTTGGGGACCTACTCGGTTTCACCCTGATGTGCACCCGGAGGCATTTTCCCACCTTCACCACAGTGTTTCATGGTTTGGGTGGGTGGAGGGTGACCATGTGCCTCACGAAAGAGGTCTTATGGCCTCACAGCTACCCTTTCATTGTAAAGCGCCTTGGTGCATTTTACGTTTTCAGTAATTCTAAGCAGTATTCTGCTAACCACGTCTGCTGCCCTTCGGTGGCAGCATTTCCACAAATTTATAGCTATCAGTGAATTGTCTG
The DNA here is from genome assembly GCF_964146895.1 of Miniopterus schreibersii. NCBI lineage: Eukaryota > Metazoa > Chordata > Mammalia > Chiroptera > Miniopteridae > Miniopterus > Miniopterus schreibersii. Next base: position 69,450,696 of record NC_138104.1, on the reverse strand, counting down.
AAAGCAAAGGAGATTTAAAAAATGTTTCCAATCAACATTGTTCAAGTAATGACAACCTCTGTGCTTCCTTGGATAATTTGATAAGGTTTTAAGCACAAAAATGTCTTAAAATGAATATGTGTGTGTGTGTATGTGTGTGTGTGTGTGTGTGTGTGTGTGTGTGTGTGTGCAGTAAGTTTATTGGGGAGAGTTTGTGCTTACTGAGGCTCACCAGGTGTCTAAATGGTTTCCTTAAGGAATGGTGATGTATCAAAGGCTGATTGCTGGTCTCTTTTGCTGGCAAATTGAATGTTCCCAGCAGCAGTTGCTAGATCAGTCTTGGTGAGTTTATGATGTTGGGTCCATGCATCGCCTCCACCATGGCTACTCCATTTATGGGGTCATTTTGGTGGCATTGCAGTGCCAGCAACTGATCCTGGCTAACATCAACTGGCTAAGTCATTCAGTCTACTTGGTTGTTTGGTGTATTTTCTACAATGGAGGTTCTTTTCACTTCTTTACTCTCCAGTGCTCTTCTTTTCTTTCTGTAGATTCGAGTTCCTGACCTATATTAATTTCTATCTCTCTGAAGAATTTACTTTAATATTTCTTTCAAGGCAGGTCTACTAGCAACAAATTCCTTCAATTTTCATTTGTCTGAAGAAGTCTTCATTTCTCCTTCACCATTGAAGGATAATTCCACAGGGTACAGAATTCTAGCTTGGTTGATTTTTTTCCTCTTAACACTTTAAATATTTCATTCCACTCTCTTCTTGCTTGCATGGTTTTGAAGAGAAGTTGGATATAATTTTTTTCTTTGCTCCTCTTTAAGTAAGCTGTTTTTTCCTGTGGTTTCTTTCAAGATATTTTCTTTATCTTTAATTTTCTGAAGTTTGTATATGATATGCCTAGGAATAATTTGGGGAGTATTTATTCTGTTTAGTGTTCCTAAATTTGTGGTTTGGTGTCCAACATTAATTTGGGGAAATTCTCAAAAATCATTGCTTCACATATTGCTTCTGTTCCTTTCTATCTTTCTTCTCATTCTGATATTCTCATTATGCATATATTACACCTATTGTAGTTGTCCCACAGTCCTTGGATATTCTATTCTTTTTTTAAGTCTCATTTTTCTCTTTGCTTTTCAGTTTTGGAAGTCTCTATTGTCATATCCCCAAGCTCAGAGATTCTTTCCTCAGCCATATCCAGTGTGATAATGAGCCTCTCAATGGCACTCTTCACTTTTGTTAGTGTTTTTATCTCTAACATTCATTTTACTTTTGTGTGTACTCACTTATAACTTATTTATTTTTTGCTATCACAAGCACTTTATTATTTCTTCTTCTGAAAATCTGCAGAGCACATGTGTGAAATTTTTTTAAATTTTATTTTTGTTTAAAATATTACAGATGTCCCTTTTTCTCCCCAATGACCCATTCCCCTCGTTCCTTCCCCCTCCCCAGTCCCTCTCTCCACCATTGTCCGTGTCCTTGGGTTGTGCATATATGCATATAAATTCTTTGGTTACTCTCTCCCCCTCCACCCACCCACCCTCCTCCATCCCTCTGACATTCATCAATCTCATCTATGCTTCCATGTCATTGAATCTATTCTGCTCATCAGTTTATTCAGTTCTTTAGATTCCACCTATAAGCGAGATCATGTGATATTTGTCTTTCGCTGCCTGGCTTATTTCACTTAGCATAATATTCTCCAGGTCCATCCATACTGTCCCAAAGGGTACGAGATTCTTCTTCTTTATAGCTGCGTAGTACTCCATGGTGTAAATGTCCCACAGCTTTTTAATCCACTCATCTACTGATGGGCACTTGGGCTGTTTCCAGATCTTAGCTATTGTAAACTGTGCTGCTATGAACATCGGGGTACATATATCCTTTCTGATGAATGTTTCAGGATTCTTAGGATACATTCCTAGGAGTGGAATCACTGGGTCAAACGGCAGCTCCATTTTTAATTTTTTGAGGAACCTCCATACTGTTTTCCATAGTGGCTGCACCAGTCTGCATTCCCACCAGCAGTGTACTAGGGTTCCCCTTTCTCCACACCCTCCCCAGCACATGTCGTTTGTTGATTTGTTGATGGCAGCCATTCTGACAGGTGTGAAGTGATACTTCATTGTGGTTTTAATTTGCATCTCTCTGATGATTATCGACGTTGAGCATTTTCTCATGTGTCTCTTGGCCATCCGTATGTCCTCTTTGAAGAAGTGTCTATTTAAGTCCTTTTCCCATTTCTTAATTGGGTTGTTTGTCTTCCTCTTGCTGAGTACTATGAGTTCTTTGTACACTTTGGAAATTAGCCCCTTATCAGATTCATCCTTGGCAAATGGGAGGGATCACATTACCAGACTTCAAACTGTATTACAAAGCCACTGTAATAAAAATGGCCTGGTATTGGTACAACAGCAGGCATATAGATCAATGGAACAGAACAGAGACCCCAGAAATAGACCCATGCCATTATGGTCAGTTAATATTTGACAAAGGAGGCAAGAGTATCCAATGGAGTAAGGACAGTCTCTTCAATAAGTGGTGCTGGGAAAATTGGACAGATACATGCAAAAGAATGAAACTAGACCACCAACTTTCACCATACACAAAAATAAACTCAAAATGGATAAAAGACTTAAATGTAAGTCACAAAACCATAAAAATCCTGGAAGAAAACATAGGCAGTAAAGTCACAGACATCCCATGTAGTGGACTTTTCACTGATACAACTCCTAGGGCAGGAGAAACAAAGGAAAAAATAAACATATGGGACTACATCAAACTAAAAAGCTTCTGTGTGAATTTTTTTAATAAATTATTTTTTTATTACAATTGGCATACAATTTTATGTTAGTTTCAGGTGTATAGCACAATATTAGATATCATATAGCTTACTAAGTGATAATTCCAATAAACTTAATACCAATCTGACAGCATACATAGTTATTACAATTTTACTGACTGTATTCCATATGCTCTACTTTACATCCTCGTGACTATTCCGTAGCTAACAATTTGTACTTCTTAATCCTTTCACCTTTTTCACCCATCTCCCCAACCCCCCTCCCATCTGGCAGCCGTCAAAATGTTCTCTGTATCTATGAGTCTGTTTCTGTTCTGCTTGTTCATTTATTTTGTTTTTTAAATTCCACATATAAGTGAAATCATGTGGCATTTGTCTTCCTCTGTCTGAATATTTCACTCAGCACAATACCTTCTAGGTCATCCATGTGGTTGCAGATGGCAAGATTTCATTCTTTTCTATGGCTGTCATATTCCATTGTATATATGCACCACTTCTTCTTTATCCATTCATCTATTAATAGACACTAAGGTTGCTTCCATACCTTGGATATTGTAAGTAAGGCTGCAGTGAACATAAGGATGTTTTTGATTTAGTGTTTTTAGTTTCTTCAGATGAATACCCAGAGTTGGAATTGTGGGGTCCTTCTTTGTCTATTATATACCTTTTGTTTTAAAGTCTGTTGTGTCTAAATATTGCTACCCCAGCTTCTGTTTGTTTGTATGTTCCCATTTTCATGAAATATCTTTTTCCATCCCTTTCAGTCTGCATGTGTCTTTCAGTCTGAAGTGAGTCTCTTGTAGGCAGCATATGTAACAGTCTTATTTTGTTATCCATTCAGCCTCCATATGTCTTTTGATTGGAACATTTAATCAATTTGCATTTAAGGTAATTGTTGATAGCCTGGCCTGTGTGGCTTACTGGTTGATCATTGTCCCAGTAACCAGGAGGTCATGGTTCGATTCCCAGTCAGGGCATATGCCCTGGTTGTGGGCTTGATCCTCGGTGGGGGCATGCAGGAGGCAGCCAACTGATGATGTTTCTCTCCTGATGTTTCTATTTCTCTATCCCGCTCCCTTCCTCTCTCTAAAAATATATAAAAACATATTAAAAAATTTTAAGTAATTGTTGATAAATATGTATTTATTGCCACTTTATTATTCATATATTTTATCTTTACTTTTTCTTTTTCTTAAAGAAGACCCTTTAACATTTCATGTAATACTGGTTTGATGGTGATGAACTCCTCTAGCATTTTCTGATCTGGAAAGCTCTTTATTTGACCTTCAGTTCTAAATGATAGCTTTGCTGGGTAGAGTAATCTTGGTTGTAGATCCTTGCTTTTCATCACTTTGAATATTTCTTGCCACTCCCTTCTGGCCTGCAAGGTTTCTGTTGAGAAATGAGTTGTCATTCTTATGGGATCTTCCTTTTAGATAACTAACTGCTTTTCTTTTGCTGCTTTCAAGATTCTCTCTTTCTTTTCTTTTTTTTTTCTTTTCTGTTTTTTTGTTTTTTGGTTTTTTTTTTGAAGGAGAAATGAGACCTTTATTAATACAGAACATTTTTCAATACTTAAGCAAAAAGTAAAATGTAAGGGCAAGGAAAACCAAAGCACAAAGAAGGACCTATAGGGCCCCAGGGCTCATCAAGGACACACAGTAGAGGCCTTCTCTTTGTATCAGGGGCATGCAGTAGGTGGGAAAGGCTGCCTCTCTTTGTCTTTAACCTTTCGAATTTTGATTATGATGTGTCTTGGTGTGGGCCTCTTTGGGTTCATTTTGTTTGGGACTCTGTGCTTCCTAGACTTATATGTCTATTTCCTTCAACAGATTAGGGAAATTTCCCATCATTATTTTTTTCATAGGTTTTCAATTCCTAGCTTTTTCTCTTCTCCCATGTTACAAATGTGGCTATGTTTGAAGTTGTCCCAGAGGCTCCTTATATTATCCTCATTTTTAAAATTTTTTTAAAAAATATATCTTTATTGATTTCAGAGAGAGGAAAGGAGAGGGAGAGAGAGAGCTGGAAACATCAATGATGAGGGAGTAATTGATCGGCTGCAGCCTGAAACCCGGGCATGTGCCCTGACCGGGAATCGAACCCTGATCGCCTGGATCCTAGGTCGACGCTTAACCGCTGAGCCACACCCGGCCGGGCAATCCTCATTTTTTTTATTCTCTTTTTTTTCTGCTGTTCTGATTGGTGTTTTTTTAATTGAATTTATTGGGGTGACACTGGTTAATAAAATAATACAGGTTTCAGGTGTACATCAATGTTATATTTTATTGTGTGTTCACCACCCTGAGTCAAGTTTCCTTCTATCACCATTTATTCCCACTATACCCTCTGTTTTTTTCTGCTTCCTTATCTTCCAAATCTCTGATTGATCCTCTGCTTCATCTACTGCACTGTTGATTCCCTGTAATGTATTCTTCATTTCCATTAGTGTATGCGTCAATTCTGACTGTTTTTTCTGTATTTTCTATCTCCATTTTTGTTTTTTATCTCTTTGTTGAAGTTATTAAGTTCATCTACTCTCCCCCTAAGTTCATTCAGCATCTCTATAACCAGTGTTTTGAACTCTGCATCTAGTAGATTTTTTGATTTTGTGTAGTACTTTTGTAGAGTTTTGCTCTGTTTTTTAATTGGGGATATGTTTCTTTGTCTCCTCATTTTGGCTGCTTCCCTGTGTTTGTTTCTATGTATTTGGTAGAGCTTCTATGTCTCCTGGACTTGGTAGAGTGGCCTTATGTAGTAGGTGTCCTGTAGAGTCCTGTGCCACAGCCTTCCAGATCACCCAAGCTGACACGCCAGGTGAGCTCCTTGTGTGGCCTATGGACACCCTCTGTTGTAGTTGAGCCTCTATTGCTGTTAGCACCTCAATGGGAAGGATTTACCCCGAGGTTGATTGGCTGCAAAGATTGGCTGCAACCACCGTGGAGGATCAGCTGTGCAGGGGCAGACCCCACAGAGCAGAACTTACTTCAGCAAACCTCTGGTTCCTGCTGAGTCTGCCTCTCGAGTATGACCCTGGTAGAGGAGGTTGAGTAGTTCTTCTATGCGGTCTGAAGCTGTCCAGCAGATGTGCTGGATCTGGGGCATTCTAGGAGGTGCAGGCCAAGGTCAGCCACCACCTATGCCCTGCCCAAGGCCACCCAGCATGAGCTGCAAAGCTATCTGCAGATGGCTGCTTCTTGTGCTGGTCTTTGAGTTGCCCAAGAGAGGCCAAGCTGTGAACCAAGGCTGGCTGCCACTAGTGCCAGGCCTGGGGCCACTTACTGACAGCTATGCAGCACACCCAGGCCAGATGCTACTCTTTTGAGAGATTTAAGAAAGTCCGAAGCATGAGCCAAGACAAGCCATTTGTATTGAAAAGCCAATGGGCCCAGCTGATGTGTCTCAGCAGTTGAGCATCAACCTGTCGTCCAGGAGCTCACAGTTCAATTTCTGGGTTGCGGGCTCAAGCCTCAGTAGGGGACGTGCAGGAGGCAGCCGATCAATGACTCTCTCATCATTGATGTTTCTATCTCTCTCTCTCTCTCTCTCCCTCTCTCTATCTGAAAATCAATAAAGAAATATCTTTAATAAAAAAAATAAAGAAAAGCCAATGGAAATGACTTGGGTGGGCTCATAAGTTGGGTGGGGTGGGGTCTCAGGGAATCACCAGGGTGGGGCAAGCAGTGTTAGCCAGGTTGATGTAGACGCAAGTATGGCACCTGCCTGCCAGCTTTGTGGGGGGTGGGCCCAGAAAAGGAACAATGGCCTTAGCTAGCACTTCTGTCTGGGAGAAGCTTCTCCCCGGCTCTCTCCCTGATGCCAGAAACTCAGTTACTCCCTGTATGTCCTTGGTGCCCTAGTACTGGAACTCAGTGAGTGAGTCCAAGTAAGTACATGCACAGCTGCTTTAAGAGGAATGCCTGGGAATCCAGCAGTGCTCCATCTCACTTAGCTACAATCTGAGCTGGTTTTTACAGCCAAAAGTTAGGGGGACTTCTCTTCTTGGCACTGGAAACCTGGGCCTAGGGGGCCTGGTGTGGGGCTGGGACCCCTCTTTTTCAGGGGGTATCTCTGCAGCTAATATATCCCTCGTGACTTTTAACTGATACATGTGAGTGTGGGGCCAGCCTGTTCTACATCTCTACCCCTCCTACCAGTCTCAATGTGGCTTCTTCTTTATATTCTTAGTTGTAGGCCTCCTGTTCACCTAAACTTCAGGCGATTCTGAGTGATATTCTGTAATTTAGTTGTAATTTTGATGTGGTTGTGGGAGGACTCAGGTACCACATTTACCTTTGCTGCCATCTTGACTGGAAGCCTCTAGAATTTTTTTTCCTTTTTATTGAATGTATTGGGGTAACCCTGGTTAACAAAATTATACAGGTTTCAGGTGCACAATTCCACAACACATCATCTGTACACTGTATTGTGTGATCACCACCCCAAGTTAAGTCTCCTTTCATCACCGTTTATCCCTCCTTTATACTCCTCCACCTTCCCCCGGCCCCATTATCCCAGCACTCACCACACTGTTGTCCATGTTTATGAGGTTTTTTCCTCTTTTTTCCTCAATCCCTCCACCCCCTACCCAGCCCTCTAACACCCCCTGACAGCTGTCAGCCTGCTCTATGAGTCTGTCTCTGTTTTGCTTCTTAGATCATTTTGTTCATTATATTTCATATATGAGTGAAATCGTATGGTACTTGTCTTTCTCTGACAGGCTTATTTCACTTAGCATGATGCTCTTGAGGTCTACCCATGCTGTTGCAAATGGTAAGATTTCCTTCTGTTTTACAGCCAAGTAGTATTTCATTGTGTGTCCCACAGCTTTTTTATCCACTCATCTACTGATGGACACTTGGGCTGCTTCCAAATCTTGGCTATTGTAAATAACACTGCAATGAACATAGGAGTGCATATATTCTTTCAAATTAGTGTTTTGAATTTCTTCTGATATATTCCCAGAAATGGAATCACGGAGGCATAAGGCAGTTCCATTTTTAATTTTTCTAGGTGACTCCATATTGCTTTCCACAATGGCTGCACCAATCTGCATTTCCACCAACAGTTCACAAGGGTTCCCTTTTCTTCATATTCTCACCAGCACTTCCTGTTTGTTGATTTATTGATGATAGCCATTCTGACAGGTGTGAGGTGATATCTCATTGGGGTTTTACTTTGCATTTCTCTGATGATTATTGTCATTCAGCATCTTTTCATGTCTGATGGACACCTGTATGTCATCTTTGGAGAAGTGTCTATTCAGGTTGTTTGTCCATTTTTTAATTAAGCTTTTGTTTTTGTTTTGCTGTTGAGTTTTGTAAGTTGTTTATAAATTCTGCATATTAAACCCTTATCAGATATATCATTGGCTAATATGTTTTCCCATTCAGTGGCTTGTCTTTTCATTTTGTTGATGGTTTCCTTTGCTGTGCAAAAACTTTTAGATTGATATAGTCCGACTTGTTTATTTTATTTTTTTTGTTTCCCTTTCCCAAAGAGATATATCAGAAAAAATATTGCTAAAAGAAATGTCCAATACTGTACTGCCTATGTTTTCTTGTAGGATATTTATGATTTTTTTAAATTTTACTTTTGTTTAAAATATTACAGATGTCCCTTTTTCTCCCCAATAACCCATTCCACCCCATCCCTTCCCCCTCCCCAGTCCCTCTCCCCACCATTGTCCATGTCCTTGCGTTGTGCATATATGCATATAAATTCTTCGGTTACTCTCTCTCCCTCCACTCAACCTTCCTCCTCCATCCCGCTGACGTTCGTTAGTCTCAACTATGCTTCCATGTCATTGAATCTATTCTTTCATCAGTTTATTAAGTTTTTTACATTCCACGTACAAGCGAGATCATGTGATGTTTGTCTTTCACTGCCTGGCTTATTTCAGTTAGCATAATATTCTCCAGGTCCATCCATGCTGTCCCAAAGGGTACGAGATTCTTCTTTACAGCTGCATAGTATTCGATGGTGTAAATGTCCCATAGCTTTTTAATCCACTCATCTACTGATGGGCACTTGGGCTGTTTCCAGATCTTAGCTATTGTAAACTGTGCAGCTATGAACATCGGGGTACATATATCCTTTCTGATAAATGTTTCAGGATTCTTAGGATACATTCCTAGGAGTGGAATCACTGGGTCAAAAGGCAGCTCCATTTCTAATTTTTTGAGGAAACTCCATACTGTTTTCCGTAGTGGTTGCACCAGTCTGCGTTCCCACCAGCAGTGTCCTAGGGTTCCCCTTTCTCCACACCCTCGCCAGCACATGTTGTTTGTTGATTTGTTGATGGCAGCCATTCTGACAGGTGTGAAGTGATACCTCATTGTGGTTTTAATCTGCATCTCTGTGATGATTAGCGACATTGAGCATTAGCAGTGTCTCTTGGCCATCCGTGTGTCCTCTTTGGAGAACTGTCTATTTCAGTCCTTTGCCCATTTCTTAATTGGGTTGTTTGTCTTTCTCTTGCTGAGTGCTATGAGTTCTTTGTACACTTTGGAAATTAGCCCCTTATCAGATTCATCCTTGGCAAATATGTTTTCCCAGACAATGGGGTTCCTTTGTATTTTGAGGCTGTTTTCTTTTGCTGTGCAGAAGCTTTTTAGTTTGATGTAGTCCATATGTTTATTTTTTCCTTTGTTTCTCTTGCCCTAGGAGATGTATCAGTGAAAAGTCCACTACGTGAGATGTCTGTGACTTTACTGCCTATGTTTTCTTCCAGGATTTTTATGGTTTCATGACTTACATTTAACTCTTTTATCCATTTTGAGTTTATTTTTGTGTATGGTGAAAGTTGGTGGTCTAGTTTCATTCTTTTGCACGTATCTGTACAGTTTTCCCAGCACCACTTGTTGAAGAGACTGTCCTTACTCCATTGGATACTCTTGCCTCCTTTGTCAAATATTAACTGACCATAATGGCTTGACTCTATTTCTGGGGTCTCTGTTCTGTTCCATTGATCTATATGCCTGTTGTTGTGCCAATACCAGGCCGTTTTGATTACAGTGGCTTTGTAATACAGTTTGAAGTCTGGTAATGTGATCCCTCCCACTCTGTTCTTTTTTCTCAAGATGGCTGCAGCTATTCGGGGTCTTTTTTGGTTCCATATAAATTTTTGAAATGTTTGTTCGAGGTCTGTGAAATATGCTATTGGTATTTTCATAGGAATTGCATTAAATTTATAAATTGCTTTGGGTAGTATAGACATTTTAATGATATTAATTCTTCCAATCCATGAGCATGATATCTTCTTCCACTTGTTTAAACCTTCCTCTATTTCTTTTTTCAGTGTCACGTAGTTTTCTGAGTACAAGACTTTTACATCCTTGGTTAAGTTTATTCCTAGGTATCTTACTTTTTTAGTTGCAATGGTAAATGGTATTGCTTTTTTAGTTTCTCTTTCTGAGAGTTCATTGTTGATGTATAAAAATGCCATTGATTTCTGGATGTTTATTTTGTATTCAGCTACCTTGCCAAATTCGTTTATCAAATCTAGTAGTACTTTGATGGAGTCTTTAGGGTTTTCTATGTACAATATCATGTTATCTGCAAATAATGACAGTTTTAATTCCTTCTTTCCAATTTGGATACCTTTTATGTTTTCTTACTGTCTGATGGCTGTGGCTAGACCTTCCAGTACTATGTTGAATAAGAGTGATGAAAGTGGACACCCCTGTCTTGTTCCTGATTTTAAGGGAAATGGTCTTAGTTTTTGCCTATTGAGTATGATGGTGGCTGTAGGTCTGTCATATATGGCCTTTACTATGTTGAGGTATGATCCATCTATTCACACTTTGCTGAGAGTTTTTGTTAGAAATGGATGCTGCATTTTGTAGAATGCTTTTTCTGAGCCTATTGATATAATCATATGATTTTTGTCCTTCATTTTGTTTATGTGATGTATCACATTCATTGATTTTCAGATGCTGAACCAGCGTTGCATCTCCGAAATAAATCCCACTTGTTCCTGATGTGTGATCTTTTTAATGTATTGCTGGATCCGGTTTGCTAGTATTTTAGTGAGGATTTTAGCATCTATGTTCATCAGGGATATTGGCCTGTAATTTTCTTTCTTTGTAGTGTCTTTATCTGGTTTTGGGATTAGGATGATGCTGGCCTCATGAAAAGAGTTTGGGAGTTTTCCCTCCTCTTAAATTTTCTGGAATAGTTTGAATAGGATAGGGGTTAATTCTTCTTTGAATGTTTGGTAAAACTCTCCTGCAAATCCATCTGTGCCAGGACTTTTGTTTGCTGGGAGTTTTTTGATTACTGCTTCAATTTCATTAGTTGTTATCGGCCTATTCAGGTTTTCTGCCTCTTCTTGATTCAGCTTTGGAAGGTTGTATGCTTCTAGGAATTTGTCCGTTTCACCCATGTTGTCCAATTTGTTGGCATATGGTTGCTCATAATATTTTCTTACAATCCTTTGTATTTCTGTTGGGTCAGTTGTTATATCGCCTCTTTCATTTCTGATTTTATTTATTTGGGCCCTCTCTCTTTGTTTCTTAGTGAGTCTGGCTAAAGGTGCATCAATCTTATTTACCTTTTCAAGGAACCAGCTCTTGGTTTCATTGATTTTTTGTATTGTTTTTTCAGTCTCTATGTCATTAATCTCTGCTCTGATTTTTATTATTTCCTTCCTTCTACTTCCTTGGGGCTTTTCTTGCTGTTCTCGTTCTAGTTCTTTTAGTTGTTGTGTTAGATGGTTCATTAGATCTTTTTCTTGTTTCTTGAGATAGGCCTCTAATGCTATGAATTTTCCTCTCAGGACTGCTTTCGCCGTGTCCCATAGGTTTGGGGTTGTTGTCTGTTCATTTTTGTTACTTTCCATGAAGTGTTTGATTTCTTCCTTGATCTCATTGGTAACCTGTTCATTGTTTAATAACATGCTATTTAGCCTCCATGTGTTTGAATATTTTTGAGTTTTTTAATATTGGTTGATTTCTAGTTTCATGGCATTGCGATCTGAGAAGATGCTTGATATGGTTTCAGTCTTCTTATATTTGTAGAGACTTGCCTTGTGCCCTAACATGTGGTCTATTTTTGAGAATGTTCCATGTGCACTTGAGATGAATGTGTATTCTGCTGCTTTGGGGTGAAATGTTCTGTAAATGTCAATTAAATCCATTAGGTCTAGTGAGTCATTTAAGGTCTGTGTTTCCCTGTTCCTTTTTTGTCTTAATGATCTGTCCAATGCTGACAGTGGGGTGTTAAAGTCCCCCACTATGATTGTGTTGCTGTCAATCTCCCCCTTAAAGTCCCCCAAGAAATTTTTATATATTTAGGTGCTCCTGTATTGGGTGCATAAATGTTTTTAAGGGTTATTTCCTACTGTTGGATTGAACCCTTTGTTATGGTCTTTATTTTGAAGTCTGTTTTGTCAGAAATAAGAATTGCTACTCCAGCTTTCTTTTCCTTTCCATTTGCTTGGAATATTTTACTCCATCCCTTCACTTTTAGCCTGTGTGAGTCTTTTACTCTCAGGTGGGTCTCTTGTAGACAGCATATATTTGGGTCCTGTTTTCTTATCCATTCAGCTACCCTATGTCTTTTGATTGGATCATTTAATCCGTTTACATTTAAGGTTACTTCTGATATCAACTTATTTAATGCCATTTTTCCCCTTTATGTTGATGTACCTTTCTCTCACTATTCCTTCTTTTTCTTAAAGCAGTCCTTTTAGCATTTCTTGCAATGCTGGTTTAGTGGTACTGAACTCCTTAACCTTTTTTTTTTTTTTTTGTCTGGGAAGCTCTTTATTTCACCTTCCATTTTAAATGATAACTTTGCTGGATAAAGCAATCTTGGTTGCATGTTCTTGCTTTTCATTACTTTGAGAACTTCATGCCACTCCCTTCTGGCCTGAAGAGTCTCTGTTGAGAAATCAGCTGTCAGCCTTATGGGGGTTCCCTTGTAGGTCACTGCTTGTCTCTCTCTTGCAGCCCTGAATATTTTCTCTTTGTCCTTGACATTTGCCATTTTAATTATGATGTGTCTTGGAGTGTGTCTCTTTGTGCTCCTCCTGTTTGGAACCCTCTGTGCTTCCTGAACTTGTGTGGCTTTCTCCCTCGCCAGCCTAGGGAAGTTTTCTGTCATTATTTCCTCCACCAAGTTCTCTATCCCTTGCTCTCTTTCCTGCCCCTCTGGCACTCCTATAATGCGAATGTTGTTTTGCTTCTTGTTGTCCCAAAGCTCCTTTAGACTGTCCTCCTGCTTTTTAAGTGATTTTTCTTTTTGCTGCTCTGATTGAGTGATTTTTTCTACCTTGTCTTCTAAGTCACTTATTCTATCCTCTGCTTCATTGAGCCTGCTTTTAATTCCTTCCAGTGTATTCTTGATATCAGATACAGCATTCTTTGTCTCTGTCTGAGTTTTATTTATGGTATGTATCTCTTTTTTTTTCATGTTTTCACTAAGGTCCTCAATCTTATCATCAAGTGTCTCCTTAAGTTCCTTTAACATCTTCATCATCCATACTCTCAACTCCATTTCTGATAACTTGCTTAACTCAATCTCATCAAAGTCTTTTTCTTATGATTTTCAATCTAACATTTAAGTCTTTAATTCATTTTGAGTTTATTTTTGTGTGTGGTGTAATTTGGTGGTCTAGTATCATTTTTTTGCATGTATCTGTGAAATTTTCCCAGCACCATTTATTAAATAGACTGTCCTTACCTCATTGTATGTTCTTGCCTCCTTTGTTAAATATTAATTGACCGAACAGGCATGTGTTTACTTCTGGGTGCTCTATTCTGTCCCATTGATCTATATATCTGTTTTTATGCCAGTACCAGGCTGTTTTGATTACAGTGGCCTTGTAGTATAGTTTGATATCAGGTAGCTTGATTCTTCTAACTTTAGTCTTCTTTCTCAAGATTGCTGTGGCTATTTGAGGTCTTTTGTGGTTCCATAAACATTTTGGGAATATTTGTTCTTGTTCTGTGAAATACACCATTGGAATCTTGATGGGAATTGCATTGAATCTATAGATTGTATTGGGTAGTATGGGCATTTTAATGATGTTAATTTCCCTATCCATGAACACGGTATATGTTCCCAATTATTTGTAGCTTCCTAAATTTCTTTCTTCAGTGTCTTATATTTTTCCGAGTACAGGTCTTTTATACTCTTGGTTAAATTTATTGCTAGGTATTTTATTCCTTTTAAGCAATTGTGAATGGAGTTTTCTAAGTTTTCTTTTCTGATAGTTCATTATCGGTGTATAAAAACGCAACTAATTTATCTTTATTTTGTATCCTGCTTCTTCACTGAATTCATTTCTCAGTTCTAGTATTTTTTTTGGTAAAGTCTTTAGTATTGTTTATATACAGTATCATGTCAGCTGCAAATGATGGCAGTTTTACTTCTTCCTTTCCAATTTGGATGCCTTTTATTTCTTCTTGTTGTCTGATTACTGTGGCTAGGACTTCCAGTACTATGTCAAATAAAAGTGGCGAATGCGGACATCCATGTTTTGTTTCCCATCTTAACAGAAACGCTTGTGGTTTTTGCCCATGGTGTATGATATTACCTGTGGTTTTATCATATATGGCCTTTATTACATTGAGGTATGTTCCTTCTATTCTCACTTTGATGAGAGGTGGTTTTTGTTTTTTTTATCATAAATGAGTGCTGGATTTTATCAAATGCTTTTTCTGCATCTATGGATATGATCATGTGGGTTTTCTTGTCCTTCATTTTGTTTATTTGGTGTATCACGTTTATTGATTTGTGGATATTGTACCAACCTTGCATCCCCGGAATAAATCCCACTTGATCATGGTGTATGATCTTTTTAATGTGTTGCTGGATCTAGTTTGCTAATATTTTGTTGAAGATTTTAGCATCTATGTTCATCAGAGATATTGGATTGTAATTTTCTTTCTTTGTATCCTCTTTATCTGATTTTGGAATTAGGATAATGCTGGCCTCATAAAATAAGCTTGGGAGTCTTCCCTCCTCTTGAATTTTTTGGAATAGATTGAGAAGGATAGGTGTTAGTCTTTCTTTGAATATTTGGTAAAAAATACCTGAGAAGTCATCCATTCTAGGACTTTTGTTTGTTGTTGGGAGTTTTTGATTACTCCTTCGATTTTACTAGTAGTAATCTGTCTATTCAGATTCTCTTATTCTTCCTTATTTAGTTTTGGAAGATTGTATGTTTCTAGGAATTTTTCTATTTTGTCCAGGTTGTTCAATTTGTAATATATATTTTTTTACAATCCCTTGTATTTCAGTGGTATCTATTGCTACGTCTCCTATTTCATTTCTGATTTTATTTATTTGGCTTCTCTCTCTCTCTCTCTCTCATCTTGTTAAAGGTTTGTCAATCTTGTTTATCTTTTCAAAGAACAAGCTCTTGGTTTCATTGATCTTTTGTATTTTTTTAGAGTCTACTTAGTTTATTTCTGTTCTGATCTTTATTATTTCCTCCCTTCTACTCACTTTGGGCTTTGTTTGTTGTTTTTTCAAGTTCCTTTTAGTGTAAAGTTAGATTATTTATTGGAAAATTTTCTTGTTTCTTGAGATAGGCCTGTAATGCTATGAATTTCCCTCTTAGGAATGCTTTCACTGTGTCCCATAGCTTTTGGGTTGTTGTGTTCCCATTTTCGTTTGTTTCAAGGTATATTTTGATTTCTTCTTTTATCTCATTGTTAGTCCAATCATTGTTTAACAACATGTTATTTAGCCTCCATGTCTTATGTGTTTTTCAGGCTTTTTTCTTGTGATTGATTTCCAGTTTCATACCACATGATCAGAGAAGATGCTTGATATGCTTTCAATCTTCTTAAACTTAGTGAGACTTGCTTTGTGTCCTAACATGTGATCTAACCTTAAAATTGTTCCATGTGCACTTGAAAAGAATGTATATTCTGCTCCTTTGAGGTGAAATTCTCTGAAGATAACAATTAACTCTATCTGATCTAGTGTGTCATTTAAGGCCACTACTTTCTTGTTGATTTTCTGATTGGAAGATTTATCCATTGATATCAATGGGGTGTTAAAATAGACATACTGAACTTAATAAAAATTTTGTGCATGATAAGATGCCATCAAGAGAATAAAAAAGGAACTCACAGAATGGGAGAAAATATTTGCAAATCAAATATTTGACAAGGGATTAATGTCCAGAATAAATAGAGAACTCTTTAAAACTCAACAACAAGAAAGCAAACAACCTTATTCAAAAATGGACAAAGGGCTTGAGTAGACATTTCTCCAAAGAAGATATAGAAATGGCCAATAAGCACATGAAAATATTCTCAATATCACTAATCATTAGGGAAATTCAAGTCAAAACTACAAAAGAGATACCACTTCACACCCATTAGGATGGCTATTTTAGAAAAAATAAACAAACAAAATAAGTGTTGACAGGGTGTGAAGAAATTGGAATTCTTGTGTACTCTTGGTGAGAATATAAAATGGTGTAACCACTGTAGAAAACAGTCTGGTGGTTTCTCAAAAAGTTTAAAAAATTACCATATGATCCATCAACTCTACTTCTGGGTATTTACTGAAAATAATTGAAAGCAGAACCTTGAATATATATTTGTAAACCATGTTTATAGCAGCATTATTCTTAATAACTAAAACATGGAAACAACCCAAGTGTCCACCAATGGATGAATGGATAAACAAAATGTGGTATATACATAGAATGGAATATTCAGCCTTAAAAAGAAAGAGAATTCTGACATGCTATAAAATGGATGAATTGTGAGGACTTTATGCTAAGTAAAATAAGCCAGTCACAAAAAGACAAATACTATATGATTCTAATAATATGAGATACTTAGAGTATTCAGAACCACAGAGACAAAAAGTAGAATGTTGGTTTCAGGAGCTTAGGGGAGTGGGGAATGTAGAGTTGCTATTAAATGGATATGGAATTTCAGGTTTGCAAGATAAGAGGAGTTAGGGAGGTCAATGGTGGTGATTGTTGTACAACAATATTAATGTGCTTAGTACACTTAAAATGTTTAAGATAGAAAATTTTATTTTCTATGTGCCTTACCACAATTTTTAAAATGGGGAAAAATTTAAGTCCCTGTAGGTCATTGATTTTCCAATTTTGCCACTTTCACAATTTTTAGATTGTATTTTCCTTCTCTACTTCAGCATTTCCACTAAAGCCTTTATAAGAAAAAGCAAATTTTCTTATGAAAATTAATGATTTTCTGGTGTGGCTGCTCCTGAAATAAACATTGATATTTTTGTTATATCAGAAAAAGGTTGAGAAAGAAGTAAGCAATAAATGCCAGATGCCTTGTTATTGATTTCACATTCTGGTAATCCTAGGTATGGTGTGGCTTTTGCTCCAAACATACGAATATCCACATTCAGAAGCTGCCTCTCTTTTCCCCTACTTTATCTTTATTGTTGTCATTTGTAACAAGAGTGTATGTGTCTTACTGGCTGATGTTTGGGGTTCTTTCTTCAGTGGTATCCCATACCAAGCATATCACCATTTATTTGTGCTATCCTCCATCTGTCACATCTCCTGCTTTTCAAAAGCCCTTGAGGGTCAACAAGACGTCAGGAACAACATCCACTCCACATCTAATTATATATCTTTGAAAACCTTTTGTTTTTTGTATTTATTTCTAGCATGTGTTTTGTGATGGCACAGTGGCATGTAGTATATGGTTTATAAGTGAATGAGCATACAGCTGTGGGGGAAGTGAGTGCTCAATTTTTTTTGAGGTTTGGAGACAAGGATCTACACATGAAAGCTTTCTTCCAGGACAGGGCCTTTGCTTTCTCCACATGAGTATTCATTCTCCAAATGTCCATGCCTTGTGCCTGTACTCCCTTGACTTGTTGAAACAATACCAATTGGTAAAATCTGGTGAGAGATAAAGAGTTAGATGTCCAGAAGCATAAGCCAGGAAGAGAGGTTCTCTATGGCATATAGAAAACTGCAGAACTACTTCATAGGGTGCAAAAATAATTAGCACATGAAAACTAGTGAGTGGAAATAGTCACCTTCAACCACTCTGTATTTTCTACCAGTTCACCTGGGGCCTTCTTCACTAGGATTTGCGTTGGTCCTTTTGATTACTCAACCTAAACTGGGCCCCAGGAAACAACCACCTAACTTGTCAGGTAAGGAGAGAGGAAAAGGTTGGGAACCAGCCTTCACCTAAAAGAGTTTTAATAACTGAGGCATAGGATAACATTTTGGGAACATTTACAAAATTAATTATAAAATTTCTGATTTAGTAGTTGATCCACAAATAAATGGATAATTGGGAGTATCTGACTAGAGACAAGAATGAGCATTAATGGAGGATTGACTCTAAATTACAGCTCCTGGCACCTGTAGGTCTCAATTATACATAGTCTTCATTGGAAGGTAATTTTCTCTGTGGTATTCCTTATTTCTGGTGTCTCTAAGAAGGGAAGTATAATTTTAGGTATATACAGACAATATTTGAATACAAGGTACTTACATAGAAGTTATAGTCTGTTTTAGAGATGAAATTGAAGGATACTGTAGTTATTGCTTTGGCAAAGGATTTTTTGGCTGAAGCAGTGTATGGGTATCAATTTTATGATTTATCTTATCATATGACTTTTTAATTTCTTTACACAGGTTTCCTCCTGGAATGCCAAGATCTTATCCCTTCAACACCTCAGTTATGTACAAAAAGACTATCTTTGTAGAGTTCACAGATCACCTTTTCAACATTGCCAAGCCCAGGCCACCATGGATGGGTAATGAAAACAGTATTGATTGTTTATTATAAAATTGTGTATCTACTACCACCTCTCAGGGAAATACACTGGCTGAATGTTCTCAATCTTTTATGTTGGACTCTCCTCTGCTTTTTCTCTAGATATTAGAGTGCCATGGGTCTTGAACTTGGTTTATTTTATTTTCTCTCTACCTTCAATCCCTAGATAATCTTGTTCAGTCTCATAGCTTTAAAATATCATCTCTAATAACTCCCAAGTTTATATCTTCAGTTCAGACTGCTTGCTTGATACTTTCACTTAGATATCAAATAAGCATGTAACAAGATGTTAAGATGAGACATTTTCAACCTTAGAATTATTGCTAAAAATTATAGGTGACAAATATCCCCAAATTCTAAAGAGGGATATCAGCCCACCTATTTGAGACTTGTTCATTCAGATAGTGGTCGAAAATTGGTTCTGTAACCCTTTGCCCATCATGTACCTCCAGCCTATATATAAAATTCTAGGAACTTAAAACAGAGTTAGATTTGAGGATTTCCTTGGAAAACATTTTTTGTATTTTGTATATCCCCTGCCCCATGGAGGAAGGGAGGCCTCCCCTTCATTTCAAGCTATAGTTGGGGAGGCTTTCGGAGAATTACTTAGAAGACTTGAAATGGACTTCTGGAGTTTAGGAGACACTAACTAGTGCCTGGTTTTTATCTGGAAAATCTTTCAAGGCCAGAGTCTTAGGGGAACTTCTTGTGATGGCATAATAAGGAAAGTAGGCTATAGCAGAAGCTAACTGCACTTCTACTATTAGGTGTGAGGCCAGGAATGTCATAAGACAAGACTTGTATCAAGAAGACCCTCTCTGAGAGGTCTTCCTTTCAGGGCTAGGCGACCCCAACAGAAAAAAAGTTATATGTGATTGTACTGCCAGAAGCAGAAACTGAGAGGGGAAGTACAAGTGACAACTGGAGAAGACATATCTCATGCCAGGAAGTAGTAGAGTGGGATGTACATATATTTGAAAGGAGAGAATCTCCAAAGAACTCATATAAGTTCCCTAAGAAAGAGCCAGAATTTTGACATATGCCACAGCTAGAGGGTATCAAAACCACTTTGCCACTGCTCCTTCTAAGAAAGATCTTGTCATCATGCCTCATTTTTCAGCCCTGCTCTTTTCCCACTAGCTCCAATCTTAGAGGGTCCAGAGGCAGTAAGGTGAGTGGGGTAGGAGGATTAGGAGACGAAAGTGAAAAAGCAGTGAAAGTACCAAACAAACAATCTTTTTCCGTTAAGATTTCTGTGCCTGTCACAACTTAGCTGGAAAAAGGAGTTACCCTTAAATTGCAGGAGTGATCAAAAGTTTGATATTAGACTAGACTGGACTTATTAGTACTTAAAAATGATACTGCTAATTTGTGTTACTGGAAAGGTTACTGGAAAATTTTTGGGACTGTTCAAAGTGCAAGAAGGAAAATTACACCTAATCCAATTAAAAACTATGAAAAATAAAGCTATTTCATGTTTTCATCCCATTAAATCCAGTTTATTCAATAAACCATTTGTAGATGTCTTATATTTAACATGTCTATAAATCAGAAGTCTTGATTTTCCTCTTAGTTTTTTTCTTTTTAAAGATTTTTTTTATTGATTATTTTAGAGAGAGAGGAAAGAAGAGGGAGAGAGAGAATCATTGATGTGAGAATGAAGCATTGATTGGCTGCCTCCAGCAACCTGGGCATGTGCCCTGACCAAGACTCAAACTGGCAACCTTTTGGTGCATGGGATGATGCTCAACCCACTGAGCCACACTAGCCAGAGCTCCTCTTAGTTTTCTGTCATTGCCTGACCACTAGTTGCACAAGCCAAAATCACACGAATCAACCCTAGATCCTCTCTTTTTTTTCTATCTCCAGCATCCAATCCATCAGCAAGTCTTGTTTATAACAACCTGAAATTATCTTTTGCCCGGCCAGGCGTGGCTCAGCGGTTGAGCGTCAACCTAGGATCCAGGCGATTGGGGTTCGATTCCCGGTCAGGGCACATGCCCGGGTTGTGGGCTCGATCAATGACTCTCTCATCATTGATGTTTCTATCTCTCCCTCTCCCTCTCCCTTCCTCTCTCTGAAATCGATAAAGATATATATATATATTTTTAATTATCTTTTGTTTTTTTGGTTTTTTTATTTATTTATTTTTTTAATATATCTTTATTGATTTCAGAGAGGAAAGGAGAGGGAGAGAGAGATAGAAACATCAATGATGAGAGAGTCATTGATTGAGCCCACAACTCGGGCATGTGCCCTGACAGGGAATCGAACCCCGATCGCCTGGATCCTAGGTCGACGCTCAACCGCTGAGCCACGCTGGGCCGGGCTCTTTTGTATTTTTTTATCTGCTTAATGTCTCTCAAATGTAATCTCCATGATATGTCTTATTCATTACTACATCTCCACTGCCTATGACAGTTTCTAGAATATAACAGGAACTCAACTAGTATTAGTTAAATGAATGAATGCATTGAATAAATTGCCAGAACTCTGTCCTCAGAATAACCATGAGGTTGAGCTGGTGAGAACAGTTTCTACATTCACTCATTTAACTACCACTTTTTTTCAATAATCACAGGGGCATGCTTCTCCACCATGACTTTGACCATAACTTTCATAACAACAGGTTTTCTTGGGTACCACCCTCCAAGTGACCTTTGGGGACCATCTCATTCTTGCAGGTCTGCTGGGTCCTACCATCCGGGCTGAGGTATATGACACCATAGTCATTACACTTAAGAACATGGCTTCTCATGCTGTCAGTCTTCATGCTGTTGGTATATCCTACTGGAAAGCTTCTGAAGGTGAGTCAAATGTCCTCCTATCATCTTGTCATCTAGAGATAGAAGAGTTTTGAGTATAAGGTCATGCAACTAGTGAATACTAGAGTTAGAATTCAAACCTATGCCCATTTCATGAAGTTAAGAACATTCTCATTTTAGTCTAATCCCCAAAGTTTTGATTTGATCCTCTGTATGGGGAGCCAGGTTAAAGATCCTAAAATTGCCACTTCATTTGCTTTCTTATGCCCAAGAAACTACATAGAGAGGAATCAAGACTCATGCTATAAAGTTGAAACAGAATTTTCCTTCTCCTTTTTTAGATTCTGACTTTACAGATATTTCCTCTCCTACCCCTCTCCCTGATTTCCTTTTTTTAAAATTTTGTTTTTGTTTAAAATATTACAGATGTCCGTTTTTCTCCCCAATGACCCATTCCACCCCATCCCATCCCCCTCCCCAGTGCCTCTCCCCACCATTCTCTGAGTCCTTGGGTTGTGCATATATGCATATAAATTCTTTGGTTACTCTCTCCCCTCCACCCCCCCTCCTCCATCCTTCTGACATTCATCAGTCTGATCTATGCTTCCATGTCATTGAATCTATTCTTTCATCAGTTTATTAAGTTCTTTAGATTCCACATATAAGCAAGATCATATGATGTTTTTCTTTCTCTGCCTGGCTTATTTCACTTAGCATAATTTTCTCCAAGTCCACCCATACTGTCCCAAAGGGTATGAGATTCTTCTTCTTTATAGCTGTGTAGTATTCCATGGTGTAAATGTCCCACAGCTTTTTAATCCACTCAGCTACTGATGGGCAGTTGGGCTGTTTCCAGATCTTAGCTATTGTAAACTGTGCTGCTATGAACATCGGGGTACATATATTCTTTCTGATTAGTGTTTCAGGATTCTTAGGATATATTCCTAGGAGTGGAATCACTGGGTCAAAAGGCAGTTCCATTTTTAATTTTTTGAGGAACCTCCATACTGTTTTCCATAGTGGTTGCACCAGTCTGCATTCCCACCAGCAGTGCACTAGGGTTCCCCTTTCTCCACACCCTCGCCAGCACATGTTGTTTGTTGATTTGTTGATGGTAGCCATTCTGACAGCTGTGGAGTGATACCTAAATGTGCTTTTAATTTGCATCTCTCTGATGATTATCGAAGTTGAACATTTTCTCATGTGTCTCTTGGCCATCTGTAGGTCCTCCTTGGAGAAATGTCTATTCAGGTCCTTTGCCCATTTCTTAATTGGGTTGTTTCTCTTCCTCTTGCTGAGTAGTGTGACACTACTTTGTACACTTTGGAAATTAGTCCCTTATCAGATACATCCTTGGCAAATATGTTTTCCCAGACAATGGGGTTCCTTTGTATTTTGAGGCTGTTTTCTTTTGCTGCGCAGAAGCTTTTTAGTTTGATGTAGTCCCATATGTTTATTTTTTCCTTTGTTTCTCTTGCCCTAGGAGATGTATCAGTGAAAAGTCCACTACGTGGGATGTCTATGACTTTACTGCCTATGTTTCCTTCCAGGATTTTTATGGTTTCGTGACTTACATTTAATTCTTTTATCCATTTTGAGTTTATTTTTGTGTATGGTGAAAGTTGGTGGTCTAGTTTCATTTTTTTGCACGTATCGGTCCAATTTTCCCAGCAGCACTCATTGAAGAGACTGTCTTTACTCCATTGGATGCTCTTGCCTCCTTTGTCAAATATTAAACGACCATAATGGCGTGGGTCTATTTCTGGGGTCTCTGTTCTGTTCCATTGATCTATGTGCCTATTGTTGTGCCAATATTAGGCCGTTTTTATTACAATGGCTTTGTAATACAGTTTGAAATCCGGTAATGTGATCCTTCCCACTCTCTTCTTCCTCAAGATGGCTGCAGCATTTCGGGGTCCGTTCTGGTTCCATATAAATTTTTTTTTTAAATAATTTTT
>NC_138104.1:66960618-66975618 GCF_964146895.1 Miniopterus schreibersii | reverse complement strand
TTTCTTTTGTTGTGCAGAAGCTTTTTAGTTTGATGTACTCCCATATGTTTATCTTTTCTTTTGTTTCTCTTGCCCTAGGAGATATATCAGTAAAAATTCCACTATGTGGGATGTCTGTGACTTTACTGCCTATGTTTTCTTCCAAGATTGTTATAGTTTTGTGACTTACATTTAAGTCTTTTTTCCATATTGAGTGTATTATTGTGTATGGTGAAAGTTGGTAGTCTAGTTTTATTCTTTTGCATGTATCTGTCCAATTTTCCCAGCACCACTTATTGAAGAGACTGTCTTTGCTTCATTGTATGCTTTTGCCTCCTCTCTCAAATATTAACTGACCATAATGGCGTGGGTCTATTTCTGAGGTCTCCATTCTGTTCCATTGATCTATATGTCTGTTATAGTATCAATACCAAGCTGCTTTGATTACAGTGGTTTTGTAGTAAGTTTGATGTCTGATAAAGTGATCCCTCCCACTGTTCTTTTTTCTCAAGATGGCTGTAGCTTTTTGGCGTATTAATTGGTTTCATATAATTTTTTTAAATGTTTGTTCTAGATCTGTGAAATATGCTCTTGGTATTTTAATAGCAATTGCATTGAATCTATAAATTGCTTTGGCTAGTATGGACATTTTAATGATATTAATTCTTCCAATCCATGAGTATAGTATATTCCTCCCCTTGTTTATATCTTCCTCTATTTCTTTTGTCAGTGTCCCATCGTTTTCCAAATACTGGTCTTTTACATCCTTGGTTAAGTTTATTCTTAGGTATCTTATTTTTTTAGTTGTAATGGTAAATGATATTGTTCTTTTAGTTTCTCTCTTGAAAGTTCATTGTAGGTGTATAAGAATGCCATTGATTTCTGGATGTTGATTTTGTATCCAGCTACCTTTGTAAATTCGTTTATCAAATCTATAAGTACTTTGATGGAGTCTTTAGGGATTTCTATGTACAATATCATATCATCTGCAAATAATGACAGTTTTACTTCCTTTTTTCCACTTTGGATACCTTTATGTTTTCTTCCTGTCTGATAGCTGTGGCAAGGACTTTCAGTACTATGTTGAACAAGAGTGGTGAAAGTGGACACCTGCTGGAGCCAGCCGGCAGGCGAACGAGGACCTGATTGAGGGGGTGAGGATTAGAAAAGAAAGAAAAAGACAAAAGGATGGGATCGGGAGGGCCACAACCAAGGCAGAGCTAAGTTAAGCTGAGTCAGGCTGAGGCCCCGAGTTTATTGATTACAAGCTTTTTATAGTGCACCCAAACAATACCCCAAGCAGTGAAACAATGCCCCCAGCAGTGACCTTTACACAATTCAAATTCCCGCATATCCGCACCTGTTTATCGAGACTGGATGTCTCCAGGTAAGGCCATAAATCTATTGTGCAAAGCTTCTACTGCCCTAAAGCAATGGTCAATCTTTAAACTACGCTACAGGGGGTAGAGGTGCTAGCTCAACCGACCCACCCTGCGGGTCAACGTGCCAGAGATTTCTCTCTAAGGCGGCGCTAGGGTCGGCGAGCCCCTGGAGAGACTCCAGGGCAGCACCCTACCAGGGAGACTATTCATGAGGGGCAGCCAGCCGGCTCCCCACAGACACCCCTGTCTCATTCCTGTTTTTCAGGGAAATGGTTTTCATTTTTGCCCATTGAATATGATGTTGGCTGTTGGTTTGTCATATATGGCCTTTATTATGTTGACATATGATCCCTCTATTCCCACTTTGCTGAGAGTTTGTATCAGAAATGGGTGCTGGATTTTGTAGAATGCTTTTTCTGTATCTATTGATATGATCATATGATTTTTGTCCTTCATTTTGTTTATGTGATGTATCACATTTATTGATTTGAGGATGTTATACCAGCCTTGGATCTCCAGAATAAGTCTCCCTTGGTCATGATGTATGATCTTTTTAATGCATTGCTGGATCCGGTTTCCTAGTATTTTAGTGAGGATTTTAATATCTATGTTCATCAGGGATATTGCTCTGTAATTTTCTTTCTTTGTAGTATCTTTATCTGGTTTTGGGATTATGGTGATGCTGGCCTCATAAAAAGCGTTTGGGTGCTTTCCCTCCTCTGGAGTTTTCTGAAATTGTTTGAATAGAATAGGTGTTAATTCTTCTTTGAATGTTTGGTAAAACTCGCCTGTAAATTCATGTGGTCCAAGACTTTTGTTTGCTGGGAGTTTTTTGATAACTGCTTCAATTTCGTTAGTTGTTATTGGCCTATTCAGGTTTTCTGCCTCTTCTTGATTCAGCTTTGGAAGGTTGTATACTTCTAGAAATTTGTCCATTTCACCCATGTTGTCTAGTTTGTTGACATATAGTTAGTTGCTCGTAGTATTTTCTTACATTCCTTTGTATTTCTGTTGGGTCAGTTGTTATATTGCCTCTTTCCTTTCTGGTTTTACTTATTTGGGTCCTCTCTCTTTGTTTTTTGATGAACTGGCTAAAGGTGCATCTATCTTATTTATCTTTTCAAAGAAACAGCTCTTGGTTTCATTGATTTTTTGTACTTTTTTTTAACCTCTATGTCATTAATTTCTTCTTCTTTTTTTTAATATATCTTTATTGATTTCAGAGAGAGGAAAGGAGAGGGAGAGAGAGACAGAAGCATCAATGAGGAGAGAGTCATTGGGGATCGAGCCCGCAGCCCGCGCCTGTGCCCTGACCGGGAATCAAACCTCCATCTCCTGGATCCTTGGTCGATGCTCAACCGCTGAGTCATGCCTGGCCGGGCTATGTCATTAATTTCTGCTCTTGTCTTTATTATTTCCTTCCTTCTACTTCCTCAGGGCTTTTCTTGCCATTCTCATTCCTGTTCTTTTAGTTTTTGTGTTAGATGGTTCATTAGAGATTTTTCTTAGTTCTTGAGATAAGTTTGTTATGCTATAAATATTCCTCTCAGGACTGCTTTTGCTGTGTCCAATACATTTTGGGTTGTTGTCTGTTCATTTTTGTTTTTTTCCATGAAGTGTTTGATTTCTTCCTTGATCATTGGTAACCCATTCATTGTTTAATAACATGCTATTTAGCAGCCATGTATTTGAATATTTTTGAGTTTTTTTTATGGTTGTTGATTTCTAATTTCATGTCATTGTGATCTGAGAAGATGCTTGATGGTTTTAGTCTTATTGAATTTTTAGAGAATTTCTCTGTGCTTTAACATGTGGTCTATTTTTGAGAATGTTCCATGTGCACTTGAAAAGAATGTGTATTTTGCTGCATTGGGTTGAAATGTTCTGTAAATTTCAATTAAAACTATTAGGTCTAGTGAGTCATTTAAGGTCTGGGTTTCTCTACTAATTTTTTGTATTTATTATCTGTCCAATATGGATGGTGGGATGCTAAGGTCCCCCACTATGATTGTATTGCTGTCAATCTCCCCCTTAAAGTCCCCAAGATATCTTTTATATATTTAGGTGCTCTTATTTTGGGTGCATAAATGTTTATAAGGGTTATTTCCTCCTGTTGGATTGATCCCTTTAGTATTATGTAGTGACCGTCTTTGTCTCTTGTTATGGTCTTCATTTTGAAGTCTATTTTGTCAGAAATAAAAATTGCTACTCCAGCTTTTTTTCCCTTTCCATTTGCATGGAATATTTTATTACATCCCTTCACTTTTAGCCTGTGTGAGTTTTTTGCTCTCAGGTGGATCTCTTGTAGACAGCATATATTTGGGTACTGTTTTCTTATCCACTCAGCTACTCTATGTCTTTTGATGGGACCATTTTTTTTTCATTTACATTTAACGTTACTATTTATATAAACTTATTTAATGCCATTTCCCCCCTTTTTACTGATGTACCTTTCTCTCCCTATTTCTTCTTTTTTTTTAGAGCATTCATTTTAGCATTTCTTGCAATGCTGGTTTGGTAGTACTGAACTCCTTTTCTTTTTTTTGGCTTTGAAGCTCTTTATTTCACCTTCCATTTTAATTGATAGACTTTCTGGATACAGCTATCTTGGTTGCATGTTCTTGTTTTCCATTACTTTCAGAACTTCATGCCACTCCCTTCTGGCCTGAAGAGTTTCTGTTGAGAGGTCTGATGTCAGCCCTATGGAGGTTCCCCTGTAGGTCACTGCTTGTCTCTGTCTTGCAGCCCTTAATGTTCTATCTTTATCTTTGATATTTGCCACTTTAATTATGATGTGTCTTGGAGTGGGTCTCTTTGGGTCCCTCTTGTTTGGAACCCTCTGTGTTTCCTGAACTTGTGTGACTTCTCCTTCGCCAGCGTAGGGAAGTTTTCTGTCATTATTTCCTCCACCAAGTTCTCTATCCCTTGCTCTATTTCCTCCCCCTCTGGCACTCCTATAATGTAAATGTTGTTTTACTTTATCTTGTCCCAAAGCTCCCTTAGACTCTCCTCATGCTTTTTAACTGTTTTTTTCTTTTTGTTGCTCTGATTGAGTGATTTTTTTCTACCTTGTTTTCTAAGACACTTATTCTATCCTTTGCTTCATTGAGCCTGCTTTTAATTCCTTCCAGTGTAATCTTGATATCAGATACAGCATTCTTTATTTCTGTTTAATTTTTGTTTACGTTATCTATCTCTTTTTTCATGTTTTCATTAAGGTCCTTGATCTTATCATCTAGTGCCTTGTTTTTCTCATGTTCCTTGAGCATCTTTATAATCATTAGTCTGAACTCCATTTCTGATAACTTGCTTAACTCCATCTCTTCAAAGGCTTTTTCTGGTGATTTTTCCTTTTCTTTAATTTGGGCGTTGTTTTTTGTCTCTCCATTTTGGTGGGTCTTAATTTGTATCCATATATTAAATATATTTGTTGTCTCCCAGTCATATGGGGAGGGATTTTGTATTGTGAGTCCAGTGGAACTCAGAGGTGTTTTTTCCTAATACTTCTTAGCTCTTTGCTCTAAGCGTGTCCCCTTTGTAGGTGTCCCTTTTGTGGGTTCTTTGGGCTCTCCTCTTGTGGTTGTGTCTAGATTGTTGTTGACCAGTCCTTGGGAGAACTCTTCTCTCAGGTTGGCTAACTGTGTGTCTCAGCCACAACCATGTCATGTGAGCTGCTGTATGGGTGCTGGCAAGGCAGGACAATACACAACTAAACTTCTAGGAAACAAGGCGTATCTTGGAAAATATCTTCACAATCACAATGAAAACAACCCAAGTGAAAGTAAAACTGGGAGAATGAAGGGAGGACACAAATTCAGACTCTATGATGTTTCTCCAGTGCTCCCTACTCACAATATGTCCACCCAGGTATGTTTCTCTGGTTTTCCAAGCTGGCTACATAGTATTGTAGGAGTAAATCGAGTCTGTGGCTGGGATCGGGGGCGCTCTGTTGCTTCTCACAGTGCCACCATCTTACCTCCCCCTTATTTCTTTTATTTTTTAAATCTAAATATACACGCCCAACCAGGAGTGGCTCAGTGGTTGAGCTTTATCCTAAGATCCAGGCGATCGGGGTTCACTTCCTCCTCAGGGCACATGCCCAGGTTGTGAGCTTGATCCCCAGTCAGGGGCATGCAGGAGGCAGCCAATCAGTGACTCTGTCATCATTGATGTTTCTACCTCTTTCTCTCCTTCAAATCAATAAAGATATATTTTTTAAAAAATCTAAACATACAAATGAAGTCACCTGTGTACCTTAAGGTAATCCCATTCCTCTTCCTCCCTAGAGAGAATCACAACAATGGATTTGCTTTCTCTGTGTGCCATTCCAGTGCATACTCCATACATATACCTGAGGAGGTATATATCATATGCAATAGCAAATATCACAATAAATAGCAAATAGTAATTTTCAAACTATACAAATACATCATACCTTGTGTATCATTTTATAACTTATTTTATCAACCATGTATTGAACACTATTTCTTTTTTTTTAAAGTTTCTTTATCTTTAATCTTGAGAATATTACAGATGTCCTCTTTTTATCCCGATTGATCCCCTCCACCCCACATCTATCCCACACCCAATCTTTCCCCATACCAATGTCTGTGTCCATGGGTTATGCTTATAAACATATAAGTTCTTTGGTTAATCTCTCCCCACCCACATACCCCCTCTGCACCTTCCCTCTGACATCCCTCACTTTGTTCCATGCTTCTATGTCTCTGGATTCACTTTGTTCATCAGTTTATTTTGTTTATTATATTCCACATATAAGTGAGATCATGTGGTATTTGCCTTTCTTTGACTGGCTTATTTCACCTACTATAATACTTTCTATTTCCCTCCATGCTGTGCCAAAGAATAAAAGATCCTTCCTATTTACAGCTGCATAACATTCCATGGTGTAAATGTGCCACAGCTTTATTTATCCACTCATCCACTGATGGGCACTTGGGCTGTTTCCAGATCTTAGCTATTGTAAATTGTGCTGCTATGAACATAGGGGTGCATAAGTTCTTTGTGATTGGTGTTTCAGTTTCCTTATGATATATTTCTAGAAGTGGAATCACTGGGTCAAATGGCAGGTCAGTTTTTAACCTTTTGAGGAAACTCCATACTTCTTTCCATAGTGGCTGCACCAGTCTGCTTTACCATCAGCAGTGTACTAGGGTTCCCTTTTCTCCATACCCTTACCAGCACTTGTAGTTCGTTGATTTGTTGATTGTAGCCATTCTGAGAGGTGTGAAGTGATACCTCACTGTGGTTTTAATTTGCATCTCTCTGATGATTAGCAACATTAAGCATTTTTTCATATGTCTCTTAACCATTTGTATGTACTCTTTGGAGAATTGTCTATTTAGGTCCTTTGCCCATTTTTTAATTGCATTGTTCATCTTCCTTTGATTAAGTTGTATGAGTTCCTTATATATTTTGGATGTTAACCTTTTTCAGTGTGTCGTTGGCAAATATGTTCTTACATACAGGGGGCTCTATTTTCATTTTGTTGATGGTTTCTTTTGTTGCGAAGAAGCTTTTTATTTTGATGTAGTCCCATTTGTTTATTTTCTCCTTAGTTTCTCTTGGCCTAGGAGATGCATCAGCAAACATATTGCTAGGAGAGATGTCTGAGATTTTACTGCCTATGTTTTCATCTATGATTTTTATGGTTTCATGTCTTTTATCCATTTTGAATTTACTTTTGTGTATGGTGTAAGTTGGTGGTCCAGTTTCATTTGTTTTGCATTTATCTGTCCAATTTTCCCAGCACCATTTATTGAAAAGACTGTCTTTACTCCATTGTATGCTCTTGCCTCCTTTGTCAAATGTTAATTGATCATAATGGCATGGGTCAGTTTCTGGGTTCTCTGTTCTATTCCATTGGTCTATATGTCTGTTCTTGTGCCACTACCAGGCTGTTTTGACTACAGTGACTTTGAAGTATAACTTAATATCTGGTATTGTGATCCCTCCAACTTCGTTCTTCTTTCTCAAAATTGCCATGGCTATTCGGGTTGTTTTTTGGTTCCATATAAATTTTCGAAGTGTTTGTTCTAAATCTGTGAAATATGCTGCTGGTATTTTAATATGGATTGCATAAGATTTATAGATTGCTTTGGATAGTATGGACATTTTAATGGTGTTAATTCTTCCAATCCATGAACATGGTATATTTTTCCATTTTTTAATATCTTTTTCTATTTCTTTTTTCAAAGTCTTGTAGTTTTCCGAGTAAAGGTCGTTTACAACTTTAGTTAAGTTTATTCCAAGGTATCTTAATTTTTTAGTTATAATGGTAAATGGGATTGTTTTTTTAGTTTCTTTTTCTGAGAGTTCATTATTGGTGTATAATAATGCCATTGATTTCTGGGTGTTAATTTTGTTTCCTGCTACCTTGCTGAATTCATTTATTAAATCTAGTTTTTTGGTGGAGTTTTTAGGATTCTCTCTCTATGTACAATATCATGTCATCTGCAAATTATGACAGTTTTGTTTCCTCCTTTCCAATTTGGATGCCTTTTATGTTTTCTTTGATCACTGTGGCTGGGACTTCCAGTACTATGTTGAATAAGCGTGGTGAAAGTGGACACCCTTGTCTTGTTCCTGTTCTTAGGGTGAATGGTTTTAGTTTTTGCCCTTTGAGTGTGATGTTGGCTTTAGGTTTGTCATATATGGCCTTTATTATGTTGAGATATGATCCCCCTATTCCCACTTTGCTGAGAATTTTTATCAAAAATGGGTATTGGATTTTGTTGAATGCTTTTTTGTGCATCAATTGATAGGATCATGTGATTTTTGCCTTTCAATTTGCTTATGTGATGTATCATATTTATTGATTTGTGAATATTTTACCAGCCTTTAATCCCTGGAATAACTCCCACTTGGTCATGGTGTATGATCTTTTAAAATTATTGCTGGATCCAATTTGCTAATATTTTGTTGAGGCTTTTAGCATCTATGTTCATCAGGGATATTAGCCTGAAATTCTCTTTCTTTGTAATGTCTTTATGTGGTTTTGGAATTAGGCTAATGCTGAGCTCATAAAAAGAGTTTGAGAGTGTTTCTTTCTCTTGGATTTTTTTGGAATAGTTTGAGAAGGATAGGTGTTAATTTTACTTTGAATGATTGCTAAAACTCCTCTGTGAAGCCTTTGGGGCCAGGGCTTTTGTGTTCTGGGAGCCCTTTGATTACTGCTTCAACTTCATCAACAGTTATCAGCCTATTTAGACTTTCTGACTCTTCCTGATTGAGTTTTGGAAGGTTGTATTTTTCTAGGAATTCATTCATTTCATCGAGTTTAACCAGCTTGGTGCCATATAGCTGTTCATAGTATTTTCTTACCATCTTTTTTATTCCTGGTGGGTCAATTGTTATTTCACCTCTTTTGTTCTGATTTGGTTTATTTGGGTCCTCTCTCTTTGTTTCTTGATGAGTCTTGCTAAAGGTTCTTCGGTCTTGTTTATCTTTTCAAAGAACCAGATATTGGTTTCATTGATCTTTTGTATTGTTCTTTTAGTCTCTATGTAATTTATTTCTTCTCTGATCTTTATTACTTCTTTCGTTCTTCTCACTCTGGGGTTTTCTTGTTCTCTTCCTAAGATTTTAAGTTGTAGGGTTAGAAAGTCTATTAGAAGTTTTTCTTGTTTTTTGAGGTAGTCTTGTAGTGCTATGAACTTCCCTCTCAGGACTGCTTTCATTGTGTCCCATAGATTTGGAGCTGTTGTGTGTTCATTTTCATTTGTTTCCAGAAAGTTTTTTATTTCTTTCTTGATCTGTTTGCTAACTCATTCATCATTTAGGAACATGCTTTGCAACCTCCATGTGTTTAAATGTATTTTAGTGTTTTTATTTTAGTTGATTTCTAATTTTATGCCACTATGATCTGAGAAGTTGCTTGATATGATTTCAATCTTCTTGAACTTGTATGAACATTCTATCTTGATGTATTTAACTCCAGTTCATTTTTTTGAACTGCTATAGAATATTACAGTGTGTGAATATTTATTCATACTTGCATCCAAATATCTCATCAATGTACATTTAGGCTGCTTCCAGGTTTTTTGCTATTAAAAGTCAATGACAAAAGAAATATCTTTGAACACATCTTGTGAGCATGTTTGAGTTCCTATAAGGTGTGTACCTACTGGTAAAATTTCTGATTTTTAAGGTTTTCATATTTTTAACTTTTTTTCAGATAAGGCCGAAGTGCTCTCATGATGGGTAGTACCAATTTATAATCCCACTGACAGTGTACAAGGGCTTCATACTTTGCATTTTCACATGTTATTTTTGCTATTTTGATGGGTACAAAATGGTATCTAATTTTTTAAAATGTTTTTATTGATTTCAGAGAGGGGAGAGGGAGATAGAAACATCAATGATTAGAGAGAGCCATTCATCAGCTGCCTCCTACACGCCCCCTACTGGGAATCGAGCCCAAAACCCAGGCATATGCCCTGACTGGGAATTGAACTGTGACCTCCTGGTTCATAGGTCGACACTCAACCATTGAGCCACGCCAGCTGGGCTGAAATGGTATCTGATTGATAGTATTTGTATTTTCTTGTTTACTTTTGGGGTTAAGGATCTTTTTTATGTGTTTAAGCGGCCAATCTGTGCCACTAAGGACAAGATGCATTTGCCACTACTTACATCAGCAAAAGTAGAAACTCCATGCAGATTTCTTCTTATGTTGCCACTTCTGAATTGAAGTTTCCTGTGGCGTGTGTGCTTTTATGGGTGCATATGTGTGTGCTGGGTCATTGCTAGGTCACTACTTTGATTCTAATTCCAAGAAAGTCTGGGAACTTGATTTATGACTATTAATTTAGGAAGGCAGAGTTCATAATATGAAGATTTTTGCAACAGTTCTTAGAAAGGCATACAAATGATGGTGAACAGTAATGAACATGATAGATATCCACTCTGTGTTCTATTCCTAGTTTTCTAATGGGTATGTGTGTGTGTGTGAGTATAATTACAAGTAGACTTGAACTTTTGCAACTTCTCTTTTGTACCCTATTAAGACAATTGCATAAATTTTCCCTTTAATCTGTTAACGTGATTAATTACAGTAATAGAATTTTCTAATGTTAGGCCATCTTTACATTACTTGGAAAAATCAAACTTGATAATGATTTTTAATACATTTTTAGTTTGTTTTACTATTATTTTATTTATGGTTATTTATATCTATGTTCATAGCTCTTTCTAAATTAAACTATTTCTCATCACCTCAACTGCTAGTACTCTGGTTCATACAACCATTATCTTTGACATTATTCAACTATAAAATACCACTAACTTATTTCCCTTTCTCTACTCTTGTCTCCCTACAATCTTTTCTCCACAGGCTGGAAGTGATTATATCACACATACACACACACACACACCAAAGTAGAGAAAACAGTTTAAAAGAATCTTATTTACCCAACATCCACCTTATCAGCTTTTTTGGCTAATCTTATTTAATCTGTATTCCTACCACTACCCCAAACTGTTCTCTCCCATTTTGTCTTCTTTTTTCTTAATTAAACTTATGAGAAGTTTTGTATATTTTCAGTGTTGCTAAAGCAACCTGGTCTTGGTTTTGTTCATTATCTGTATTTTTTCTTTTTCTTTTTTCTGTTTCACTGATGCTTGCTCTTGTCTGGATTATATTTTTCTTCCCTTTCCTTGGAGTACTATATGGTCCTTCTGGTTTCTTGAGGTAGATTAGCTTATGGTTTTCCTTATTCTTAAGGCTATCCTGAAGGCTTCTTTATGGCTGTCAATTTTCCTCCCAGTATCACTTGAAGAGTCCACTACAAGATTTCATATACATGCATTTTCACTGTTGTTCAGTTCTAAGTATTTTCTAATATTTTTATGGTTTCTTATTTATTTTTTTTAAAATTTAGTGTGTTTTTCAACTTGGAAATGTAAATTAATTTCTAATTTAATGTTTCATATTGAAAGGAAGTAGTCTATAGGATATGGAATCTTTTTTTGTTTGTTTGTTTTATGGTAAGACCTCGATGTAAGTGACTAATTAGGGCAGGGGAGTGTCCATTAAATCCAAAAGTAGGTTTTCTGAATGTGTATGTTAAAAAATTGACAAATTAGTTAGTTTACTTGTTTTTACTTATGTAGATACATTTGTGTAATTAAAATTAAGTATGTATGAAAAATTTGATTTCACAGAAAAGTTTTCTACATGTACTACTGTAATTTTTAATTTATACTTAGTAGGTCCAGTAAATGCGTGCATTCACTAGTCACCACAAATAAATACACATGGCAGGGGTATGGCTTAGCACAAGTTAGAACATCAACCGCATGAGTTAAAACTGTTTGCAGAAAGTCATGCCAGGAGACAGTAGAACCAATTACTGGGCTCGATGCAGTATGATCACGTGTTAATCATTCACTGAACATTGTTTATGAGCAGTGATTCTTGGATTTAAATATTTAGACTATAGTTGTATATATGTGATATTTATTTATGTTGGCAAAATTACTACAGTGTTTTTTTCCAACATATGGTCTATTTGCTAAAATTTGTTAAAAATAATAGTGAAACAGAATAGATTCAATGACATGGAAGCATAGATGAGACTGATGAATGTCAGAGGGATGGAGGGGGGGTAGGTGGAGGGGGAGAGAGTAACCAAAGAATTTATATGCATATATACACAACCCAAGGACATGGACAATGGTGGGGAGAGGGACTGGGGAGGGAGAAGGAACGGGGTGGAATGGGTCATTGAGGAGAAAAAGGGACATCTGTAATATTTTAAACAATAATAAAAAATAAATAAATAAATAAATGGATTTTAATATAAAAATAATAATAGTGAATTAATAAAAAAATAATCTGTTAATTTAATTATAAGCAAATGTTGGTTTAAAGCATTTTAAAATTAACAAGATGTTAATTTTCACATATGATATATGGACCAGAAATTTTGTCCATTAAAACGAAAGTCTGTTAAATTGAGGTCACAAAATCAAGGGTTTACTCTATTTAAGATTTGTGTTATGGCTTAGTGCAGGATTATTTAGTTTTGGTTAAAAAAAGTCTACATTTTGCTAAGTGTTAGTGGATAAGTCTATGTGTGTTTTTTGGCTTATGCTTGCCAATTTGTTGTTCACATATTTTAATCACGCATATTGTTGGTTTGATTGGCCTTTCATTTATTGAGAGTCTACAAGTTTGTCACTTTCTCTTTGTAATTCAATTTTTGCCTTATGTATTTTGAGTCCATGTTATCCATACAGAAAAATTTAGAATTGTTTTTTTCCACTTGAGATACTCCAATTTTTAGTGTAGTAGTATTTTATCCCAAGAAATAATTTTTGTCTTAGAGTCCATTGTGTCTGTATTTTCTAGTTATACTACTTTATTTTGATTGGGATTTGTCCAAACATATGTTTCTATCACTTTATTTTGACCTGTGTTTTTATATGTCTTTAGGCGTGACTACATTGTTTATTTATCCTTAGAATATATTAATTTTGTTTTACTATTTATGTATTCTTTCCCCCATATTTTTTGATGCTTTTTTTCTTGACTTCTATAGGATTGAAACACATTTATTCCCATTTGTTTTTCTCCACTGTGTTGTAAATTTTACATTCTATTTTTAGTATATTCTTTAGTGGTTACCTTAAATGTTAAGATACATACTTGGCCTAAAGTATGGACTGGCTTTGTCTAGTTCATTTTATATAATTAATCTTTTTGCTGAAGTTGAGTTCTTCAGGATCTTAGTTTTATGTGAGGGTCTAGTTCCAACTTTTTACCAGGCACAGTCTTGATTTACACCTATTTTCCTGGTATAATTATAAATAAAGCCTCTTCTCACTCTCAAACGTGTTCCAGTTTAGACAATAAAGTATATAGTATCCTAATCCTTAGGCAGAAATGTGCTGGATATGATAAAGGAAGATAAAAGTTATATTGGGTAATCCATACAGGGAAGAACTGTTATAGAAGAGCCCAGACTTATTTAGCTTAGCATAATATCTCAAGGTCCATCCATGTTGTCATAAATGGCAACATTTCATCTTTCCTTGTGGCCGAATAGTATTTAATTTGGTAGAGGGCACACAATGCAATATACAGATCATGTGTCATAGAAATGAATGCTTTAAACCTATATAATCTTATTAACCATTGTCACCCCAATAAATTTAAGTAAAAAAGAAAATTAAGTAAAATCTTAGGTATCTTACATAGCAGAATTTTCATGGATAAATCTCCTAAGGCAAGAGAAACGAAGGAAAAAATAAACAAATGGGACTACATCAAAATAAAAGGCTTCTCCATAGCAAAAGAAACCATCACCAAAACGAAAGGGGAACCCACAGTATGAGAGAACATATTTGCCAAGAATACATCTGATAAGGGGTTATTTTCCAAAATACTGTATAGTTGATGTTCTTATCATCAAGGGAAATTTGGACACAGACATGCACTCAGGGAGAAGACAGCCCTGTGCACATGAAGGCAGAGATTGGGAAGATGTTTCTATAAGCCAATGAGCACCAAAGATTGCTAGCAAAACACCAGAGGCTAAGGGAGAGACCTAAAACAGATTCTCCCTCACAGCCCTCAGAAGGCACAAACCTTGATGATACCTTGATTTCAGACTTCTAGTCTCCAGAACTGGGAGACAATACATTTCTGTTGTTTACAGTTTGTGGTACTGGCTTGCAGCAGCCTTAGAAAACTAATAAAACCTCCCTCCATAGCTTGACCTCACTATTAAGAACATTGAGACCTTGAGCAGATGATGCTAATACTTGGAGATGATGGCACCTGCATTAGAAACTGGTGTGAGGATGAGTGCCTAAGTAAGGAAAGCAGGCCCTTCTCAGACTCCTACCTGGAACCATGAACCAGACAATCCCCCCATATGGAGACTCTGGAATCAGCATGGACAAGTGATCCGAATGGGCTATCAGGCTGAGTCAGTCTACCTGTGGGGTCATGGAGAGGCCAGACCAGTGAAGGCTTACCCACATGGAGGGGAGAAGGAAGGTGCTTCTCCAAGGGTGGAAGCAGTGAATTGTCATTCAGTGTACAAGATAGAACCTTCCTGGGCCCTTAGCCCCTGCCTACTCTCCTCCTCAAAGCTCCAGAGTCCCCTGGTATTCTCTTATAGCTGGTAGAAAAATAGTGGAAATCGTGGGGGTAAATTTCTCAGCCCAGTGCCTGGCACAGACACAACATAGGCTCAGTAACACTCATGGCCCCACCAGACAACAGAAGAAAAAACCAGGGCAAGGCTCTCAAAGCAGTGCTGTCGAGAACAGCAGACACTCCCAATCAAGTCCATGACCCAGGCAGTGGTCTGAGCAGAGCCTACTTCATTTCCTAGTCTCTTTTCCTCACTTCAGTCTGCAAGGCAGGCATCATCATCCCCAAGTATTATAATCGCCTACTCAAGGTCCCAGTGATCTCATCAATAGGGAGGTCAAGCTATGGAGGGAAGTGGGATGGGAATTCATATCCATCTGATGCCAAAGCCCAACTCTTTTTCCACCAACATGCCCTTGCTTCTCAAGTTTTTCCATTGGGTCTCCTTAAAAGCTAAAGAGAATGAGATGCAGACCCCAAGGATGGTCTGGGGTAGCCACAAGTTGCTCTTTT